>NC_057345.1:155615342-155948398 GCF_016509475.1 Prionailurus bengalensis
GGTCTGGAGAAGAGGAGGAGGGCTGGAGATAGAAGCTTGTGGACCATAGAAGCCCAGAGAGGAAAGAGTTTCAAAAAATTCAAAACTGAGGTTGTAGTCAATCATTTCAAATGCTGCTGAGCTTACATATTTGAGGACAGAAAAAGAAATATTGGATTTGGCAACCTGCAAGTTGTTAGTGACAGAAGATAGATGGAACTCATTGAAGAATGAATGAAGGCTTTTTTTTTTTTTTTTTTTAATTCAGAATACCAGATTCAACCCTCTGGTCCCTTCCAAACTTCCATGAAAATGACAATAAAAATGTAACAAAAATTCATAAACCCATAGGGAGAAAGAGCAGGGGAGGCTAGGGGCGCCTGGGTGGCGCAGTCGGTTAAGCGTCCGACTTCAGCCGGGTCACGATCTCGCGGTCCGTGAGTTCGAGCCCCACGTCAGGCTCTGGGCTGATGGCTCAGAGCCTGGAGCCTGTTTCCGATTCTGTGTCTCCTTCTCTCTCTGCTCCTCCCCCGTTCATGCTCTGTCTCTCTCTGTCCCAAAAATAAATAAACGTTGAAAAAAACAATTTAAAAAAAAGAGCAGGGGAAGTTCAATGACAAAATCTTGGAGTTTGCAAAACAAATCAATTCGTAGTGTCAACAGAATGGAGAAAGGTTAGTCCAAAGCTAGGAGGGGAGGAAACAGGGCAGCAATCAATCCATTTTTCAGTGCAAGACCACTAGAAGATCAACCACTGGTGGTACCAGGTGCCTCTGGAAGTGAGGGGAAACATGGAGTTGGAAGAGGAGGACTAGCTACAACTCTACCCATCCCATCCCTTGATCCTCTCTGATACCCAAGGGGAAGCCTAGAGAGTCACTCACTGGAGAGTGCAAAACAGGAGGGTCTCTAGAACAGGGAACTTCAAGTGCAGTTGAGGACAGGAGTCTTATATTGAAAGCCCTCTTCTCCCAATGACAGTTAGGTTTACATCCTCCAGAAAGGTGATTGGAAGATTCTACTCTATGAATCTAACTAGTCATTTTGTCTCCCAGTATAAAAGTCCCATCAGGTCACCCTGTAAGAAAGACCACAGTCAACAAGTCCTCTCCATATACAGATCTTTCCAGTAAGCATTCGATATTCCTTTGTTAAAGATAAACAGGCAAGAAACACCAGACATTTGAGGAAAATATCTATTATGAAATTCAGAGAGTAAAACAGATAGGAAAAAACTGCAGGTCAGAAGAAACAGTTATGCAAATTGATGAAAACTTAAAATAAAATTTAAAAAACTACCATTAATATCCATACAAAGATGAAGGAAAAAAATTACATTCATATAGTATAACAAAATCTTATACAGGAAGCATTCAGAGAACAAGAATGTGTTCATGGGAATTATAAATGATAAAAATTTTAAAATTCAATGGAAGGCTTAGAATAATATATCAAGAATACCCCTAAGAAATAGAATAGGCAAAGACATGGAATAAAGTGAGCAAAGGACCCTTCCAAGTATATTAGAAGATCAATATATTAGAAGTCTGATGTAATAAGATTTCCAGAAGGGAGGAGTTAAGATGGCAGAGCAGCATGGAGATCCTGAGCTTGTCTCATTCCTGAAATGCAACTAGATCAGCACCAAACCATTTTGCACACCTAGGAAAGTGATGTAACAAAAAGCCACAGAACTTGGCAGGTATGCAGTGCAGAGGTGTGAACTGGGAAAACTGGGGGAGAGAAAAGCCACAGAGGAAGGGAGCTGCTTTCGCAGAGAGAAAAGAGAGAAAAAGAGAGGAAGAGAGTGCAGCACATCGGGACCTTGCAAGAAAAACACTCCACACTGACAGTAGCTGGGAAAGAGTGAAAACACTCGCAGGGGACTGAACAAGAAATCTGTTTCCCAAAACCATTGATGGGGAGAAAGGAGAGGGTTTCAATGCCACCAGGATTCTATAAATAGTGGAGTGCAGAGTTTGAAGTTTCGGAGCTCAGTGCCTGGTGGTGCTCTGATGAAAAGTAGGGCAAATCTCCAGAAGCAGTGAGTCTGATGGATCCGGATCCATATAGCACACAGGGAGAAGCCAGTTTGCTGCTTAGAGTACATTTGGTAGAGGCCATACGGCCTCAAAAGATATAAGGTGACAGAATGGATAAGAAAATAAGACCCATCTATATGTTGCTTACAAGAGACTCATTTTAGACCTAAAGACACCTGCAGATTGACAGTAAGGGGGTGGAGAACCATCTGTCATGGCAATGGTCATCAGAAGTAAGCTGGAGTAGCCATACTTCTATCAGACAAACTAGATTAAAAAAAAAAGACTGTTAATAAAAGATGAAGAAGGGCATTGTATCATGATTAAGGGGTCTATCCACCAAGAAGATCTAACAATTGTAAATATTTATTCTCCCAATGTGGGAGAACCCAAATATATAAATCAATGATCAAAACACAAAGAAACTCATTGATAATAATGCCGTAATGGTAGGGGACTTCGATACCCCACTTACAACAATGGACAGACCATGTAAGCAGAAAATCAACAAGGGAACAATGGCTTTGAAAGACACACTGGACCAGATGGACTTAACAGGTGTATTCAGATTATTTCATCCTAAAGCAGTAGAATACACATTCTCCTTGAGCGCACATGGAACATTCTCCAGAATAGATCACATACTGGGACACAAATCAGCCCTCAACAAGTACAACAAGATTGAGACCATACCTGACATATATTTTCAGACCACAACACTATGAAACTCGAAATCAACAACAAGAAAAAATTTGGAAAGACCATGAATACTTGCAGATTAAAGAACATCCTACTAAAGAATGAAAGGGTTAACCAAGAAATTAAAGAGGAAATTAAAAAGTACATGGAAGGGGCGCCTGGGTGGCTCAGTCGGTTAAGCGTCCGACTTCAGCTCAGGTCACGATCTCACGATCCGGGAGTTCGAGCCCCGCGTCGGGCTCTGGGCTGATGGTTCAGAGCCTGGAGCCTGCTTCCAATTCTGTGTCTCCCTCTCTCTCTGCCCCTCCCCCGTCCATGCTCTGTCTCTCTCTGTCTCAAAAATAAATAAATGTTAAAAAAAAATTAAAAAAAAAAAAAGTACATGGAAGCCAATGAAAATAAAAACACGACAGCCCCAAACCTCCAGGATGCAGCAAAGGAGGTCATAAGAAGGAAATATATAGCCATCCAGGCCTTCCTAAAGAAGGAAGAAGAGTCTCAAATATACAACCTAACCTTACACCTAAAAGAGTTGGAAAAAGAACAGCAAATAAAGCCCAAAGCCAGAAGGGAAAGAATAAAGATTAGAGCAGAAATCAATGATACTGAAATTTAAAAAAGAGTAGAACAGATCAATGAAACCAGGAGCTGATTCTTTGAAAGAATTAACAAAACTGATAAACCCCTAGCCAGGCTGATCAAAAAGAAAAAGGACCCAAATAAATAAAACCAAGAATGAAAGAGGAGATCACAACCAACACTGTAGAAATAAAACAATAAGAGAATATTATGAGCAATTATATGCCAACAAATTTGGCAACCTGGAAGAAATAGACAAATTCCTAGAAACATACAAACTACAAAGACTGAAACAGGAAGAAATAGAAAATCTGAAATGACCCATAACCAGTAAAGAAATTGAATCAGTAATCAAAAATCTCCCAATAAACAAGAGTCCAGGGCTGGATGGCTTTCCAGGAGAATTCTACCAAACATTTAAAAAGTTAACACCTTGGGGCGCCTGGGTGGCGCAGTCGGTTAAGCGTCCGACTTCAGCCAGGTCACGATCTCACGGTCTGTGAGTTCGAGCCCCGCGTCAGGCTCTGGGCTGATGGCTCAGAGCCTGGAGCCTGTTTCAGATTCTCTGTCTCCCTCTCTCTCTGCCCCTCCCCTGTTCATGCTCTATCTCTCTCTGTCCCAAAAATAAATAAACGTTGAAAAAAAAAATTTTTTTTAAGTTAACACCTATTCTTTGAATCTGTTCGAAAAAAATAGAAATGGAAGGAAAACTTCCAAACTCATTCTACAAGGCCAGCATTACCCTGATTCTAAAACCAAAGACCCAACTAAAAAGTAAAACTACAGACCAATTTTCCTGAAGAACAAGGATGCAAAAATTTTCAACAAAATACTAGCAAACTGGATCCAACAATACATTAAAAGGATTATTCACCATGATCAAGTGGGATTTATTCCTGGGATGCAGGGCTGGTTCAATATCCATAAATCAATCAATGTGATACATTAATAAAAGAAAGGATAAGAACCGCATGATCCTCTCAATAGATGCAGAAAAAGCATTTGACAAAATACAGAATGCTTTCTTGATAAAAACCCTCAAGAAAGTAGGGATAGAAGGAACATACCTCAAGATCATAAAGGCCATATATGAAAAGCCCACTGCTAATATCATCCTCAATGGGGAAAAACTGAGAGCTTTCCCCCTAAGGTCAGGAACACAACAGGGATGCCCATTATCACAACTGTTAATCAACATAGTGTTGGAAGTCCTGGCCTCAGCAATCAGGCAACACAAAGAAATAAAAGGCATCCAAATTGGCAAGGAGGAAGTCAAAACTTCACTCTTCATATACGACATGATACTCCATGTGCAAAACCCAAAAACTACTAGAACTGATACATGAATTCAGCAAAGTCACAGGATATAAAATCAATGTACAGAAATCGGTTGCATTTCTATACACCACTAGTGAAGTAGCAGAAAGAGAAATCAAGGAATCGATCCCATTTACAATTGCACCAAAACCCATAAAATACCTAGGAATAAAGCTAACCAAAGAGGTGAAAAATATATACACTGAAAACTATAGAAACCTTATGAAAGAAATTGAAGAAGACACACAAAAAAATGGAAAAATATTCCATGCTCATGGATTGGAAGAACAAATAGTGTTAAAATGTTGATACTACCCAAAGCAATCTACATATTCAATGCAATCCCTATCAAAGTTTCTCTCCAAAATATCATTGGTACAATACCTCATTTCTAGCCTGTAAACTTCTTGAAGATAGGGACCATTTTGTGTATCATTAGTCCCTGGTGCCTACTACAATCACATAAACACAAAAAACAATTCCTAAATATTGTTGAATATTAGAGAGCAACAGTGTCTACATATGTGTGCAGGAAAAAAACTCTTCTCCAGTGCAGTTAGACTGATAAGTGATGGATAATTTGAAAAATGTAGTGAAAATAGAAGACCATAAAAAAGATATGTATCAAATATTTTTAATTTAAAACACATACATTCATTCCACATTTGTATGCATATTAGTTTCTTCACAAACATTCTATTGCAAGGCCTTTTGTGTATATTAATTTCTTCACAAACATTCCATTGTAAGGCCAAGGCCTTTTATTTGAGTATGAACTGGCTTATGAGAATTATGCAACATCTTTCATGCACAAACCACACTAAAAACGCATCATTTGAAGATACTTTGTTTTGTTTTTTTAAAAGTAAATTGGAAGCAATTTGAGTAGACTCTTCTGAGATTTTTGTTTTCTCTAATTCTCATCCAAACATAATGTAGCAGCATTTTAAAAATAATTTTATTATTTTTTAGTTTTCCCATTCTATCTTATTTTCTTAGAAATAACAGTTCCCTATATTTTCGGATGGTGTACACAGTATTTATAATTAAACTGCCTATCAACAGTAAGGCCAATTCTCTGGCAATCTAGTGTCTTAAAAATTCATCATTATTGATTGTAGTAATAGGCAAGTTTAGTATATTGCTTATTTTCTCTCGTGGCTAGTCACATCCAGTTGTAAGTCAGCCCACCCAACAGGTTAACCCTGGCAGGTTTGGCAGTATAGAGTTCTTGGGACTTGGTCCTCTGGAAAAAAGGCAGCATGCCAGGTTTTGTAAAGCAACTATACCATTTGCCATGGTCACTTGAAACTGAACCAAAGGTCCACAATTTCACACTTGTGTATATTCAAATCTCTCAGGTAGATGGCAACCAGACTCCATAAATAAATGCTTGTTACCACTGTTTCAAAACTGAGACTTTTAAAAGCAACTACCTCTATCTTGAAGGGTAAATCCCTAATGAAATTAGTTATGTGACACCTGAACAACAGTCTAAGGCTTCCAAATTAGGTAAGAAGGACTCTCCTTTGATGCATTTAATACAGCCACAATAAAATCAACTAAATAGATTTTGGGTGAGTCTTGACATGACAACATATGACTAATACACAGAGTGCACTCAGATTTTTTTTTTTTAATTTCAGATTTGTTTTGTGAGATATAACAAAATAAGAGCAGTATTTCTTACTCTAGAATAACAAATTGAGAAATTGTGCATTTAAGTGGGCATCAGTGTGTATTTCACAACACATATTAGTTGTATTTAGCTACAGTAATAAAAATACCTTTACTTTTTAAAGAAATATCAGGTATGAATGGCAAGCTGTCACATCATGAAATATAAGTAACAATGTCACTATGCTATTTCAAAATTATTTGTCTGTCTTTCTGCTCCACAAGATCTAAGCTTAAAGGCAACATAAGATTCATTCTGCCTACCTTAACTTTGGGTACAAAGTTAGATACATGATAAATATTAGTTGAATTGAAATATAAGTTGCCATTGTAATACATTAAAGAATGCAGGTCTTTTAATGTAAGTTCAAAGTTACAATGAGGTGATGGGACCAATAATTTTAAAACATTTTCTTTTGTACAATTGAGGCTCAGTAAGGCTTCAAATACGCAGCCAATCATACTTTACTTCTTAAATAAGAACATAGGAGATCTCTATATAAAATGAGAGGGAAAAAAAAAGTGTTAAATCTCCTAAGCAGGCATCACATTTTTTTTTTAAAATTACTCTATCAGATGCTCAAGGAAAGTTATCAGAAATTAGTACAAAATGTTCAAAATATCTAACATAGAATCTTCTCCATTCCCCATTTTTTATACGATTACCATGAAATATTTGAGTATTCCTTAAAAATATCTGATGGCTCTACGATAGGTAATTAGAAATTAAATATACAAAATTCATGCCCTCCCCCATCCAATATAAATTATATATTTTATCCAAAAGAGGAAAGAAATTTAAATCAAATAATTACAACAGTGATAAGGATTCATTTTATTGTGTTTTCCATATAGACAGAGGTTTTTTTGATGAAGAAAAATCTTTACAAAGATCATCTATAATTGAATCAGCACCAAATAAAATTTAGCTTTTAAATGAGTCAGGTATTCTACATTTGGAATTCAATTTCACAAACATTCAAGGTTAGCGACTTTTGGTAAGAAAAAAAGACTAGCAGAAAGGAAAAAGACACCTTTTCAACAGATAGTAACATAGTTTTTTTTTTTTTAATTGCTCTGGGAAAACACAGTATAGTTATTTAAGAAATGTCTTTTAAGCAATATTTAAGTGCTTCAAGTCAAGAGGTCTTCAGACTAAAAAATATTTTAAAATTTGCCAAGATACTGCAGCATCAAAAATATTCTCCTTATTCACTTAATTTCATGTTGAAGGAAACATTTGACAGATAAGTAAACAAAAGGCAAAAAAGTTTACCTGCATTTTTATATAATAAATTTTAGATCCATAAAAATTTCCTGGTTTGTACACAAAGGCCAATGCTTGACCTTCATTGATCCATTTCTATGTAGTTAAAAAAATACAGTATCAAATCTTTCTCCCTCCCCAAAAAAACTAGAAGAAATATTTTAAATTGTGAGTGTGTGAATGTAGCTATGCATATCTTTAAGTGCACAAAATACACAAATATCACTTTACTTGGAAAATTATTTTCATCATACTGTAAACATCTCTTTCCCTAAATCTGGACATTTCAAAATAGTCTTTGGTATTCTTAGCTATTGTGCTTTGAAATGGAAACTTAAAAGATTTCTGTAGCAGTGCTACATAGACATTTTAAGATATAAATAAGAAAAATGCACTTGGAATAAGTTATAATTAGCTGCTTTTGCATAATTTTCAACAACTACAGTGTATGCTTAGTCACAGTTTTATGAGAAAGAATATCTTCTTTTTCAACTCCTTAATTTTAAGGAACACTTAATCATTTTGGCTAAAAATCCATTTTTGCAGTGGATCTGACGGATTGCATGACACTAAGCTTGGATGCTCTCCATTTGCTGAAAGGCACATTTTTAAGAATGGATTATATAGAAGTTGATCCTACAATAAAAGGAAACACAATAGGCATTAAATTTCAAGACTCATAGCTAACTGATAAATATGGAAACTACATTATGGTCTCATGGAAGCTAAAGGGAGACTCACATACCAAATGTACATTGTTCTTAACTTTTAATCTTCCTCAGATCAACTATGTCATAAAATCTTGTTGGTTTTTGGCATTTTGGCATTTATGCCACTACTGTTCAATTCACAGAAGGTATTACATAAATGAAGAGATGTAGACAGAGTGAGGGCTGCATCAAGTTTTCAAACAAGAAACATTCCATTGGGATATCCATAAGTGACAAACTCTTTTAAAATATTATGTTATAAAAATCAGTCTCTTATAGTGTTCTGGTAGGGCACAAAACACTTTTTAGGTAAGAACTGCTATGTTCTAGCTAAGCCTTAAAACAAAAACAGAGGGGCACCTGGGTGGCTTAGTCGGTTGAGCATCCGACTTCGGCTCAGATCATGATCTCACAGTTTGTGAGTTCAAGCCCTGCATCAGGCTCTGTGCTGACAGCTCAGAGCCTAGAGCCAGGAGCCTGCTTCGGATTCTGTGTCTCCCTCTCTCTCTGCCCCTCCCCCACTTGTGCTCTGTCTCTCTGCCTCTCAGAAATAAAAATTAAAAAAAACAAACAGAAAAACAGGAAAGATATTTTATATATTCTTTCAATTCTAAATTCATAAAAAAGTTCTAAAACAGGTGAAAAGAATTAATTACTGTAGGTGAGGAAAATATAATGATTTTTTTTCTTTCTGTCAGGATAAAAAAAATGTGGCTGTTGTCAGAAGCCTTATAAGAAACTCTTAAAAAGACAGATATGGGCAACTATTATTAATAATTCACAAAAGTGTTGATCTGTATAAATCATGCTTTCACTAAGCAACTTTACTATTATTTTGCTTCTAAGAGTATTTAATTCCTAGATATATTCTCTTTATCACATTGGTAGATATACACAATAACAAAGTTAACAAGGAGAAATTCTGATAGATAACATTAATATGCTATGTTTCATTCATTTTCTCAGATAAGCAATTAGAGCTAATCAAAATAATTACATGGAGAGGTGAATTAATTGCACTCAGTTACCTTTTGGATCTCCCATATCTGTTCTCCACTGGCCACTGTCTTGTGACCTTTGTAGGCACATGCCCTCAGCTGAACAAGACCTTGAGCAGCATGAAGACATAATTCCTTCTGGATGTTATGGCGAATTTCACGTTGAGCCGAGTATTCAAAATACTGTGAAAAGAAGAATGCTATTACTGACTTGTATCCTCAGTTGCAAAATAATGGTCCAATAGTAATAATAATAATAATAATAATAATCACTGAATAATGAAGTCATGTATACTGAACAAAATAATACAATAAAAGTAGGCATTAGAAACATAAGCTGAGCTTTTATGACAGAAGATGCTAAATGCTTTTCCAGTGTATCAGCAATAGGTAGTTACTTAAGAATGTATTGTCTTCCTCTCATGTCAGAAATAGGAGGTTATCAGGTGGGATGGAGGCTAGCTAGGACAGGTACAGCATGGAAAAGGATCTGGAAACTTCTAGCAAGCATATTAATTGCCTCTTCCTCTCTGCAAAGTGTTCCTTTTCTCTTATTCCTCTCAATTAATGGCATTTTCATTTACATTAGGAACAATTCTCCATGTCTCAGTTTCCTTGCCTGTAAAATGGGTAATTTATTTATATTTTTTCTTTTTTCGTTTTGAGAGAGAGAGAGAGGGAGAGAGAGAGAATCCCAAGCAGGCTTCACACTCAGCATGGAGCCTGACACAGGGCTCGATCTCACGATTCTGAGATCATCACCTGAACCCAAATCAAGAGTCGGACGCCTAGCTGACTGAGCTACCCAGGCACCCCTAAAATGGGTAATTTAATAGTTCCTACCCTACAGTGTTATGAGGATAAAAGGGATAATAAGTGTAAAACACTCAGAACAATAACTGGTACATGGTAAGCTTTTAATTCATTTTAGCTGTTATTACTAGGATTGATGTTTCTCTCTCCCCATGTGTCCAGTTACATAGCTTCTTAGCTCTACCAAATTTCCTTCTCAGACGTCACCATCCCACTTTCCTTGGTACATCACTTCTCTTATTCAGGCACTCAGAATCTTTACTGTAATACCTCCAGAGACCTGCAGTCTCTGCCCCCATAATCCAATTCACCCTGCTGCCAGTCTTTCATAAGACTGATTCAATCTCCTACCTCCCTTACTTGAGTGAGTCACTAATGCTGCTAAGAGAAGTCTACACTCCTTAACTGGTACGTGAATTCTTCCGTTTTCAATCTTATGTCAACCAATGCCTAAACTGTATGCTATATTCTTTCCGCACAATTCTACCAATGCAGAGCATATGCATCCATAACTCTAAGACTGCTTTACTGTGCTGTGCCTGAAATATCCTTCTGGATCCTTCTCTGCCTAGCTAATTCCTTTTTAGCCTCAAAAAGCCAATTCAAATGTTACTTTGCTTCTTTAGTTTTCCTGAACTTGTCCTACTGAACAAAATTACACCCGTTTCAGGGTTCCCGTGGCATATCAGAAATAACTTTTATTGCACTCTATCGGAATTGTGTGTGTAGCTAGCTGGCTTCACAGACCAAAGTCAGGCAGTGTATCTAATAATAACATCCATTACAAATCAAATATTTCACAATGTTGACATTCCAAAGATAAAATAAGTGAACATAATGGATTTTTAATAATGAAGTGATTAGTCTTAGCACTAATATTTATTGAGCCTTTATTATGTGCTAAGCAGGGGCTGTTTTAAACCCTTTATGTGTATTAGACTAGGCACTTCACAAACATTAGCTGAATTAACCTTGAGTTCCCCTGATCTTGGCCTCATGCTTAATTTAGCTCCTTCCATAAATATATCCATCATTTTTATAACTGATAGTTCTTCAGATGGAGACACTGAAAGAATAGGAGTATAGATCATGAAAATAGTACTTTGGCTAACATTCCTCAAGAAAGATAAATCTTAGAATTTCAAAGATGGTGTGAAAAGTTGGTCCAGTATCTTAGCTTACACACGTTATATATTTTTTAATCATTAAAAGGTAGTTATAAGGAATAGGAAAGAGTGGAAGATACTTAAGCAACCAAAAGAATGTATAATTAGCTAGCCGGGGATAGTGGAGAGACATAACTTGGAACGAGGACAAATGCCCTGGAGTAGAAAGTAGCAGCAGCAAAGCATTACATGTTACAAAGCCATAATGACTTACACGGCATTATTGCACCAGTATATTTGATCAATATACTCACATTATCAAATTACTTATTTTAAAAAAATTTTTTGAATGTTTATTTATTTTTGAGAGAGAGAGAGAGACAGAGCATGAGTGGAACAGGGGCAGAGAGAGAGGGAGACACAGAATCCTTAGCAGGCTCCAGGCTCTGAGCTGTCAGCACAGAATCCAACGTGGGGCTTGAACCCACGAGCTGTAAGATCATGACCTGAGCCAAAGTTGGACGCTCAACCGACTGAGCTACCCAAGCGCCCCTCAAACTACTTATTTTTACTTGGCATACACAAATACTGTTATAATGGAGTTTTTATGTTATAAAATTGTCATTATCTGGTCAAAATAGTAGAAGGGAGCATGAAGAAATGATTAAGTTGGATGACAGATCAAAAACACTTAGCACTAAAGGAACTAAAATTTGCAATGTAGTTTAAATGCAATGCTTGACTTAAAATAAAATTTAAAGGAAAGAAACCAAAATAAAATCGACCACGGTGTTACAGTGCTAGAAATCAGAGTCATCTTCTTAATATTTAAACCAGGACCCACACCTGGGTGGCTCAGCCGGTTGAGCATCCAACTTTGGCTCAGGTCATGATCTCACAGTTTGTGAGCTCATGAGGCTCACTGCTGTCAGCACAGAGCCAGGTTAGATCCTCCGTCCCCCTCTCTGCCCCTCCCCCACTTGCATGTTTTTTTTTCCTCTCTCTCTCTCTCTCTCACACACACACAAATAAACATTTAAAAAAATGAAACCAGGAAATATTATTCTCCTTCTCAAAACTCTCAGATGGCCTCTGTCATATTCAGAACTAAATCCAAGTTCCTAGGGGAGGTCTGCAAAACCTTCAATGACCAGGCCCTTTATCGATGTCTCTGACCTCATTTCCTACCCTGTCTTCCTGGACCACTCTGCTGCAGCCACACTGACTTGCTGACCACTCCATTTACCTGCCACTGGCTTCTAGCCTTGCACCCCTTCTGCCAGGATGTCCCCTTCCTGGAACACGGTTCCTCTCCAATTCCTTTAGGCCTCTGCTCCAACATCACCTTTTCAAAGAGGTCTTCCTGAACCTCTGAAAACAAATCCCCCCTCCACCCTGCTCCTCACATTCAAATCACCCATCTACCTCACTTCATTTTTCTTTATGCCCAAAATTACATATGTTTATTTCTTCTCCTTCAAGAATACAAGATCCACAAGGTAGGATTTTTCAATACAACAGTGCTAGTTACATTACAGGCTCTAAACAAATATTTATTGAAAGAACATGTGAACTACTTCTCCATCCCCCAAGTTTTATTATTTTTTTAATTTATTTTTATTTTGTTAAGATTATTTATTTTGAAAGACAGAGACAGTATGAGTGGGGGAGGGGCAGAGAGAGGGACAGAGAGAAACCCAAACAGGCTCTGTGCTGCCAGTGCAGAGCCCAATGTGAGGCTCAACTTGGGAAACTGTGAGATCATGGCCTGAGATCATGGCCAAGAGTCTTATGCTTAACCAACTGAGCCACCCAGGCACCATGCCTTCCATCTACATTTTTAAAATACATCTATACTGTATTTATAATTTACAAGTTATTTCAGAGAAAAGACTATAAAAACATCTTTATGGCAAGGACAAGAGAAAAACAGATAAACAATGTATAAGATATTTTCAACTCTTATGATAAAATAAATGTAATGGTAGAGGAAGCTTAGGAAAATTTGTAAGTATTTACATTTAGTGATAAGGTTTTTACAAATGACTAAATACTTATTGTCCAAAAACTTAATTTTAATTAGCATGGTCCAGTATTATTTCCAAAAAAAAAAAAATACAATTATTTATTTTTCTTCTAATATATAGAAGGCAATGTTATTTTAAAACGTGTGTGTGTGTATAATATATATATATATATATATATATATGCATGCACATATGTAGATATATGTATGTATAGGTATATATGCATGTGTCTATACCTGTGTATATGTGTGTATGTGAATCTCCATCACATTCTATAATTATATCTCAATCACTAGCTATGGCTTCTGGGCTTCTGTGTTCTCTACCCTCAGTAGATTAGTTGGTTTGATGAGAAGGGATTAGAACTAGAGTAAGCTGAGGTTAATGACTAGGAAGAAACATGGAAGAGGATGGACCAGGAGATAAACTGATACTTTCTTAAAGCTGACATCACCAAAGTTCCATCCGCTTAAAATAAGACATCGTGAGTATTTAATAGTACGAAAATCCTCCACACACATCTTGAACTCTACACCAAAATACCTGCAATTCGCAGAAGAAAGACATACCAGCTCTCCTCCTTAGAACCCCCCTTCACATTCTTCCCATCCTGTTCTCACTCCCACCAGCCATCTCATAACTCCTATGTACCTTTCAAAAAATGTTTTCAAATGTCATCTTTCCAAGGAAAATGTATGGGCACCCAGTCTAATTCATTCAGATGCCCTCCCCCATACTCTGGAAGCACTCTGAATGCTTTATCCCAGACCTTATCATGCTGACAGTAACCATTGGTTTTGAAATATAGATTTCTTGAGGGAGACAGAATCTAAATTTCTTGAACCCAGCAGAATACCTGGCATGGAGGGGTCACTCAGTGAATTTGTTGAATGAACAAATGAGAAGAGTTCAATCCTTCCAGGAGTTAACTTGTAAAAGGCAAGGCAAAGAAGCTAAATGCTAAAACTGTATGTTAATAAGTTCTCTACCCATAGTAGGCCAAACAGTGACACTTGACATTTGTCTTAATTGTTAAAACAGTCAAAGCGTGGTAACAAGCAGATAAATCATCAGTCAAGGATAATCAAGAACATGCCTTTTTTTATTAAAAAAAAAAATTTTTTTTAATGTTTTTTTTTAATTTATTTTTGAAGGAGAGAGAGACAGAGCATGAGCAGGGGAGGAGCAGAGAGAGAGGGAGACATAGAATTTGAAGCAGGCTCCAGGCTCTAAGCTGTCAGCACAGAGCCCAATGTGGGGTTCGAACTCACGAACTGTGAGATCATGACCTGAGCCGAAGTCAGACGCTTAACTGACTGAGCCACCCAGGTGCCCCATACCTTTTTGTAAAGAACATATTGAAATAATATCATGATCCACAAAAATAACTTATAATACTGCTCTTCTGGTATCACATTTAATATAATTTGCTATCAAATGCAGTTAAATATAGCCTTTATGTATAATTTTGCAAAAGCACCTTGCCAATAGTCCCAAAACATCAAAGACCCACATACAAGATCCTGTTGTTGTTTTTTTTTTAATTTCAGATGGCATGACTCTATTATTTTCTCATTTGCCTTTCTACTGAATGGGTAGGTAACTTCCAATTGTTTTCCGTGTCAGGATGAAAGTCAAAACAAAGTATGCAACAACTTTAATATTAATTGCCAAACATTATTAACCTAAAAGCATTTTAAATACCAATTTATACCAAAATATAAAGCTGATTTGGGACTTCTGACAACTTATTTGTAAGAGCCAACAAAAAGGGAGGATTTTTAGCGCAGTGCTCACCTGGTTTCCCCCAAGTCCATGGCATGTATACAAAATTAATGGTTTGCCTCCTTGATTATTTTCTCCAACATCCAGACACAAAGGCTGACCAATGCTTTTAATCTAAAGGGAAATTTTCAAGTTATAAGAATTTTTTTTAATCTATGGGGTTTATATATTTTTTTCAGTTAATTCCAGGAAGTAGTATTAATAAATAGTAATGTAAAATCTCAAAAGCAATAAACCGGGAAGTATTTCAGCAATTTTCACTGAACCACATAAATGTTTGTGGCAAGGCATAAACCAAGTAAAAAGGAGGAGGAAAACACTCACATATCCAGATATAACAGGATTAAGGTCTGGCACATATGCTTCTGGATAAATAGTGTTCAGATACCACGTAAAATTTTTACATTGAAGGCGGTGCTTTATTTCAAATCTTTTTGAAAGATCACCAAATGATTTCTGGAGAAAGAGAAGAAGTAAAAAGAATGCTTAATCAAAACAGCACTGATAAAGTAGTTTAAATGCTACTATTTGTGTTTACATTTGGATCTTAAAGAAAAAAATTCTGGGCCAAAATGCAAGATGCAATTTAAAGTATCCACCATTTATTCAGGCAACAAGTATGCCTGCCTGCTTGTCTCTGCCTTCAAAGAGAGTCACGTTACCACTGTGGTGCTGACGTAATACTATTTTATTCTTTCTTTGTGGTACCAGACGTCCCCCATGGGCAAAAGGTCTCTAGAGAAATGCTGTGGGCCAAGAAATGGTAGTGGGGGCATCCAAAATGGATCTTAATTTTATACCCAAAAATGATCTGTAAAGTGAGGTGTGAGGAAGCAGGTATAAAGAAACAGTTGCCAATACAATGTAATTTATATCTCTTCTCTAGTCAAGACTACAAAAAACAACACAGTTGGGAATAATTTTTTTTTCTAGTTTTAAATGGGTTACTTACTCCTAACAAAATCTTAAACATAATAATGTATTAGTAGAAAAAGGCAAGTTTTTAATAACTGCATTTTATTTTCCTTTATCGTGAAAGGACTAGGAAAAGAATTTTAAAGAACACTATTAAACTGAAAAGGTATTTGGTCTATAGGCAAAATTTTAAAGGAAAATTATATTTGGTACCTATTATATAGAAAGTTTAAATACTCAAGCTTATCATTTCAGTTAAGAAAATATTTTCTCTGCCAATTTTAATGTCTTGACCAGGGATTTTAGCAAAAAATGTAAACTCTAAAGGACTTCTGACTAGCTTATTCATTTTATCACGAGATCTGTTTGCCTTGTGGTAAAAATAGGGGTTTACTGGCTCCCCTGCCCTGTTGTGGGAGATAAGCAGTTAGCGCCCACTTGCCTGCTTAGCCAAGTACACAATCTTCCCAATTTGTCCTGGTGGCCTTAGATAAAAAGATAGCCATCTAACCCAGTAGTGCTCTGACTTTGCATGCCACTGGCATGTTACAGGAAGTTACTGGAGACCACAGAAAAGCTGGAAAGAGGTAACCAGACCTTTCTTTATGACAGTCAAAATGTTGATGCCCTTTAATCTCAATATATACCCTCTGCAAATCAGCACTGTTTCTTAAAAAGGGGGTTGGATGCCATTCACTGAAGCATGTTCTTAAAATGTTGAGCTTGTGAACCACACCCAATATTGAACCTGTTGGAGCTCGGTTCTAATGTCTTAAGCATTACAATTCTGCACAGCTTTTACTATGACAGGTCAGTAACAATAGTGCCATACATTTGTGAGCACTTACTTCTTTATTTCATAGCTACTCTGGTAGACAGGCAAGTGTTTCATCTCTGAAAACAGGGAAGCAGAGAGAAGCTTGGCTGAGCACACACCTCATGTTGGGCCAACTCTCAACCACCTTATGAAGTGTCATCCCATTTTACAGACTCAGAAGGCCTTTGCAAAGGTAACCCCTCCAGTGAGCAGTGGAACCAGAATTTGAAATAAAAAAGCCTTGATACTTCTGGTTTATTCTCCTACCACACTCTGACATTGTCTCCATCTCCAGTTCAAAGAGCCACTTAGCACCTTTATTTAGGTGTTAATCACATCACCTAAAACCAGTTAAAAGCGGTTCCACTTAACCATATTCTTTGGGTAAAATACTACACCAAAGCAGTTACAAAAACTAAATATCTTCCATACTTAAAGAGTAACATCAAGTGGAATGCCTAAATTTTTAAAAAGGCATTTTACTTGATTTTTCCTCAAGAAAAAAAAAGAAAACATTGGCATCAATCAGTTATGTGTGTGTGTATACACACACACATACACACAAATATATATAATATATTTAATATATTATATATAATATATATAAATATATATTTAATAAATATATATAATAATTAATATGTATAATATATAATATATAATAATTTAATAAATATATAAAAATATATATTTAATAAATATATATTTTATATATAATATATATATAATATATATAATATATATATATTATATATATATATTTGAGAGAAAGAGCACGTGCATGTGCACACGAGGGAAAGGGGCAGAGGGAGAGAGATGACCTGAGCCAAAATCAAGAGTCAGACACTCAACTGACTGAGCCACCAGGTGCTCCAATAAGTTATATATTCTGAGTTAAAAAACTCGATTTCAAAATTAACTTTTAAAAATGTTTTGCACTTGAACTGACACAAATAAGTAAAAGAATATGTGAACTTGATGTGGATTTTTATTGTAATTTAATGATTTAGCTCTAACTTACTTGTTTAACAATTTTTGCTGCATCTGTGTTTCTCCTATAAAATATTTCCTTGTACTCATCCATCCAGACTTCTGCAAGGCGAACTTGGTTGCGAGCAATCACCTGAGTGCCTTTTGGAAAGGTATGAGGGCTTTTGCTGCGAAAGACATGTCCAACAACAGAGCAAGGCATAATCTCCAACTGCCCACCACATTGCCATACCTGATAATTAATGATATTTGTTTAAATTCACAGTATTTTTAAAATATAAAAGTGTTGCTTTTAAATTCACCTTTAAGATACTAATAAAAACAAAACAGAAAAGATTTATAATAACTTCACAAATAGTCTCTGTCCTCTGCCAGTTCAACTTAAATTCTTAAATATAAAAAAACAACTTTATGAAATGGTACAAATACTAAAGACAACATAAGTATACTTTCAGGAAATATTTCAACAAAATAGTGATTTCAGATCTCTCATAAAAATAAAGCCCCACATTTTTTTTTTGCAAACAATTATGCAAGCTCTCTAATATATACAAAAGACCAAAGACTCTTCTGTATTTGAATTCTATCTTCTTATACAAGTTATATGGCCACTTCACTTGAACCAGATTCTCTCTTCTCTGGCATGAACTAGCAGTCTTGGAGTAAGTGGACCCAGACTCTATTTACTCCTTGCATATTCAATTTTCTAATTTAGAAAACAATTCCAGATAATACCAAAGTACAATCTTTTAAGCTTGTGAAGTAGTTGGTCATTATTAAAGACTCATACCTATTTAGAGATAGAGGGACAAAAAAACTTATTTGCATTATCTCTAAATAAAATGAAAAATTATTAAATCAATACTTGCTCATTTAAAAATCTTAGCAATCAGTTCTGCCATGAACAGTCACTAAGCAAAAAATCAAAAATGAAGACATGCTTAATAATCTGTGCTAGCATTAGGGCAAGAGACCATATTCTCTCTCTCTCTCTCTTTTGTTTTTAAACAAATGAGAAAACTCAGTGTTATTTTTAATTCAACAAATTGTGCCTGAGATCTAACACGCGCTAGGGGTTGGGAATACTTAAATGGATATAATAAGACCCCTCCCTTGAGCAGTTCAAATTTGGCTAAGATCATCATTGCCATTATGTAATGGAGCCAGAGCTAAAACTTAAATCTTCTAACTACTAGTTCAGTTCTTTTCCCAGTACCTTCCAGTCTAAAGGATGAAAGATGAATGATAGAGTCATTGCAGAAAATGAATCATGAAATGAAATAAGTGTATGTGGAGACCATCCAAAGTTTTTGTTTTGTTTCTTATATTAACTTTTAATATGTATAGGGGGAAAAAAAGGTCATTTAATCCAAAGAGTTAAGGTCTTTTTAAAGTTATACATAAATATTTTTCCATTCTGACTCCCTTGATAATCAACTCATTTCCTGAAGCACTAGACTGAATTATATTTATCTTGGCTGGAATTCAGTTGCTACAAGTGCATTAATTGGTGCTATTGGCTGGACACAGGAGTTTAACTGATTCCTCTTGTTACACTGGCCGCAACAAGTAAATATATTAAGTTAACATTTTGAAAAGAAATACCCGTATTCTAAAAGTTCTAGCAATTGAATTTTAGAAGCACAAAAAGTAGAAACTGCACACATCTAGGATAATCATATCAGCCAATTAGAACAAAATGTGTATTTTATTGTCTAATATGCGTTATATTTATAAACTTACTCTGAAAGACATTTCTATATTTTCACCTCCCCAGATTTCCATTTCTTCATCATAAGTTCCAATATATTCAAAATATTCTTTTGATATGGAAAAAAGGCCTCCTGCAAAAGTGGGTGTTCTGAAAAATAATCCATTGTCAAATTTTGTTATAAAAATAAAATAAGGAAAAACAAGTTATTTAAAGAGTGACTAAATCAAATCACAAACAAATTAGATCACAATTTCAAGAAGTTTTATATTGGTTAATAGAAACTAAAAATGCTACCTTCAGAGTCAAGTTTTATGGGGAAGCAGGGAGGGAAGTACTTTAAATATATTTTCCCAGAGAAACAAAATTATTAAGTGTCTTCTAACCAATTCTAAAGATTCTTTACTAATGATTATGAGAAGACAAAAGGCCTCACTGATTCTACTTCCTATTCGGTAACATCATGTGTAAGTATATACATAAATGGCTTCTCTATTCCCAACATAGGATGTGTGTGTGTTTCTTTATTTCATTAGTGTGAATTACCTTGGAGGCAAAAACTGTAAAAAGCAAAGTGTGAATACATATTCAAATAACTGAACTGCATATAAGACTTTGGGAGCAATCGTCTTACTTAATTGGGTAGGTTTCATCTTTCCTTCTTTGCCTCTCGTGATCAGGAAGCGATTCCCAGCCAAAGGAAAGGCTCCAGTCAAAGTTTCCACGGTTGTGATTGCTTCCATAAGGAGAGGGTTTGTTGAATTCAAATGTGTTCAGGTCTATGGATGCAATATCCGGACTCACCACGGCAGTGTAATTCTCAGCTATCCTGGCCAACAAAGGTTCTAACCAACCATAGAAACACTCACCTGGAAGGGAACACAATTCTAATTAACCCAACGAAAACACTGAGGGTTTTCTCTTTTGTGGTTTGAAGATGATTTAGAGAAACAAGAATAACAGCCATTCGTGTTTTGAACATTTACATAGGGGAGATTTCTTAAAGGTTTCTGGTGACAAGATGAGGGTTGGATGAAAAAGGTAAGGCACAATTCAGCATAGTTAGGAAAATTTATCTACAGAGGATGATTTTTTTTTTTAACGTTAGGGAGGAAATAAAATGATACTGGTGTATTTAAATTTCAGATGATGTGTTTTCCTCTAAAATGGCCTTGGATCAAAGGTAAGTTTTTGCTGATCCATGCCATCTAGCCCCAAAAGTGTTCTGATTTATATAAACTTGTCTCCCTCAGTAAGGTATAGTAACAAAATCTTCATTTCTCTGAGTCTTAGGAGAAAATAAGCCAACGAGTCAGAATATTCTTATGTCAGCAGTTGGAGAAGGACCAGCCCTAATGGAAAGTGGGGGCAAAGGAATGCCATACAAAGTCTGGGTCTTGGCTGGGGGCCAGGCTCACTTAATACACAGAGTTCAGGAGACTCAGTCCTACCCACGTCTCCCCATCAGGCAGAGTTTGGCAGTTATTAGAAGGACCACTTGGCATCAAGGAGGATCATCAGATACATTTGCCTCAGAGGAAGAATGCCCAGTGTGACATAATTGGAATTTTGGACCAGGAGAGGAAATATTGGAGAATGAACCATTTCCTTTTCAAAACACTTCCCTTGGATTACCTATAGACCTCTCTTCATTTGAAGGCCAGGTATTAAGGGAGTACTGGATATGAAAACTCTAAAGAGACTCAAATCCAAAAGTCCTCCTAGAAAAATTAGCATATGACCAAAACCATTTGCTGGGTCAAACATAATCCAAGGGCTAGTCAGTTCAATTCAAAACAAAACAGTCATACAAAGAGTATAATCCAGTAAATCTAAAGCTGAAGGACTAAGGGACATTTTGGTGATCCCTAACATGCCCATTAAAATTTACTCTAAAAATACTTTCTAAATACTTTAAAATCATTGACACTAGAGAACAAAACCATTAAAAATAAAGGGCAAAAAAAAAAAAAAGGCAGTAGCAACAAAAACAAAAATTGATACTATTCATGGAAAAGATACCAGAAAAAGTTGGAAGGGGACACCTCTAACTTAGCACAAGAGGAGTGTGCAAATCTTTGAAAAAAGAATGGAAATATAGAAATTGAAAGTATCAGTACCAGGTCAAAGTTTAAAGATAAAATTGCTTACACTTAAAACTTTCATTCATTTTAAACTATAAGAATCAATAATAATAACGAAAAACATTTGGGGGGGGGGGGCGGGTGGACACAGTGAGTATCTGAAAAAAATCCCAAGCAAGGATAACTCGCTGGGAAATCTGGTCGCTGAAGGAAAGATACTGAAGTTAAGGAGCCTAACTCCATGTAAGTGAAAGGAGGCTCCTACCCAGAGCTATAACCTGCTTAGGCTGTCATTGCTATAAGCATCAGCTGAAAATGATGTTAAAGAAAATACAATTAGTTATTTAAAGAAAAGCTTTCTTCACTTTTTAAGTTAGAGGGAAGCAGAGGGGAAAATGTTACAACTACATCTATACATATATACTTACAGTGAGCATCTAAAAATGTGAGGGTTTCAGCTGTTGCAACTGTTGCTCCTAGCAACCTGGCAGTGATCAGACCTTTTCTCTCTCTTTGTCTAACTATTTTTACTATAGAAAATTGTTTTATATATTCCTCTAGTTTATCATGTAAGTACTCTGTAAGAAAAAAAAAATATCAGGATTAACTCTTCCTAAGTTTATTTTCATATATGAACACATGAAAGCAAATGAAGAAACCACAGGGCAATGATATCTCCACATTTGTCATCTTAACAGTTGCACACATCCTCCCATTAAGACGAAATTGTATCTTTAACTCTTTAAAGAAAAGCAATAGCTATATATGCAAATCTTAACTTCTGAACAACTATAACACATACTGTGGTAACACTGACTTATCCTGTACATGCAATATCAATAAATATATTTTGTGGGGAGGGGAGAGACTTCAAATGGAGTAGACCCAGGAGTTAAGAAGGCTCATTTAGGGGTCTGAGAAAACTAGCTAAGGGAGTGAAGGAAACTGAATTTGGCCAAAAAGATATTTGACACATTTTAAAATTGGAATTTAAGTCTGGAAATTCAAAGAAAAATGCCAAGTATCAAAAGGATTCTCTGATACTTAGGCAGTGATCATAATAATTTAAAACAAAAATGATTAGGAAAATGGCAAATAGGAAAGCCCAAGGCTACAGCAGTTTAGGAATATTTTTACAAAGAGTCAGCATAAAATTTTTGAAAGCTTTGGAGTCTGCTGACACAGAATTTTTTCCAGTAAAAATATGAAAGAAGAAAGGAGCATGTAGTTAGGAATGGAGCTAAAAACAGGCTAAATCTTATTAATGGGTATATAATTTAAGATATTCAACATTCCAATTTGGATGAGACATGATAAGCAAGAGTTAAAACAGTAGGTAAAAGAAAACACATTAATCATGTCAGTCAAGTATTGTTCATATTTTGAAACAGCTTCTTAAGTCTGCTTTTTTTCACCAATAAATTCTTGATTCTTTGTTAAGTATACAATGTGTTTCCTCAGGTGGACTTCTTGGGCCCATAGCACAGCCTCAAAAAGATCTGGGGATGCTGAGAACATCAGTAAATGTCCTAGGGTAGATGTTTGCTTCTGCCTGATTCCAGAAGCAAACATAGATGACTTTATCTATGATTATATATATTTTTTCAGTTCTCCAGTGGTACAGATAAAAGAGTTGCTTATTCAAAGTTTAAACATTCATAAAGGAAGTGAGAGTTCAGGAACAACTTCTGTGGACAATAAATCTAAGCATTGCTGCCTCAAAATAATAGGCTAACATTTTCATACCTTCTAAGAACCTCAGAATTAATTCTCTGAAAGACAAGCAGGATTGTAACTTGTCTTAAAATATAAATCATGGATATTTCTGCCTTAATCGTAGATTTATAAAATAGAAACTTGTATAAAAACATTTCAAAGTCTTTAATGGGGATTGAATCTTTTTTAATGGAGTCACTATAGATTCCTTCAATAAACTGTCCCCTGTTTGAGTCATTAAAGAATTTTTTATTGACCCACAACTTCCAAACTTCCTATAAATTTTTATCTGCCCCTTAAATTCAAGCCCCATCCATACCTGTATTTTTGCAAGGTTAAGAGCACAAAGCCGTGAAATCAGACCTCCTGGGTTTATTTATTTATAGCACCATTACTTTTAGCTGAGTGACTTTTGGTAAGTTATTTTATTTTACTTGGACCTCAGTGTATCTATAAGATGGGGATAACAGCATTTACCCTTACAAGGGATTGCTGAGAGTATAAAAATGAAAGATTGCTGTGCATTTAAGACAAGGCTTACCACATGGCCCATGCTCTGAAAACGTTGTCTTGTTTTGCTGTCACTAGGATTTAACTATCTCTTTGTCACTTGATTATCCACATATTATGCTGCTCTTTCCTAAACCAATTGAAACCAGGGACTATAGTTTCTACATCACAAGCTCCTCTACAACAACTAGGAACACATTTTCTATAGCGGGTACTCATTAAATCTTTGATTCAATAAGACAAATTAATTACATTAGGATGCAAAAAGATTCCTCACCAAGAAAACTGTTGCAAATTCATTGCCAATGCTATAAAGAATTAAAATATTCAGACCCTTTGACCAAGCAGTCTAACTTACCCAAAGATACAATTCAAAAGAAAGGATATTCATTACAGTGTGATATATACTAACAGGGTGGGGTGAATGAAGGGGAATGGTAAAATAAGTAAAATGCATCTAGTCCATCATGGTCATTAAAAATAAAGTTTTGAAGGTAAAAGAAATGGGCTAATAATAATACTGTATGAAAATGTCAGATTTCAAAATTGGATTTCTGACATGGATGTAACTAGGTAAACATTCTATGTTTATTTAGACAGCGATCAAGAGAGAAAAAGCGAAATTAAAATTAAATAGGAAGATTATGATTGGATATCACTTTTCTTTCTGATTTCCTTTAATTCTATTAATTTTGTTTGAGCAATAATAGAAGTTACCTTCAACTGAAGGCTTATTACAAGTAGCCTTACTGTGACCCTAATTTCTCACTGCTTGAAAAATCAAACAAATAAAAACCATCTGAGAAGGAAGCTCAAAAAACCAAAGAGGGATTATTTTTTTCTTTTCTTTTTAGAATATAACATATGAAAGGCATGCAGAACTTAATCAAATGTCACTTAAAACTCTATGGATACAGGGGCGCCTGGGTGATTCGCTCAGTTAAGCGTCCCACTCTTGATCTCAGCTGAGTTCATGATCTCATCGTTCATGAGATTGAGCCCTGCATCGGGCTCTCTGCTGCCAGTGCAGAGCCTGCATGGGATTCTCTTTCTCTCTCGTTTTCTGTCTGCCCCTCTCTTGCTTGTGTTCTCTCTCTCTCTCTCTCTCTCTCAAAACAAATACATAAACATGGGGGGAAAAAAAACACACCTCTATGGACTACAGACCAAGAATTAAAAAAAAAAAAAATCATAACATTTCAAGCAGTAAATAAATCAGTTGGTTACAATTAAGTGGTGTTATAACCTGGGTAAGAGGACTGGAGATTCAAATCTCTGATCCAGTACTGTGTACCCACATGCAGGGAACTTGAATTATAAAACTTCCCCATTTAGTGAATACATTTCACATCCATGTCAAACATCTCTGGAGATAAGCAAATTTATTCCACCTAGATGATACTTAACTTGAAAACAATCTCAATTCACTCATGATATTTTATTTTGAAGTTAAAGACATGTTTAGGATTGTATGTAGAAAATTAAATAAGCCAGGTTAGTAATTTTATGCTTTATTCACTTATTATCATTTCTTAAGTCTGGATACATCTTGTTATTGATGACATGTCACTTAATAAGCAGTATTTTTTTCTTTTTTCATGGCACATAAATTAATGGTTTATCTTAAAACAGATGTTGCTTTTGGATAGATGAAAGAGTATCACTATCTCCATTTTACAGATGAGGAAACAGCTAGTTAGTATTGGAGTGAGAATTTGACCTTAAAGAATCAGGCTCCGAACTCAACTAATTCAGGAATAAATTTTGTGATCATTGAAATAATCTATATCTGTTTGGTATTTAAAATACTCGTTAATGTTTGAAAACTTAGCAAATTAGGGCATTTGTCTGATTAGCCTTGCAATTCCAATTTAAAATGTACAATTTAGTAACTGACCGTTGATTTGTAATTTTAAGTAGACATTCATTAAAGAATTCAGCTAACTTTGTAAACAATATTGAAATACTTAGCAGCCAAAATAAAACAGGATGTAGTGACTTTGTAATGATTTTTAACTACTCATTTATATTATTAATTAATGTATTATTTATATTAACTCATCTAATCTTCAAAACAATCCTAGGAGTTATGTATCATTTATGTATTTCCTCAATTCTAAGCTGCACCATTAGATAGTTATTATAATCAATGGCATCTTAATGTAATTGGTTGTGAGGGTTTTTTATTCTAGCGGTATATAAACTAATGATGAAAAAAGATAAAAATTAAAAAAATAAACTAATGATGTATTGTGCAATAAATTCGATGAAATATGGCATTTTCCCCATTTTACAGATAAAGAAACTGAGGCATAAAAAGGTTAAGTAATTTGTCCAAGTTACACAGCTGGATAGGACCAGAACTGGGATTCAAACCAAGGCAGCCTGACTCAAGGCTCAAGTTTGTGTTCTTAACCACTATGCCTTACAATAAAAATCTCACATTGAGGACCACAAAGTTAGAAGTCATGGTACTTCAAACATTTCTGAACTTTAAAATATTTAAATATAGACACGTTTGAATTCTACTCTCATCCATCATACCCATCATCCAAGGTACTATATTCAAGCTGGGGGGGCGGGGGAGGGGTGCATACAGAGAGTACAATACAATCAAATAGACTTTGGACAACATCACATGGATTTACTTGGAAAACAACCTAATTTGCATGTGCTTTCTTACCATCTACACTAGCATCATCCACCAAAATGATTTCCTTCAGCAGTATGGCAGGGGAAGAATAAAGCACACTGTGGACAGTTCTAAGCAGCGTGGACCAGGCTTCATTATGAAAAACTATTATGACACTGGTGGTAGGCAGGGGAGGACAGCGCTTAAATTTTTGTTCAATACATCTAGAAGAAGTCAAAGAAGTAGAACAATTATGAATTTTATTACTTTATTTCAGAGCTATGCCATTACTAAAATTATTATTTAACCATTATCACCATAGAAACAATAGCAGACAATTTTTTTTCTATGTAAGTTGATCTTAATGCTATGCAAATGCAAATCAAAACAAAATTTTTTACACAGAGATCATGTCCACTGATACAGATTCCAGGTCAAGGATTAAAACGTGCTATTGTAAGTTTTCTCAACAATATAATTTCAAATACAAATAGCATTTTAAATAGAAAATATAACCTACAAGCGAGATAACCTATAACAATGGCAAACACTTGTAATCGCTCAAATAAAAACCAATTTTTCTCCCCCCCCTCGTAGAAATCATCCATTTTTCTTATTACCTCCAATTTTTTTTAACAGTGCAACTTCAAGGGCACCTGGGTGGCTCAGTCAGTTAAGTGTCCAACTCTTGCTTTCAGCTCATGATCTCGTGGTTTGTGGGATCAAGCTCCGCATTAGGCTCCATGCTGACAGCATGGAACCAGCTTGGGATTCTCTCTCTCCCACTCTCTCTGCCACTCTCTGTGCATGTGTGCACGCACACACTGTAGCTCTCAAAAATAAATAAACTTTAAACAGTGCAACTTTATTAAATGAATATTCATCTTCGTAGAGATTCTTACTTTCCTAAGTATGTAATATTTTTCAAGTTTTTAAATCAATTTACTTAATCTCTACTTGAACCAAAAGGGAAAAAAATGGCTTACTATAAAATCTATTTTTTTATGATGCTCACGATTCAGCAAGACTTACTAAGTTGCTACCATATACCAACCATGCTGTGTTAAAGATTTTGCTCCAGTAACCTGATCTATAGTTTAATTAAATAAGACCTAGCATTTTAAAATACTAAACTTAAAAATTTTACATAAAATCCTAAATCCCTGTTAAAAGTCATGTGATCTTTTTGCCATATGAAACATTGATAGGCACAAGGAGTCGTTTTTGGCTGATTAATGGTACTAACCATTAGCTAAACACATTAGTTACAAATTGATCTTGAGTTTATTTTTATAATAATATCTTCCTCAATGAAAATAATCTTCATAAGAAGCTGTTGGGTATGAGTGGATCTGTACAGTCCCCAGCCTTTGAGACTGAAGCTGACCACAGTCCCTCACGTACTGAGTTGAGGTGAGGATCCAAAGATATAACAGAGTAGAGGGTTTCAAAACACTGTAAAATCAGAGTAACCCTGGGACATAAAATATGTGTGGTCTATGGTAAAAATAAATAATCTTTAAGTTCACTTAAAAATCATAAATGGTGGGGCGCCTGGGTGGCGCAGTCGGTTAAGCGTCAGACTTCAGCCAGGTCACGATCTTGCGGTCCGTGAGTTCGAGCCCCGCGTCGGGCTCTGGGCTGATGGCTCGGAGCCTGGAGCCTGTTTCCGATTCTGTGTCTCCCTCTCTCTCTGCCCCTCCCCCGTTCATGCTCTGTCTCTCTCTGTCCCAAAAAATAAATAAAAACGTTGAAAAAAAATTTAAAAAAAAATCATAAATGGTTATACAATTTTAGACAGAATATAAAATCCTCCCACTCAAAAGGCACTATAAATACAGCGTGTGAACAATCAAACAGTGCTGTTCAAACCCAAAGATAGGAAGCAAATCATTCACTTATGGAGATAAGAAACTAACACACTTCAAATGCTCTGTGAGGGAAACAGAGCCCCCAGTATGACCCTAGAGGCCTGGGAAAGCCACCCAAAGAAAGATATCCTGTATGTTCTCATTATTCACTTTTATAGCCATACCTCAGTTTGAATGTTTCAGATACTATTCTGAGAGGCTGTCTTTAGGGTGGAATATTAGTAGGGATAAACAAGGAATTAGGTTGAGGATAAAGTATTAATAGAGTGTGTCAACACTGTTGAGTAAGAAAAGGAAGCAAAGGTTATGAGTGAAAGTGATTTTGCTCTCTTTGTGCCTTCATGATTTCAAATATACATGCATAGTCAGAAGCAAATAATGACATTCATCCTCACTGACAGATGAAAGCAAATGATATATTTTAAAGTGAATTTTGGATAAACTACCAATTAGAAGTAAGGTCCAAACACAAACTACCTATTCACAATTAGTCTTGACTCACAATTACACAGAAATGTATGACTAAATATAAGCTTGTATTTTTAAGACATAAAGGTTTGCAAACCAACATAAATTAAAAGTAAAAATTATTTAAAAACTCCATGCTGTTTTTCTTAAAAAAAAAAACAAAAACAAAAACCTTATGATTTATTGTTTTAGAAGCATTGGTATGGGGTGTTGGGATTAAAAAAAACAAAAACAAAAAACCTCACATACGTTTACTTGTCATGTGACTAATATTAATAATTACAAAAAGGTTTCAAAATTTTAAATTCAAAAATTCACAAAAATTCACATTAATGAAATGTGATCACTTTAATCTTACAAAGCTTTCCTTAGTTCAAGCTAGGATTTCTTTGCTTAACTGATAACTGCTAACATCAAGTAAAGGTGTCATGTTATAGCATTAATGCAAGTGATACAATTTCACAGTATGATTTCATAAACCTCATTTATTCTGAAACAATAAAAAAAATTAAACTTAGGCTTTAGATATTGTTTTACATGTCACTTAAAGTAGTGAAGTTAAATAACTTGCCAAACTGACTGCTTATACTCAAACCATTTGTAAAATTTGGCATATAGATATGTACTTAAATTATCAATCACATGACCATCTGACTTTGAGAGACACTGGATCTATATTTTCAATGAGCATGGAAATGACCAGCAATTCTTCAGAAAATGTGTTCCTTGCTGATTTAAGTTAAATTTAAAGTAAGAAAGTGTTAAATCTTCACCAATTCTTCACAGTTCTAGGTATCCAATTCTTATCCAAAAAAGGTTCTTTACTTTAAGTACCTCGTTGTTTTTCACTTACAATGATTTCATTATTGAATATTATTGTAGCTCCTCAATGCTATATTGGGGGAAAAAAATAACTTGTCTTGAGCTGACATTGACTGTCATGTCAAAGAATAAAAGTTATGCTTCTTGATTTGTGATGTGGATTGCTTTTCAGTCAAGACCTCTCCCCAAATCAGTCAAATGCAATACTGCATTTTAACTATTAACATAAGAAAAGAACTATTCCGTGCCTTGTTATAAAGGTAGAATATTTTATAGACATTCATTTGTTTCTTCACACATTCACTTAAAAATGATTAGCACCTTAATCTTGAATCACACAGATTACAATAGAGAGACAGAAATCTAATCTACCCAACTTCAATATTAAGGGACTCTTAGTTAGAGCAAGTATTCATGATCATATATCTAGAAAAACAGGAGTGAAGCCATCGACCTAAGTCTATCAAAGTTCTTTTCTTCAGATGCGTTTCCAAATGTAATTCTATTATAACCAGGAAGCAAAATATGTAGGCATGGCTTGCTTACGGTTTATCTCATACTTTCAACAAATCAACAAATGGTTTGAAAACTGCTGGAATTTATTTTAGTTATTTGAATTCAAATAGAACACTTGAACACTACCTCAAAGATAACAATGGACAGAGCATAGTTGGAACTGGAGGGAAACCAGAATAAAAACACTGTGTACTTGAGATACCATGTAAACAAAGGGACATAAAAGGCAATGTTGGCCTCTTAGAAGCTAAAGAGAGACAATTCTATACATATGGTAACTTATTCAACAAAACTCTAGAGAAAAAAAATCATAATTGAATTAGCAATTTAACAATATTGTTCTTTAAAGGAAAGATTACAAAAGGTTACAAGGCATTCTGAAATACAATTACAGTACTGAAAGTAGCCACAAAGTCTGTGACTTAGTTCATAGAAAATTCTTATCTAACAGCTCCAAAATTTCGGCACTTTTTAAACATTTTTATTCTACAGCAACACACAGAGGAACAGAAACAGCTCCTCTGCCTCCCACATCTCCCATAAAATTGCCCAATATTCCCTTCTTAATAAATTAGAAAACTAAAGCATCTAAGAATTAAGAATTTCCTTGTGGTTCTACAGAAATCAGATCTAAAATTTAGTCTCCTAATTTGTAAGGTAACAACCTTCTACATCTGCAATGCCTCACCAAGCATAGATATGGAAAGCCTCAATAATAATAAGCAAACATAATTAAATTAAACAGCAATTGCTGATATTTTGCCTCAGAGAGTGACTACAGAACAAGCAAATTCCTTAGCTAATGCCCCTCCCCTGCAAACTCTAATGTTAAACAGTAAACAATGAATATTCTTTAACATACTCAGGAGGTCGAGTGTCTGGTCCAAGATCTCGGTGTAGAGAAATCCTGTCACTTGCAAAAGCATTAAAACAGTGTTTTGCTTCTCCACGTTCTTTTTCCTTCTGCTCTTCAATACTTAAATTGGTTGTCTTGAATGCTTTGCCAGAAGCACCAGGTGCATTAGAATCCTGAGGTGGGCGGTCAAGAACAGGTTTCAATTCTGCTGCTGTATAATATCCTTGCAAACAGGGTCTCTCACCAGCATCAATGTTTTGCCTGACCGGTGCTCCTATTTGCATTTTTGGCATTGCATCTTTAATATTGTTTACAGCTTCTATCATTAAATCAAACATCTTGTTTTTGTTTTTCATGTTTCTTTCCATCCGTGATTCCTCTTTGGAATATTGAACACTTACTTCTCTTTGCATTAAAATCAAAAATATTATAAAGAAAAAAATTACTGCCCCAAATTTCCAGAATTTTTTATGATAATGTCTTTTAAGATGTAATTTTACTAGTCGTTTTAGGTGAGCCATTCTGACATTAAAAGCTTCCCACTTGACAAATAACAGTTATAGTTCCCTCTGTTACTTATATTTTTTATCATAGATTTGCTGGCAAGAAGGTTTCATTAAATGGTAATACCTATAAACGGAAATGATAAATGGCATTAGTAGCTAATCATTCCTATAGGCATGGTTCAATTGATTCATTCAACCAACAACATAAGCTACAAACAATTGTACTCTTATGGTTAAGAAAAATACAAAGATATCTTGCCCTCAAGAAATTTACACTTTTGGAAGAACACATTTACTATAATTAGCTATAATCTATCGAGGATATACTAGAGATTTCTCTCCAATAAAAAATACCTTGTAAACTGTGGCTAATATTTATTATATGATATGCATACAATTATTTTTATAAACATATTTAGAGTTTCTTTAAAAAAAAAAAAAGGTACCTTAACTCAATGACCAAGGGGCCAAAGGACCTCATTGCATTGATTATAAAGAAAGGGGGAAATCCGTAAGAAAGCGTAGGTATACTGATAGGTACTGTTAGGCATACATCTAAAATAGTGGCTTTTATTTTATGGAGTTTGTCCTCAACTTATGCACTTCTATTCCAACTAAACCAGTTAAGATTATAAGTAGTTTTAACAAGTAAACTGGCACACTCTCAAATTTATTCACCTGATAATACTTGTGAATCCTGACAGAACCACTGAAGAGTAGAAAATTAAGAGTGTCTAAGGTGTTGTTATACCACAGCTATTTTCTATAGTTCACACAAATAATAAAATCTAATAACAAAAAGAAGATGGCACTAAGCTTTTTACTTGAAGTGACTCTAAAGAGGCAACAGTGTCTACCCTAAGAATAGACAACATGTTTACTGAACTCTAATATGGGCCACCAGAAGCAAAAGAAAGGAAAAGGAAAAAAGAGAACATCGATGACAGCCTGATTTTCTTCACGATGTTTTAAAAAATATAATATGAAGGGGTTTCAGTATATAATTACATACCATGCACCATTATACTCAAATTTGTAGGCACAAAGGGGAAGGAGAATGCCTGTTCTCCCTACATTCTAAACATATTTTAAAGAAAATTTAATTTATAGATGTGAAAACTAACTTTGACACTTTATTCAGTTTTTCTTCCAAAGATACCACTAAATTTAAAATTAAAAAGCCAAGTTTTAAGATGGATTCTCTGGCCTTTAGTAAAAAATTTTAAGCTAAATAAGCAGAAGAGGCAGAATTTGAATAGTTAGTTCTGTATACTACTTCTAATTGGAAAGATACGTATGTATGTATGGAATAGGCACTTTGGTTTCAAAAGATAATTCAATTATAATGTATTCTGCCCAGAAAAATGAGATCCTAATACATCTGAGTTTTGGTTGCTTTCAGAGCCTCATGTAAGGATTAAAATGACCTCGTAAACTTTTTACATTATTTGAAGATACAATGTAGTTTCAGAACCATACAATTCTTGCTGTGTATGTATGTAAGCTAGATTAGGCATCTGAGAAGGAATGTGCTGGTCTCCTTAGGATGTTTTAATACAGCATAAAACAAGAAAGGGTCCAGGGAAAGCATACAGTAAAGGGAGATGACAAAACTAAATATTTCCATAGCAGTGATGGTTTTCCCAAGATACTATATGCCCAAAATCATATTAGAGGGTAGGCTGGGGAATGAGAAAGAAGAATGGAATTCTTCACCAATAGGGCAATAATCTTATCATTGTGTGTGTGTCTATCTGAAGAAGTCACTCAATTAGCAGGTTTTAGTTTGGGATGTCTCTAATGAGGGAGTCAAAGGAAGCTTATGAAGGACACAAATGATGTCTCCCTTCCTCCTGGTTGTTTTTCTGGCACTCACGATGTCGGTGACACAGTGAGCACCCAATAAATTTTTTTACCAGGAAAAGGAAAGAAGGACCAAGATTTAATTTATTAGAAATAATAAAATAATAATTTACTTTTGTTAAATACTGATTAGGTCCCCAATACTTTAATATTACACAGGTTCTCATGTAGTCTTCCAATAATCTTGAGAAGTCATTCCCATTTTGCCCACAAACACTGAGCGTCAAATAGATTCAGTGGCTTGGCCAACATGATTCAGTTTAAGTGGAAAAGCAGTACTCTCCCAAATGTGTTCAAACTCAGGTCTGATCTAAAATATTAAGCTTTTTGGGGCGCCTGGTTGGCTCAGTCGGTTGAGCGACCGACTTCGGCTCAGGTCATAATCTCACAGTTTGTGAGTTTGAGCCCCGTGTCGGGCTCTGTGGTGACAGCTCAGAGCCTGGAGCCTGCTTCGGATTCTGTGTCTCCCTCTCTCTCTGCCCTTCCCCCACTCATGCTCTGTCTCTGTCTCAGAAATAAACATTAAAAAAAAATTTTTTTTTAAATATTAAGTTTTTTACTCCTGAAACCAATATTGCACTGTATGTTAGCTAACTAAAATTTACATTGAAAACAATACTAAGCTTTCAGTTGAAGTTATCTGAAATAAGATCTTCAAGGGTCAAGAAATGATACTCTAAATGTAAGGAGATAAGGGGAAACCCTAAGGAAAGAACTACAATAACTTCATACCACATAAGGTTTTCTGGACAAATGAGTCAAATAAACACACACACACACACACACACACACACACACACACACACACACACACTGGAGCGCTGGGGTGGCTCAGTCAGTTGAGGGTCCAACTCCATTTTGGCTCAGGTCATGATTCCAGGATCCTGGAATCAAGCCCCATGTCATGCTCCTCACCGAGAGTGGAACCTGCTTGAGATTTTCTCTCTCTCTTTCTCTCTCTCTCTCTCTCTCCCTCCCTCCCTCCCTCTGCCCCTCTACCCCACTTGTGTGCACTTTCTCTCTATATAAAATGAAAATAAAAATAAAAAAATAAAAATAAAAACAACACAACTGTCTTCAGAACGTGTTTTTGGAAATAAGGCTGAGGATGAGATTATAGATTTTAACAATGGAGGATTAAGAGATTGAGACCTTTTAGTGGCAGAGTTTACTAGAATAGGAACATGACGCTTTGCTCTTTTCAGATTATTTCAGAAGGGAACAGTCTTCTTTTACCAATTGCTGATCACTTGAAGATTCTGAAATGAATCTCCCAGGGATTTTTATATGACTTTTCTGTCCTTTGCTGCTAATGTGCAATATTAGGCTTCCATTAATGATAAATTACACTCAACATTAAGCATCTCTATTAGCGGTCTTCAACTCTGGATACACTTAGCAGAAAGCTCTTTAAAAAGAGTGCTTTAGGCCTCCCCTCTAGAGAGTTTGATATAATTATTTTAGGGCCAGGGCCCAGGTCCTGCTTTTGTTGTTATTTTAGGCTCTCCAGATAATTCTAAAGGGCGGCAAGGGTTAAGAATCACTGGTGTAGGTCACGAGACTTTAGGCAAATCAAAACTAGCACTTGATAGGGAAATGACTGCACCTAACCAAAAGCAACCACACTATTAATTTCTGATACTCCAAAGACAGGTTTTTCAAAATAGAATGCTGATATAAAATGAGCAAAAGTTATTTTGACATGGAGAGATAAGATGAAATCCAAAGCAAGAATGACCCAAAGTTTCCTGAAAAGGCTCAGAGATTAATGCTGATATAAATGACACATTGGGGTTTTACTACAAATTATGGCGTTGTAAAATTACTTTGAAAATATGTTATTCCCATCACAAAGATGGAAAAACTCAGATTCTGCACAATAAAACACATAATCCAAAAGCCACACAATAAATGAATGAGTTAAACAAAACCAGGATTCTTAACTCCTATTCCTGGAAATAACATCACGTTCCTAAGCCTCACTACTTACCAAATGTCAAGACCTATGGGAAAACAGCCAATGAAACAAAACAAATTTCTCTTAATTTCAACTTCCAATTAAACTCAGAAGTTTCAAAAATGAAAAAAAAAAAAACCAGCACAACAGCAAATTCAGGATATAAAAATGATTAGCAGGTAGAGGTCTTATTGTACTTTCTAAAACCTTTAAACACACCTATCTAAAATGTCATTTGCTAATTATTAAAGGTCAGATTCACAGGAGAGATTAATATCACGAAATAGTTTTTTTAAACTAGAAAAAAAATTAATTTAAATTCAAAGATGTATTCAAAGATCTCTAAATTATTATAAATTTCTAAAATTAGAACAAAGTTAATATTCAGAGGGCTTATCAATCTATATGCTAGAATATATGTAGACATTACAAAAAGGCATTAATAATAAATTAAAACATGCACAAAATAATGATACTTTAAAATGACTAAAACAATATGCATGATTCTAACAGTCTGTGAGATTGGGTTAAAAATCAATGGGTTATTCTCCAGGGTAAAAACATGTTGCTATCTGAACAGAAAAGACTGAGCTATCACAAATCAAAATAACTACAGAGCTGTGGCTTTCAGTTATGTAGACTCTAGTTTCTCAAACTTTAATGTGACAATGAGTCACCTGAGGATGTCGTTTACATGCAGATTCAAACTGGAAAAGATCCATCTTTAGTCCAGTTGTCCCTTCCAGGTGGAAAAGGACACATTGCAAAGACATTAGTTAAGTTGTTAGTTTAATTTAAATATTCCAACTGAAGCAATCTTCTAAAGCAGTGAAAAGCAGAACGTTTCATAACCGCATGTGAAAGTAACATTTAATAAAATAAGAGGATAGTAGTTCTTTCCATTTCTTGTTCCTATATTTGTGACAATAAACCTTTATAGCTCCAGGGATTTAAGGTCTGGTTCCAGGTGACTTTAACTGGCACAAAGCCTAATTGGTATATGAAACTTGCTGGCTACAGCATGAATTAAAGCATGCGATAAAAAATTAAGGGTAATCACAAAAAACAAAACATTACAAAATTATATATCCAAAATGTAGCATAGAGTGTAGAGTAAGAAGAGTACACTACTGTAAATTAATTCATATTTGATCTTTGCCACACATTATCTAGATCTACTAATCAAATCAAAACAACAACAAAACTTGCTCTAATAATAAACCTTACGTGCTTGGGCAGAAACTTTATTAAGCACCTCTCATCTACTAGTTAGGGAATGGAGGGGTGGCAGGAAGTCATTTCTGCTTGTATTTATTGGTAAAACCAAATTTCATGGTGACTTACTATTATGGTTGGCTAGTTTCAGTTATGATTAAATCCATTTCCACACCCTTGCCTGAAATTCTTCTAAGCAGGAAGTGACCTGTGGATGTTTGACAAGGGACAAACACTGATACAAAGCAAACTGCCCTGAGATGGCAGTTCCTCACAGGAGGAAGCAGCAGACATATCCCAAATATCCCAGCTGAAAAACAAACTGGGGTTGCTCTGGCTGGCTGGAAAATGCCACCAGTGAACAACTAACTGCATGTAACTGTCACAAAGTAAGATGACTTTCTGAACAAAAGTCATCTGCAGGTTATGTGACAAAAAGTCTAGTAACAGAGCTGAGCTCCAACAACTCAGAGGCACTGCTTTTATTTAATACTGAAAAGGGTGTGGTCACACATCCAACTTCTCAGCTAAACCTGGTCAGATAAGCATCTCTATTGACAATATTATCTTTGAAGGTGAAAGGTTATGAACAGGATCTTAATTTGTAGAGCAGCCAACTCTACACAGTTTGGAGCATACAAGTAATTATGGAACTGTACTACCCTTTGCAGGGGAGGGTAATATGGTGGTGAAGGCAAGCTCACATATTCTCTCTCCTGCTACTGTGATTGAATCTGCACCTGTGAAAGGTATATACTGATTGGTTATGGCATAATTTTGAGGAGTGAATTGAGTGGTCCCACAGATTATCCACTTAACTAGTACTTCTCCTGGGTAGAAGTACTACCTTTTAAAAGATTTGTCTATTTACTTTGTAAACACAGTTGATGGCTCTTGGATTAGTAAGGAGACAGAAACTACATAGTGATTTGAAAAAGGAAAGTATAATATATTATTCTGAGAGGACTGGAGTAACAGGGAATTGGTTAGTGAGAGTTAAAAAGAATTCAAAATAATATAGGAATAGTAGATATAAGGGGCAATCACCACCTACAAGGCTGAGATGAGAGCCCAAGGAAGAACCTTCCCCTCACCAGCACATAGATCCAGAGATCTCTACAGAAAGAGCAGTGTTGGCTCCTTGACAGTGGAAAAGTTACAGAGGTATCTCACTAGTGAAACTTGCCCAAAATCTGACCTGTGGAGTCCCAGAAGAAGCCATTCATAGGAAGATGTCAAACCCTGGAACTTGTTAGGTGCCGATGCTAACAGCTGGCTGCTGATGGCACCTGGAGTTAAGAAGCTGTGCTCTGCAGGAATGTAGTGCACTTTCATGTATAGCCTGGGCCAATATGGTGCAGGTTGGTGCCTAGGATAAAATTTGGGTAGTTGGTGCCTTGGAAACCCAGTTTTGTGGGGTCCCCAATGTGCACATGTATAAGGCTAAACAAAGAGTGTATGGAGCAGTGACCTGGGCTGGGGAACAGGTCCATGATGTCTATGACTCCAGGGTACAACCCTGCTGTCCAAGTCAAGCTCTGGAGAAAGTGCAGGGGGCAGAGGTGTGCCAACTCTAGAGAAAGCTGTGCCATGCAGTTACTTAACACTAGAGAATACTATGTGGAGGCCTAGAAGTAGAGAAAAAGGTATATGCTCAGTAAGAGCCTAGCCAGAAAGTCACCCTGAAACCAGGAAGGAAAAGTATCTTCTACTTTCAGTATCCCTCCAGTGCCCTCTACTGACAAGGCTTAATTAACATCGTGCCAGCCAGCAAAGGAGAAATATTTACAGATTTACAGCCCCCCCCACCCCGCCCCGCTCCATTATTACAGAGCAGGAGAAGAGAATGAATTTACAGCTGAGAGACAATAAGCAGCATAGTCTACCCTTTTGACTTCTCAGTTTCCATATGCACACTTTCTCGCACATTTGAACTCCGGTGGAAAAACAAAACAAGCACCTAGCAAGATGCAAGCATCCTACTTACAAGTGAAGAGGAACCCTGGAATGAGACACAGAATGCCAACAGCCATTGTCTCCAGTGACAATGGGAATTACTTTTCAAATTCTGACACAGTCCCAACGTAATATTCAGTTACCTAAAGACTAAATTGTAAACTTAGTATATAACAAATTCTATGCAATATTTTGTTAAAGAAAGAAAGAAAGAAAGAAAGAAAGAAAGAAAGAAAGAAAGAAAGAAAGAAAGAAAACGGGAAGGAGAGAAGAAAATATTGCCTCCAAAACACAAAAAACAAAAACCAAAAAACAAAAGGCCTATTAAGTACAGTGACAACTGAATGCCCAGAAATGTTACTGAGGCACCCCTAAATTTTTGTGAGTCTGATTACCCGCTGGTTCTCATATGCTTCACTAAGATACCTAAAGTAATTGCTACTTTCTGCTCATCAAATACAATCAGCATGATATTATCAACATAGTAAACCAATGTGATATCTTGTGGGATGTTGGGATAATTAAGATTTCTAGGACAGGAGAACTGACCTGACCCTGAGACAAGACTGTGAAGATACAATGTTGGCCAAGCTAGATAAGAGTAAATTGCTTTGGGGTGCCTGGGTGGCTCAGTCCATTGAGCGTCCGACTTCAGCTCAGGTCATGATCTCACAGTCCGTGAGTTCGAGCCCCGCGTTGGGCTCTGTGCTGATGGCTCAGAGCCTGGAGCCTGTTTCGGATTCTGTGTCTCCCTCTCTCTCTGACCCTCCCCAGTTCATGTTCTGTCTCTCTCTGTCTCAAAAATAAATAAACATTAAGAGAAAAAAAATTTTAAAAAGAGTAAATTGCTTTTGGTGGTCCTTGTAAATTGGTACAGAGAAAAAGCAGTTAACCAAGTTGATAGCTACATACCAAATGCCAGAGGTAGTGTTGATTATATCAAGTAAAGACACCACATTCTGTTTCAGCAAGCACATTTGGAATCATCCAATGATTAAGTTTACAACAGTCCATTCATTCTTTAAGATCCATCCAACTTGGGCCCAGGACAAATAAGTGAGTTAAATGAGATGTGATAGATAACTCAAGTCTTATTTCAAATCTTTGATGGTGGCACTGAGCTCAACAATTCCCTTCAATATAGTATTCTTTCTGATTTACCATCTTAGAAGGAGGGCAAGTTTTAAGGTCTTCCACTTAGCTTCTCTTATCACAATGGTCCTCAACCCATGACACTTAGAGAACCAATATAAGGATTTTGCCAGTTATCCAGGATGTCTACTCCGATTATATATTAAGGAAATGGGGAAATAAGCACAGGGTAGATCTGCTGACCAGCTGGACCCTCCTGTGAGTCAGACTTTGGCTAAGACTCCACCTATTACCTAAATGCTATAACTCCACACGATGACTAGAGAGCCACAAGTGGTATTTTGGCTCCATAGGAATTGGTACAAAAGGTCTGAGTGTATTTTCTTTTCCCCAAAGCATAGCCTCTCTAATAAATGGCTATAGGTCCCTTTGGGGAAGGCTTTTGAGGAAAATTTGTGGTGTATGCTTGAAGCAATGGTGTAGACTTCAAGACTGGCCTCAACTTCAATCAAAGGGCTCTGGGCCTGTAAATTGACTTGGGTTTGGAAACTGAGTGAGAAGTAATGATGCTCAACTGTGGCAACTAAAGCCAATGCTTTTTGCCACCAAGCCTAAAGTTTTTTCTGGTATATACAACAAGTGATACTGTAGTACTGCCCATCTATTTCATTCATCACATTTGCAAAACAATGCCTTCTGATTATATCTATGTCCCAGATTTCCATTATGGTAGATACCTACTTTGTCCTTGGTGGTTAAATGCTGCGACTTGTCTTCTGCTACTATGGAATCCCATCATCTCCATTGAAACCAAGGAGCCAATCTTAATGGCCTACAAAGGAGAGCAACCACAGATTTTTTTTTTTCTCACTAATGCAGGGACTTCTCTCACTAATGTTTTTCTCAATATCTTAGTAAAAGGGAGAGTGTACTGGGCCTTGACATGGAATATAATTGGAGGATGGGCACTCAGGTTGCAAACAATTAAGTCCAGTGAACATTCCTTTTATGAAAGAATCCCAAATCTCATGAGTAGTAGACAATTTCTACTCATTCTCCCTTTTGAGGCCCCAGAATTTAAGGGATAGGTGAATAGGGGAGCAAGTGAGCAATTGCTCAATTGCTATCACTTTGCATTCACCTTTCTACAGGCTTAGCTATAACTCACTGGGTACATACTCATCCTCTACCTCTCAGCTTCCATTCTTCTCTAGAAAAAGTGTCAGCAAACTTTCCATAAAGGGCCAAATAATAAATATGTTTTGCTTTGTGAGCCATATGGTCTCTATTGCAACTACTCTATTTTTGTGGTGCAAAACCAGTCATACACAATACACAAATGAATGGACATAGCTAGTTCCAATAAAATTTTGTTTACAAAAACAGGTGGTGGATAGAATTTGGCCCAAGGTACTGTGCCAATCCCTAGAAATTCAAAATGGCTTCAATCTCAACATTTCTTTATTTCCCTGTGCTTACCTCTTCTCCATTAGTGTCCACATTCCCAGATGTAAAAGAACAAAACAGTTCTTCACAAATCCATAACATCATTTAAAAAAAGTAAGGCATAAAAGCAATGTCTGCCTTTACGATTAGGCTATTTTTGCACCTATTTTGAAACATGCAATATCCCTCCACTTATCTAGTCACCATCTGAAATTCCTGCATTCCCCACTCCTCATGGTTAGAGTATGAAAAGATCTTATTAATACATGTTTCAGTTGGAAATAAACGAGTGTCAGACTAAACTTTTATTCTCCTTTCAAAAGCCAACTTCAAATAGGAAAATTTTCCTCATATATAGACAATTACCACACAGTGAGGTCTATGAGAATACTGAATGCCCAGCTCCATATAGGGAAGGAAGGGGGACCTAACTCTGTGGGGTTTGTACTTAGTTCTTCTGGCAAAGGGGAGAAGCCCTAAGAGGTATTAAGCAGGGTGATGACCTAATTACAACTGAAATTTAATTAAATTTAATTAAATTTAATTTAATTCTTGGGGCCCTGGGTGGCTCAATCAGTTAAGTCCAGCTTTAGCTCAGGTCATGATCTCACAGTTCGTGAGTTCAAGCCCCATATTGGGCTTTCTCCTGTCAGCACAGAGCCTGGATCCTCTGTCTCTATCTCTCTCTGCCCCTCTCTGACTGGCACTGTACACACACTCTTTCTCTCTCTCAAAAGTAAATAAACATTAGGGGTGCCTGGGTGGCTCAGCTGGTTGGGCACCTGACTTCAGCTCAGGTCATGATCTCACAGCTCGTGGGTTTGGGTCCCATGGTCAGGCTCTGTGCTGACAGCTCAGAGCCCAGAGCCTGCTTCAGATTCTGTGTCTCCCTCTCTCTCTGCTCCTCCCCTGTTTGTGCTCTGTCTCTATCTCTCTCAAAAATAAATATTTTTTTAAAAAGTAAACAAACATTAAAAAAAATAAGATAAAATAAAATAAAATAAAATAAAATAAAATGATTATTCTTGAAGCTGTTTTTAATATGGATTTGGTGGAGAGGGTGGTGAACCAGAGAGGAGACTGAAGGTGATTAGCAGACTATTAAAATTAATCCAGGTAAGAAATTGAGAAGGGGTGTGGAGGCTTGGGAAGAGATCCAGGAGGTAGAGTTGGCTAAATTCAGCAAATGAATCAATATGGAGGCTGGAAAGGTTGTTAAATTGTGAATTGTGTAAGGATGGGTTCTTGACTTATTGAAAAAAGACCAGCTAATGAGTGCTCTCTGTTCTGGATTATCTGCAGTGGAAGAGCTGGAGTTAAAATAACAGGGCAAGGGGCTGTGAATGCTAAAAGACTAATGACAGAGGGTAAAGGATATAAGAAGGAGACTGAGGTAATAACAGCAACAAGTCTTAACCAGTTCAAAAAGATGGGTCATATCTGAAAGCTCAAATAAAACAACGAAAACAATAATTTGCATTAGAAGCCCTCTCTGTACTATGAATTGCCCCTCACAAGGGTCCACTCTGCCATGAGGTATTTACTACCAGGTATTCTTCTGCCCTTTACCCTATCCATCTGACTTAGAATTATCAAACTTGCATGGTCTCACACTACTCGCCTCCAACAAATTATCAATCAGGTATGAGGATAACTTCTAGAAATTTATCCCACAGATATGCTAATATGCAAGTAGAATGATAACCTGTAAGTCTGCACATTAAAGCATCATTTTAACATCAAGACACTAAAACAACCGATAACTCTATCAATAGGGAAATAAATTACAATAAATAAATTATGATACAGTCATATGATGGAATATTATGCCAGATTAAAAACAAAGAAGCTACTTTATATGCTGATATGAGGTTATCTCCACGATAAGTTAAGTGAAAAATGAGACTCATTTGCATTTTTATGTATGCAATTTATATATATAACATATACTTTATTATATATACATATACACACACACATAGACACACACATGTATATATTACACATATACAATATATATATATGTAAAAGGAGCATTGTTTGCTCATAGGAAAACCAGGTATTAGAGGGCAACAGTTAAAAGAAGACTTGTCGGGGCGCCTGGGTGGCGCAGTCGGTTAAGCGTCCGACTTCAGCCAGGTCACGATCTCGCGGTCCGTGAGTTCGAGCCCCGCGTCAGGCTCTGGGTTGATGGCTCAGAGCCTGGAGCCTGTTTCCAATTCTGTGTCTCCCTCTCTCTCTGCCCCTCCCCCGTTCATGCTCTGTCTCTCTCTGTCCCAAAAATAAATAAACGTTGAAAAAAAAAAAAAAAATTTTTAAAAAAAAAAAAAAAAAAAGAAGACTTGTCATATATACGTCCTTAGTTTTTTTAAATTTTGGACCATGAGGATAGAGTAACTACTAAAAAAATAAGCAGGGAAAAAATTGAGAGTAGAATAAAAATTTTCGGACAGGTAACATCTCAAATTTATTAATTCCATTCATCATTTCTCAAGAAGCTACTGGGGGATGTGTTCCTACATGAGAAAGTAAACAACAAAATCATCGTATCTAAAAAATAGGGACTCCTTCAAAAATGTCAGCAAAGAAAAATCCCAAACAACTGCCATGAAACAGGCTTAGAAAGCAATAGGCCAAATTGGAACAAGAGAACAGAGAGCTCCAGAAGAGACCAATAAATCTGATAGGTTTGATTATGTGGAAGAATCATACTGAGAAGATATTGGAGTATATAGAAACAGAAATTGATACTCAAAAAACTAAGCTATTTTTTTTCTTAAATGAATTATTAACTCTATGGTTCAAAAATTTTTACTCATACTCATAATACACTTGCTTGGCTCAGCAGTAAACAATATGTACACAATAATCATAAGTAAATACCTAAATGCAAACAAAAAATGTGAGAATTATATTCAGAGATGGAGGGAGAGCAAGAGGCATGTGTGCGTAAGAGCTAAATATTTATCTACTTTAATGGGAAGTCAGTTGATAATGTCAAACATTGATAAATTAAAGAATAGTAGTATAAGCACATTATTGCAAAAGGCAAATAGGAAGCAACACCTAAAAGAGGTTAAAGCATTCCTAGACGCAGCAGCACTGGGGGAAATGAGAGTTGACTGGATTTTTGTTGCTATCGCTGTTGTAAGGCTTTTAATAATTCTTTTTAGTTTTATTTACATTTAAGTAGGATAGAAGTACAGGACTTGGAATCAGACAGCTTGGATTGGAATATTGTCTCCGACATTTTACTGCCTCCTAGACAGAGGCAAATTACTTACTCTATTTTCCTGTCTCTAAAATAGGGAGAAAAATACCATGCACCTCATTGAGTGGCTTTGAAGATTAAATGTTTTAATTCATGAAATTGTTTAAAATATGCCTGGCACATAAGTGCTTAATAGTAAAATAGTAAAGAAGGGGTAATACTTATTAAGACAACAAATATTATCTTCTGTTACTTGATAAAAATGTAAAGGCATTAATAACTGAAATCTAATTTTAAATATATGAGCCACATATTAAAGTCTGCTCCCTTTGTCAGGAAACTTTAACTTTTTTTAAGTTAATACTCCCAGGTACTAAGTGGGAATTTGTTTCTTGAGGCTACAGTCTTCAATTTAAATCCATAGGCAGAAGCAGGAGGTCGGGGGGGTGGGGGGAGGCGAAGACTGGTGAAAAATTCTAGTTAGTCCTGGAAAAGGGGAGCTCAAACTGGAATCTGAAGGATGAGTTTTTAGCTAGATGGGCCAAAAGCGGAGGGAAGAGAGTTCCAGGCAGGGATGATGACACTTGCAAAGACCAGAGGCAGGAGGAGCGCATGGTCATAAAAAGGGCCAGTAGAGCTGCAACAGAGTAACATGACACAGGTGTGTGCAGTAAGCAGAATCTCAATCGTGCCAGGCCTTTAGGCTGAGTGAAGCAGTTCGTCTAATCCTAAGGCAACGAAGGGCTTTAAGCAGTTTTGAATGTTTTGAAAAGATCCCTCTGGGAGCAGCGTAGGGAACTAACCAGAAGGAATTCAGGTAATCAATAGGGAGGCCATTTGTAAAAATCCAGGCAAGAGATGTTGATAGTGACAAGAGTGGAGAAAAGTAGATGGATTCGAAAAATATTTATTTAAGAGGTAAAACTGACAGAATGACTTTTTTTTTTTTTTTTGGTCTAGTCTGATTAAATTACATTATTTAAGTAAAAGTTGCCCCTCCGGTAATTCCTCACCAATAGCAATATACTCAGTTGTACAACATTTATAAACTAAAACTATAAGACATTTCAATCACAAAGTTAACTTTTCACTTGTAAATGGTAAAACCCAGAACTTGGAACAAAACCAAAAGCCACAATAATATGGAATTCAAAGGAAGAACATGGAAATAACAGCAATCTAAATTAAATAGACTAATTAAGCACAGTGAAACAAGTTTCCTAAATCCTCAATTTCTGTGGTCGCTGCCCAATAGGAAAGCAAATATACTGCCTGCCCAATGCCTCTCCCCTCCCTGTGCCACTTTTACTCCAATATTTTTACTCCACAATAGACTTAGAGGAAAGAAAAATATTACATGCTTTGCAAATATCTAAATGGGTGTGTATGTGTACACAGGCACAAAAGCAGACTATATTAAATCACATATGTAAAGTGCATGATAGGAGTATGCATAAGACATCACTCCTAGCCCAGATGTATGTAAAAGGCGGGGGGGGGGGGGGTTTCCTAAGTGAGGTGAGGCCTCAATTGAGTCTTAAGAGCTAAAAAGAGGTATAGAAGTAACATCAATGGGGGGTTAAAAAAAAAAAGCACATAAGAAAAAGCATTGAAATCTGTTGTTGGAACATAAAATTTGATTTATGGAGTAGAAATCCATAGGTAAGCACGGGTCAGATTCTGTGAGACCATTTTAAGGACCATGGGTTCTATCCTGAGTTATGTGAAGTTATTAATAGGTTTAAGCAGAGGAGAGAGACATCCAGGTTTACATTTTTACAGATCATTAGTGGAGGGGTTCTGCTGAGGATGGATTTGAGCATAACACCATCTGCTGAGATATTAGGTAGCAGGTAGCTATGGTACCCCATTTAAGAGTTGATGAGACCCTGAACTGGAGCAGAAGTAGAAGAATTTGTGGGGGAGGGGCAGAGGAAGAAGGGCAAAAAACGTTAACAGATTCAGTGATATGATAGTTGTGGAGGTTAAGAAAAGAGAGTTAAAAAATGACCTCTGGATTTCTGACATGACACCTGGATAGTGGAACAGATCCATAACCCATTCTCCAAAATACCTGGAGCCAAATATGTTTTAAAATTCAGAACATTTTGGATGTTAGAAAGGAGATATGGTTTACACACCCAATATAACAGTGTACCCCCAACAGGGCCTGGAACAGTACCATGTAATTAAACACATTCCACCAAGTGGAATAGATGATAAAGAGCTCCCTGACAGTAAAATTAGGTTTTGTAGCAAATTGAGTTCAAGTGTTGCTGACAAAAAAGTTATCAAAAACATTTTGGTTTTCCAGGGTTTTTTTTGTTGTTGTTGTTGTTTTTCTTTGGTTTGGGTTGGCTTTGGAATTGTGGATAAGAAATGATAGATGTACTAACACCTGTAAACAAAACATAGGAAGTAAAACAGGCTGTTTTTGTTTTTGATGGAATGAAGGTTCTGGTTTACTCAGGTATGATCTCAGATAATTATGATATCTTAAAGATGTCTAGGAAGCAATGGGATAAATGAACAAATTAGTTGGGACAGTTTGAAACTAAAACAATCACAAGGAAAATGTACACTCAGGGAAATATTCTCTATTTGGTGCCAAAACTATGAACCCAACTCAGAGAATGACTCAAGGAGACTTCATCTGTCAATAGACACTAATGACCTCGAATTGAGAGTCCTATTTGCTTTACCACATAAGTTAATGCATTTTGGTCTCTTGCCATTGTTGGCATTGATTTGAATTCAATGTTGCTATTAACAGTACATTAATTTTGTTAAAATTACTCAAATTATATAAAAGAATTATTCTGGTATTAACTAGATGCATAATTAGGTGATTGGAAATATGTCCTTCTCAATCAGATTTTCTAACCATAAAAGATCTGTCATAACAAATGCATTTCTACACTTTACGAACCAAAAAACTGACTATGTTCTGAAGACGATTTGGGGGTTGATCATTTCAAAAATATTAAATATACTAATTTTCTTTTAGAGAAAAATTCCTTCTACCAGGAATTAAAATTAAATTTTTCTATGGAAGGCTTAATCATCCCATGAGAGTTTTCCAAGCCTACATCCCTACAGATCCTTAGAGACCTAATCTAATCTCTCAATCTCCCAATCTAATCTTTTTAGGGCATAGGGGTCTGATTCCTAGAATTTGTTTCCTGTTTCACAGTAAAAGAAAAATATATACAAAATCTTAACAGACTACAAACCAATAATAAACTGGCTTATGTTTACTCTAACAGTTTTTTAAGCCTCTGTCTAGCACTATTAACATAGCCATAAAATTTAGAATTTGGAATAGAGGTGGGCAGAATTATTATGTTGTTTTTTTTTTTAACGTTTATTTATTTTTGAGAGACAGAGAGAGCCAGAGCCTGAGCGTAGGAGGGGCAGAGAGAGAGAGAGAGACAGAGACAGAGACAGAGAGACAGACAGAATCCAAAACAGGCTCCAGGCTCTGAGCTGTCAGCACAGACCCTAACGCGGGGCCTGAACCCACAAACTGTGAAATCATGACCTGAGCCAAAGTCAGAGGCTTTGAGCCAGGCACCCCAAATTATTTTTCACTTTCAAACTTTCACTTGATAATTGCTACCATCAAAAATTCTTCAGAAAAACCCTTCCAGTTTTCCCTGTCCCTAAACATACTGCATACACTATGCTGAGGATCCATTTAAAATACAATAATGTACGGTGAGGTTTCATGCAGTTCCTTATGTTTGAGAAATTTAGTCTAGCACCAGATCCTAGAGTCTAAAGCCCTTCAATAAAAGTTTAATGAGGAATGATGGTACAATTCTACATTTTTAAAATATACAGTTTGTTTTTCTTTCTTTCAAGTATGTGTGTGTATATGACATAGTATGCTGATAGAAAAATCAGCCTTAAAAGTACAAATTCAATAGGATACTGCTATTTGCATTATAGGTTCTAGCCCAACTGTGGTCCTAAAAGTCAACCAGTGTGTTGAGATCAGTATTTTAAAGATAAGATAATAGAGAAAATCCACGTTATGAGCCTAAATATTGTTTTGTGAGCCTTGTTTAATATATATACACAGAGAGTATACTGCATTGAGGCATAGAATTCATTTCTTATTGAGGATTGCAGTCCAAAAAGAAGTTTTAAAAATACTAATGTTGAAGAAGTATGCTTGCCAGCCAAAACTCTAGAGTGTTGCCAATGGAGGGATGGCCCTGGGTTACTGCCTTATAAAATATATTTTAGGCCAATACAATAAAAGATCAGAAGACTAAATTGTGTTGTCCATGTTGACTCAAAAAATTAACTGTGGCTCTGAAAAACCAAGAAAGGATGAAAAATCTCAATCCACATGGCATCTTCAATACACATGTGAGAAGAAGTGTGACATCCTCACTCACTCTCCCTGGAGTCCGGCATCCTCTGGACAAGTAGAAATTAGGGTAAATCAGAGCTGGACAAAGAACAATGGAGTATTCTGTACTTACAAAGGCCTTACAAATTATACAAAAGACAAAAAGATAAACATCTTATGGTAAGTGAGAGTGAGGGTGGTGAAAAGTAAAGATAATACGACTCTTGAGTCAAGTCTTTGGAATAATAATAATGCCACTAACTTGCTGGGTGAACTGAAATTAGAATCTCTCCCTCAGCCTTGGTTTATCACGAACTGGATGGATTGACTATCCAAACTGAGAAGAGGATCCTGAGATTGGTAGGGGTAGAGGAGATTCCTGATTTAAGGCCTCATTACCTTAATCTAGGGAAGTATATTTTTTTTCTATTTTACAGATAATTTAACTGAGGCACACTGTTACTCTAATGCAAACATGTCACATTTCTCCCTTAAGAGTAAAGGTAGTCTAGAAACATCTGGCTCAATAATCGATGAGGTTTAAATTAATACTCTAAACTCAGGGAACAACACCTACACCTAATTTGTAAAGAATATTCAGCATAGGTATTTCTCTGTATGGAGATGAGATTAAGAGGGCAGGCCAGGCTCTTTTGACATAAGCAGAAGGCACTGGTTGAAAATATCATTAATAATCACGTCCTGTTTGTGTGGTTGTCATGTATCTTTAATTGCACCTCTATGAGTTAAGGCATTTTCTTAAGTGTGCAGTTTGAAATACATTTTTAAACCTCAGTGAAGATAGAAGTAAAATGCAGGCAATGGAATTGCCATTTATTATGAGAAACTTCTATGTAAAAATACTAGTTAAAGCGATATAAAAAGAAAGATGCTTGGTACAAATAAACTGTTCAGAATGTTTAGTGCATATGCTAGACTTCAGATATTAAAAGTAAAAGTTAAGTTTAAAGAATTCTAACTGTAGGGTATGACTTTAACCTCATGTGTTTTAACCACAGACTCAAAGAAAACGTACACAGTAAATGAAGCAACACATTCTCCCACAAGCAGAAATTCTCAAATGAAAACGCAACTTTCTTATTTTTCCACAACAGTATTTGAACGCAAGTGTCTTCATTATATGTATTATAACTTTTATAACAAGTTACGTTGGCTTCATAACATATTCTAAAAATCAGAAAGGCTGTTAACCTATGGGGTTCTAAAAACAGAAATAGTTATTTGAGGAGTTTGAAGTGAAGTGTTTTTGAGGAGTTTTGAGGGAGAAGGAAGCAAAAGGCTATAAGGTAAGCACCAGTTTCACCCTCAATTCTTAAGCTTTAGAAAAGCCTAATTAGGCAGGGAAAGGAATTTGGGCCTGGCACACCCAGGTTCAGACGTGGCAGGATCCTGAAACAAAGTTTTTCTGAACCTTTGAGTCATATGCCACAGGCAAACCAGAGCCGCGATATTGCAGGTCGTTAAGTCAACAGGTCCTTTAACGAGATGGTGTGCGGTTGGTGAGTGGCAGTTGGATTTCTTCCTGCCACGAAGAAAATAACTCTACTCGATCAAACCGGAAAGTGGGCGCAGCTCTGGCTTAGGGAGTGCACCCGGAAAAGTGCAGAGAGAGAGAAACAGACAGAGACAGAGGGATGTCCGCGTCCCGACCACAGAGCGCTTTCCAAACCACTCGGAAACCATTTAAATGGCTCGGGCGGCCGCGGTTTCCAGCCTAGGACTGTCTGGGGTCCGGCTGGGAAAGTTGCCTGGCAAAGCCATGCCCTTTCCCGTCGCGGGTTTGCTCCCCCTACCCGGCACGGGGGCGAGAGGAGACCAGCAACCTGTTAGCCCGCGTGCAAACGCGGCCACCTCGCGCCTGGCCCGGCCCCTCCGACCCCGCACTCCGGGAGACTCTCCCAGGGTCAAGCTGCGGGCCACCAGGACTCGGGCCCCGGTCCGGATCCTCTGGAGCCTCCCTACAGAGACTGTCAGGGGCGACAGGGCTACCCCCGGAGCGCCACCTGCCCCGGCCTCGGGCGCCCCTTTCGGCCCCTCCGGAGGGGCAACTGAAACACCGCTCTCGAGACCACCCCCAACCGGCCACCGGGACCGTACCCCTCTCCCCACCACGTGAACCTCGGCGTCCGTCTGCCCAGGGTCTCCCGGCCCCCGCCCCCGGCCCCAGCGCCGGCCCGCCCGCTTACCTGGCGGGTGGGCACAGCAGGGCGGCGGGAAGCAGCGGCCGGGCGGGCGCTGGACGTGGGCCGGGCGCCAGGTGCAGGTGGCGGCGGCGGCGGCGCCTCCGGTTGCTGTCGCTACTGTTGCCGCTCAGTCCAGCTCCTCCTCCGCCGCCGCCGCCTCCTGCCTTCCCGCTGGGCCTCCTGCGTTGCCAGGAGAGGCCGAACCGAGGCTCCGCTTCCTCCTGGAGTCTCCCAGGTGAGCTCCAGCCTGCGACGTCGGCAGGGGCGAGGCCCCTGTCCCGCGCCTGCGCGCCAGCCTCCTGCCCCGCCCAAGCCCTACCTGAGCGCTCCAGGTGAGGACCGAGCACCGCGCGCGCAGGGTGGGGGCGCCGTCCGGGCGGAGCGCAGCCGCCGCGCGGCTTCCCTCTCCGCAGACGGCGAGGCTGGTTCTCCTAGAGGGGCGCGTGCCTCCGCCCGTCTACATTTGAGGAGTCCCGCACGGACCTGGTGCCAGTGAGCACCTTGTAACCAGAACACGGTCTGGGTCCTTGGGGAACCAGAGGGTCTAGATTGCCCTCACACACGTCTTCCCTTCTCTAAGGTTCGCCAAAATGAAGGGGTGCACCGCCCGGAGACCGGGGGGTGGGGGGGCCAGTGCCCCCCGAGAGCCACCTCATGACGGCTGCAACTGTTGTCTCGTATGTTTTCCTCGAGCAAGGTTCAGCAGCTTCTGTCACCAGTTAGGTTCGTGAGCTATTGGGTGAGCTTCCTTCCCATGTACTAGTCTTGATTTCATCACTTGACTCACTTCAGCGCAGCTAGTGGTTTCCGTTTCTGTAAGCGCGCGCTCTGGTAGGGGCGCCTCCCGTCCAAAGGAGGAGCCTCCCTCTTCCAAAGAAGAGCCTCTGGTATTTGGCAGAGCCTTGCTAACTTGGGGCGCACCACCCCTTCCTGGGCTGCTATAGAAAGGCAAACCGATTCCCAGATGGGAGAGCCAGCAGCGACAGTACAGAGAAACCTGCTGTCCTTGTTTGCAAAGACAAGGGTTTCCTGGAGAGGTTTTGCTTCTCCTGGAGGTTTGCTTGAAAGCTCATCTACTGGGAGGGTGACGATGCAGACTCTAGGGACATAGGGGATTTTGCTGTTGTTTTTAAAGACATCTTTTTTTTTTAGACAGTATTTTTTTTTTCCTTTTATGATATTTACAACTTTGTTTCAGCCTGCCTTCTTCTGTTATGACAAACATTGACACACCCAAAACCAGGACTTAAAAATGACCCCTAGGGGCACCTGGGTGGCTCAGTCGGTTAGGCCTCAGACTTCCGCTCAGGTCATGAACTCACAGTTTGTGCGTTCGAGCCCGGGATCGGGCTCTGTGCTAACAGCTCAGAGCCTGGAGCCTGCTTCAGATGCTGTGTCTCCCTCTCTCTGCCTCTCCCCTGTTCGCCTGTTCGCACTCTGCCTCTCTCTCTCTCTCTCTCTCTCTCAGGGAAAAATATTAAAAAAAAAAAAAAACACAAAACTTTAAAAGATTACCTCTATACTTTCTTATAAACTCATCCAGTATTTGGCTCTATCTTCAATGTACATAGGAATAGAAATAGAAATAGCCGAAAATGTTTTAGTGGCATGCTTAATTACATGGTGGCAGGATTTGTGTAGTTTAGCTCTGGCCTTCCTCCTGTATTTTGACACATACACTTATGGTTTCTATTTATTGGCATATTAGTGTTACATATGACCTAAAATTAAAATTTAGAAATACTGGTTAGTATAGTATCAGTAGGTGTAACTTTAGAACGTGGCTAGTCTGACACTGGGCTTAGCATCCATGGTACTATTTTATACCACAGCTATGAATCTGATTTAACACTTTAGTTTTTTGTCTTGTATATTGTAGTTATTTTGCAAGCATCAAGGAACCTTTCTGTGTTTGTGATATTTTAATATCAGTACCTGCAAGCAGTTTTTAAGCTTTCCCTCTCTCCCCCCGCAAAACATTCAGGAACTGCTTATGTGTATTACCATATTAACTTGATAATATTTGTCTTTAGATCCAGAGCTGAAAATACTACCTACCCAAATCCGCCCTACCTCCCCCCCCCCCCCGCTTTTTTTGAGGTTCTGCCATTTTATTTGTTGTTTGCTTCTAGATGGAGATTAAAGTCTCAGTCTTTGGGAAATTTGGGAGAAATCCTAAATGTATAACCACGGAGTCTGTATCTCTTGTCTTGCACCACCCATCTCTGAATGAGGGAGGAGCCAAAGACTATGAGAGTTTCGATGTCCCACCAGGCAAAGAGCAACAATTTTCACCAACAAGAGCAGAACGGAGCAAATGGATATAGAAAAGCAATTTGGAATCCAAGGACTGAGATTCATTGACAGCAAGACTAGTACAGTCAAATAATAACTGTAAAGAGAAGCTAGAGCAGATCTACAAAAAGAGAGAGCAAGAAAATAGGACCAAAATACTGCATGAGGGGTAAAAAAAGAACAGAACAAATATAAAAATCAGGAGTTCCTAAAAATTGACTGCCAGCTTTACAATGGAGACAGATAATTTAAACAAGGAAAGTCGTGTTGTTTGGGTCTGGCATATCTACTAGCATTGCACATAGTATTTCATTTCATTCCGAAAGCAAAGTCTTAAAACTAATAAAAGTTTTTTACTTTACAATAAAATTCAAATGCTGCAGGCCCAGAAAAGAAAGCATGATGCTGCAACGTTTAATGCCCTAAATCCAGTGAGATGAAGGGTTTTTGAAAGTATCATCCCATTTAAAGATTATGAAATAAAGAATTTGTTTTATAAAGGAGAAGTTAGTATTTCTTTATAAAATAAAACCCAGGAAACTTAGTGTAGACATGCTTCTCAGAAACAAGGTTGTTGTAATTCTACATGTTTGGCATGTAATGGCAGCTAAAATAGAAAATTAAGATGATTCACAGGAAAGAGAAACATTTCTCTCTCTCTCCACACACACACACACACACACACACACACACACGGAGAATTAGCTGTAAAATTCTTATGTAAATAGATTTAAAATAATACTGTTTAATAATTTTTGTCAACATTTAAATTAATGCCAAGACTGGTATGTAACACTTAGTAGGTACTCAATAAATATTTGTTAAATTAATAAATTGATCCATTAAATACCATGAAAAACCCATTATGCCTAATGTCTTACACAGAGTACAAGTCCAAAGAATGGTTTTAACCGAACAGTATGGAGAAATAATCTAGGGCAAGTAAGAATGATAGACTAAGAATTTGAGGGACAGCATCTAGTAACAATAGCTATCAGTTATCATTTATCATCCTTTCAAAAGGCACTACACAAAGCAACTTATACTCGTACAAGTTACTTTACTTCTTGGCTTAAATTTTCTCTTTCTCAAAATGGTACAAGGTGATCACCAAGTGCCTTTACACACTGACGCATGTAAATTCCATGATAATTGTCATGCAAAAAAATCCTCTGGATATAGGAATAACAATTAATGGAAAACAAAGATGAAAGAATGGGAATCACTTAACTGAGAAATTTTAATTCATAAAATTAGTTATAATATACAGTGTAGTATTAAGATTCACTAAGTCCAACTTTAAATGTTTTTAGTTTGTTAATTGTTTAATTGTTGGTTACCCTGGGCTTAGCAACTTGAGCTTGAAACATATTGCCTGCCTGATTTAGCCTTTAAAAACAATTTTGCCTTATGTGGAAACTGGAGTCTCCAGTCAGGATCTCAAAGTCAAATTGAGAGTTTTGGCTCAAAGACTAAACAGATTGAAATAATTTCTACTAAAAGAATTGAAAGGCTATTGATTTAAAAGGAGAATAGTGTTGGTATCATAGTGAAGAGCCACAAATATGTGGGTTTTTTTTTATAACTGTTCAGCATAATTCTGCATTGAGTTTAAAATAAGAGTTAAAACAGTAAAAACATGAAGAGATTATTTTTAGTACGAACTTTTTGAGACAGTATCTTGTATGAAGATGACCTATGAGGGTCCCCCCGCCTCAAGAATAGCAACAGAACAACCATCTGGGACTTTCGAAGAGGTACACATTTCTGTGAGTGTGCTTATTGACTTAAATTGCAACAGAACTATGTCTTGTTAATCTTGTATCCTTAATGCTTGGCACATAGTAGGTGCTCAATAAATATTTGATGAAATGGATTGGGTAGAGTGCAGAGTTTCAAGCTTTTAAGCATTAGCATAAGAGCAAAAAGAAATACCATGCTGAGTCAGGCTAATATTCAATCTAGCTAGCTCAAATTCTGACAGTGGCATCAAAGGATTTTTTCTGGGAAAAGATAGTGATAGTCCTGCATGATGTTGACCTTAGATATGTACTCCAGGTGTCCCTGACTCACTCTTTCCTAACTGATCTTTTTCTGTAAAATGACTTTTTAAATTATAAATCAATTCATATTTATTTTAGAAAAATGAGAAAATACAGATAAACTAAAAGGAGCCAGTTGGAAACATCCCCAAATTCCTCCCATGTAGATGAATCAGTGCTAACTGCCAGACCCTTTTTTTTCTTCTGTTTATCTCTCCAGATACTTTTGAAAAACTAGGGAGAGTGGAATGGAAGATATAGGGGGAGACAGAAACATGTTTTTAAAATAAAAACTAGGTCATATTGGGATCTTGTTTGGTAGACAGTTTTCTACTTAACTTATCTTTCCATGTCAATAAATTCATTTTTTACAACATGGTTTCTTTTTGTATGAATGTATTTATTCAGTCACTTATTGGATGATGAAGATTGTTTTCTAATTTTGCTATTGCAAACCATGCTGTGATGATCACATTCTTTAGTGTTCTCTCTCTTCATCTGTTGAAACATTTACAATGATATTCTTCTGGCTCTATTAAATTACTTTGTATCAGCCATCCAAGATCCTAAACAATGATGATAGCAGAAGAATCTTATCACAAAGACAAATCATAGGAAATATATTAATGATTTAACATTTCCTATTTGTAAAAATATTAATCCTTGTTACCAAAACTTTATGTAAAGCATGCTTATTTTGATTAAAATCTTGACACTTTAGAAATAGGGAAGTAGAATGTGCCCTTACTATGGAAAAGTCAGATCTCTTACCTTCTCCTGATGATACCACATTCTCCTGATGATACCACATTCAGATTCCCACTTCTGAAAATCTGTGTGTCTCACTTCACTTCTCCAAATCCCATCCAGCCCAGCTGGAAGGCCCTAGCCTCCCATGGAACCTCCTAAATCAGCCCAGATAACCTTGATATTTCTTAATTCCAGTGCACTGTCATAAAATAAACTTCCCTTCTCCCTTGGTCCTTGCCCCCCTCCTTACTCCAATATTGTGAAGAGAGAACTATGGAGAGACACTACCTGCACATGATATCATTTGTTGCCCAATAAGTTATGATAAACTGTTAAATAACTTATATCATAGAAGCTAGGGATGTTCTTGTAGCATAATAGGTCTAAAGCATTAGACCAAAAGAAATAGCATCATTGTAATTACAGAGAAATGTTGATTTTTCATGCATATTAGAAGGGGAATTTTGAAGGAAATTATGTTTTTTCAGTGTCTTTGATTTTTAATTTATTAACAGAAAACTAATTTGCTACCCGAGATAGGATCTCATCAACATACCTCCTTCTCTACATCTAGTCACAAAATCAGAATGTACCTGTTCTCCATTCCCAACAGTTTCAGCAGACTCTAAGACCACATCACACTTTGTGCCTCTGCAAAGTTTTAGGGACAGGGGTTCCTGATATGTAACGACATTTGGGGTTGACACAAAAAAATCACTGCTAGAAAAAAAAAAATCACTGCTAGGGAAGGAAGTTTGTTTATTTCAATTGGAACAGTTGGTGAATAAAAGAGAAAAGGGGAATGGGAATGGAGATACCATAGAAAGAGGTTAAAGGGCTTAGAAATGACAGAGAAGGAGAAGAGTAGAGGACAGAGGAATCACCTGTGTGGAACATCTTCTCAAGGATTAAGGAGAATCTTTGGGGACACATCCCCCCAAGGTCTGGTAATGTGGCTTCACTTCTGAGAGTGAAAAGGGAGAGGAGGTAAACCAGGAACAACATCCAAATTCTTTCCCTTTCCCCTTCTCCCCACCTCCCCCCCACCCCTGACCCCCATTGAAAACTCTGTACAGCTTTGGAATGATTAGCTAACTTCTGTGATAAAGATTTTAGCATTCATTGAGATACGGCATATATTTGATTCACAGTAAGATCATATCCAACAGGACCTCTCTTAGCAGCCTAAACAGTATTTTATGTAAATTAGAAAATTTCATCCATGGGCAGGAAGAGTCCACAGGTACCTGGGTTGACAAGTGGATGACCCCTTCCTCATAGTAGATGCAAATCTACTCCAGAGCATCCATGAGCTGAATGGATCCCAGTCTGCATTTCAGATCTACTTGTCCTTTGGCAGGATACTTTTATGCAGGGCACAGCGTTCACAACCTGGTGTCCAATCAGGTGAAGTCTGTTTTCTGGAGTATCTGGGGTAACTGTGCCACTTGTATTGACCGATAGAATATAGTGGAAGTAATGTTATGTCCCTTCCAAGGCTATGCTTCTTCTGTGAAGAAGCCTAGAGTGAAAGAACATGTAGAAAGAGACACCTAGCTGTCCCAGATGTTTCAGCTGAGCTGAGCACAGACCCCAGCCAACAACCAGCTAAATGCAACTTTATGACTGATCCTAGGCCAATACCAGCAGAAGGGCCACCTGGTCAACCAACAAAACCATTAGAAATATTAATTCATTGTTGTTTTAAGCCACTAAGTTAAGGGGAAGTTTATTTATTTATTTATTTATTTATTTAACTATTTCCTCTAAACTTGGTGTCTCAACAAGAGCAAGGACATAAGCACCTTTTACATTTGTGCACCCTCTGTATTCTCCCTGTTCATACAGAGAAAGCTTTGAGATGCAAAAGCTTGGATTTATTGGAATTTTGCAAGTCTAAGCCTTGAATGATTCTGCACAAAGCACGTATTATTAACTATACATTTTAAAGAATATGTGCTCAGTCTGAACCCATTTTCTATCCCCACCCCAAATCTTGATAAAATTTGTGCAGAGTGGGGAAAAAGAAGAAGAGTCAGGGTGGATTAGAGACAGGGGCATTGGCAGCATGCCTGAGCCAGAAGCCCTATAACCTCACCATGCAGGAATGCTATATTGCACAACTACTTGGTCTACCATTCATAGAAGAAGAGGTACAGGAAGGCAAACCTGATCCTAAAAAACAGGCTGTGAAGGGACTCTGAGAGCAAAAAACAAAAAAACTCCCCTGGAGAGCAGTAAGACCCCAGGGTTATTTCTTGTCCAATGTTGAAGAATGGTAAGAATAGAAAACATTTCTAAATGGGGTATTGAACAGCTCCATAGCCCTCTTGTGCCCCAGGAAGATTTAGACAGTCCCCAAAATGTTTTCCAATGCAGGAGAGAATGATTTCGATCTGGATGTTTTTATAAATAATTTTATTGGAAGAGAGGCATTCCCATTCTTTTACCTATTGTCTATGACTGCTTTGATGCTACAAGGCAGAGTTGAGTAGCTGTGTCAGAAACTGCATGATCTGCAAAGCCTAAGGTACTTATTATCTGGCTTTTTATAGAAAAAAAAAAAAAGCCAATCCTTATTTTAGATGAAGCAAAGAGAACTGGGAAAACCTAAATTTTGTGGGATAATGCAGACCAAAAATGAAATGTGTAGACCATGACTAAAAGGTGCGTTGGAACCAGGACGTAGTATCAGTAGATCACAGCCTGGATACCTGTGATGGCCTAACGCCAATTGTCTCGCACAAATACATTTCCCAACTCCCATCCCGTACTTGGAACCTCCTAGGAAGGACTTATGGAATGCAGCGTGTTCCTCATGAAACAGGGGAAATCCCAGACTTACTGATAATTATTACTACCTGGTGGATAGGGACTTGAAAGAAAATAAGCTTAGGTATAAACATAAAAAATAATTTTACATTGAGTTTCTTATATATCTGATTCTGTCTTCAAAAACTAGCACCCTCTACAAAGGCTTCCATAGTTATAAGCATAAAATGGATGCAAAAGAAATCTATGTTGAATGTTTAGCCTCAGTGGGGTTTCCTTTGGTCTCTTACCTTGTAAAACTGCATGATGGCACTGCCTTTTCATATAGGAAGTATGTATTCACAACTCATGTCTTATATAAGCTTTCTCTGACGGTGATGATGTACATTCCTTTTTAGTTCCATTGCTTCCCTCCATTGTAAGTTTTTGTTTTTTTAATGTTCTTATTCCAAGACAACCATTCTCTTGTTCCAAAAGTAAAAGAGAATAGTGGTTGGAAATCATGTATGAAGTGAGTAGGAGGAGACGGTGGGGCGGGGATCCTGAGGTCTGTGGTTTATGTTACAAAAAAGACTGGTAAGATCTTTGGATGAAAAGGAAGTTGCTTATAATCTGTTGCGATCACTTTATGTTCCTGCACTGAGAAAATGTTACTTCCTGCTTTGAGCTGGGATGTGGAGCAGGGAGAACATTTACTGAGTACTAACTTCATCCCAGCAATTATTCCTACATTATCTCATTTAGTCTCCACAAAACTCCTGTATAATCTTTCGGGTGAGGAGCTCAAAGATGTACAGCTAATAGAGTTGGACTGGGCAAACAGGTCTGTCAGACCCCAAACCCATGCTCTGTCAACTACGTCATGTCAGAGAAGTTTTAAGATTGTTTTATCCTGAATCTAAGGGTAAACGATTTTGTATCTTCAGCTTGTCTTGAAGGCATTCATTGACAATTTCTATTTTCACAGTTTCTATTTCACTCGTAAATGATAACATATGGAAAAGTTAAGCAATATATGTTTTTTTCTTCTACATATAAATCTTACATCTTCAAGTATATTAAAACCAAAGTTGTTAATTTTGTTTCATATAAAGATTCCCTTAAATATAAGATGCTATGAAACCAAAACGCAAACACACTGATTTCTACAATCAAAACATTGAGGATCATGGGAATCCCTAGACAACAAAAGAGCATAAAAGAGAGCATGAAGCTATTTTAATACAGTTCTCCTTTTTAACAATAGATACAAGAATTGTTCATTTAGACACTTTATGTACAACTTTCAGTGTAACAAAGATTCCCCCCAAAATGGTTAAAATTATGCTATAATTCTATAACAACTTGTAATGTTATATTTAAAACTGTAAAATCCTCCAAATAGTAATGCTTTGTACTATTTAATAGTATAATTTTGTCCATTTAGTTATAACTAGAAAAATGTAAATAAAATATCTCCAAATTGGTATTTTGACATAAAAAATAAGAGTCTCTGTTTCTTTCATGTAATACACAAACTTCCATTGAAAGTGAAATATTTGTGGGGCGCCTGGGTGGCTCAGTTGGTTGAGCATCCAACTTTGGCTCAGGTCATGATCTTGCCGTTTGTGAGTTCGAGCCCCACGTCGGGTCTGTGCTGACAGCTCAGAGCCTGGAGCCTGCTTCGGATTCTGTGTCCCCCCCTCTCTGCCCCTCCCCGACTCACACTCTGTCTCTCTCTCCTTCAAAAATAAAAAACATTAAAAAAAAATTTTTTTAAAGAAGAAAGTGAAATACTTGTGAAGAATTTGGGACCAATAGTTCTTAATTAAATCAATCTCTTGACAGAAGCAAAACTGTGAATTGAGAAGATACAACAAAACTCACTAATATAAAAAATGGAATTATGAGTTTTGTAGTTGTATTGTATTGTAATTTTGTAATTGTATTGTATCGGAGGCCATCGAAACACACTAGAGAGATGTATGGAATTGCAGTGCGTGGGCTGTATTTAAGAAATCATTCTAGGGCGCCTGGGTGGCCTGTTAGGCATCTGACTTCGGTCCAGGTCATGATCTCACAGTTTGTGAGCTCAAGCCCCACTTCAGGTGAGACAATCTCTCCCTCTCTCCCCCTCGCTCACTTACACCCTCTTTCTCTCTCCGAGAGAGAGAGATCATTCTAGAGGTACATAATATAAAGATATTCAGTAAAAAGGTAGACCAAAATAAGAATCATCATGTATAAATAATGTTTTACAACATCTGAGTGAGAGAGTTTTCAAAATAACTCTTCATTCCTAAAGATCGTCAAATACATAAGACTTGAGAGAAGCTGTCAATTTGTTATGGAATTTGACCTTTGGTAGCATCACTGACCGTAATGAACTGGACTGACCAGTTTTGCCATATTTTTCCTAACAGCAGTTAAACACTACCATAATCTCACAGAAATCAGGAAATGATGTCCCAGACCACACACAATTAGCTGAGTTTTAAAGGACTGAAAGATTATGTTTTTAAAATATTTTGCTTAAATACAATAATGGCAATGGTTGTGTAGTAGTCTTTGCTTTTTACTGGTTTTACCAAATACTGAGGAGTTTCAAAAGAACATTTATTGAATATATACTATATATAAAGAATGATTATGCCAGAAACAACTGTGTACCTACCACCTATTAAAGAGAAGCAATATTATCCTGATGCCTTCTGTGGGACCCTCTCGGATCCAACTTTTCCTAACCTTGAATTTTGTATTCATCATACCTTTGCTTTCCTTTAGAGTTTGCCACACACATTTGTATGCCTAAATAAAATACTGGCTAATTTTATACATTTTTTTCCCTCAGGTCAGTTCCTTTTTTTTTAATTGAAGTATAGTTAACATTCAGTATTACATTTGTTTCAGATATACAGTAATTCAACAGTTCTATACATTACATTGTCCTCATCACAATAAATGTGCTTAGTCCCCTCTATCTATTTCATCCATCTCCCCACCCCCCTCCTTTCATACATTTTTACATTTTATATATGATAAAAATATATGTATAATATTCTGCTACTTGATTTTTTTTTTTTTGCTCACGATGTAGATGAGATTTATACATGTTTTCTCATGTAGCTGTTACTAATTAATTTCGCACTATATTGACTTTATCCATTCTGCTCTTGATCAACATTTGAAAAATCTCCAGGTGCACGTATGAGAGAGAAAGACATCACAAACAATATTGCTAAGAATGTTCTTATACTTGCCTCTGGTACATGTGAAAGAGGTTTTCTTGGATAAATATCTAGGAGTGAAATTGCTAGGTTATAGCAAATTTACCAGATAATGCCCAGTTATTTTCCAGAGTGGTTATGTAACACATCCTTATGGTTTTGATGGCATGCTCTTTTACTGAACTGTAGTATATATGTGTATAGATGTACACATAGATCTGTACATGCATATAATTATATATGTATTACTCTTTTTGATATAATTTTCTGAAAATAATTTTATATACTAGAAATCTAAGTCATAGTATTAGTGCTGCCTTTTCAAAAGAACCAAGAATTGTAAAAGATGTGGTTGATTGGGAATTTTTGTTATTTGTTGCCAGGAAACAAAATATTAAGGAAAAAATGGGAAGAATGTTTTAGTTATGTCTTAACAGATGGAAAAACAAATGTATTTATCTTTCACTTGCCTCCCATTACACTACTGATGTCTTCATTTCTAGGACTGAAATAGGCATTCACTCCATTCTCAATCTTGGTCTTTGGTCTTCGGTCTTTGGTCTTCTAAAGAAGTTCAAGGGCTGATTGCTGACATTCGAAATAATGTGTTATGCAAGAAACCAGTTTCAGGGATGGAAGGAAAACTACGCTTCTTTAGCTAGAACTCCTAAAAATCATCAGAATGGGAGTACTGAAAAAGATTTCAATGTCTATTTGTCTCCTCTGTAATTTTTTTTGGACTTTTTTTTCTGCTTGTAACAATCCTCCACTTTAAGTTGAAGAGGGTTCATTAACTGCCCAACTGGGTATATTTCAAATATTCTAAAAGTTTAGACTTTACTTAACTAAAATCCTCTGGGTACAATACCACCAGAAGCACATGCTTCTCATTTATATCTAATAAGATTTCTTTAATCAGCGCAGGCCTATAAAAACGTGCTGTTCTTTGGAAGAAACATTTTGTAAAATGTCCCAAAAAAAGGTGTTTTTTTTTTTTTAACTCCGTTTGTGTAAACACTACTTTTCAAAGCTTCCTAATGTTATAGGAATTCCAAATTATTTAAATTAGAATCAAACAAATGATAATATTATCTTGAAAACTCCTTGAGTGGTATCTCCCAGCTCTTGTGTTCAACTGATTAATGTTTGTGCCCTGATGACCTCTTGCACTAGGACCAGAAACCTATAAAACCCTATCTTGCAATTAAGGTTCAGTTGCTTATATATTTCATAATGTGTCCATTCCAGTGGGGTAGTGGACTCCCTAATATACTTTATAAATACTAAATGAGTAGCCTGAGTTATTTGTAAGAAATCATTACTATGAACCTAGCAAGAAATTTATTGAAATTTCTGCTAAAGATTAAATGGAGAACTGCAGAAATTTTCTAAGATTTCCAAATATATATGGGCCCTAAATGATTTGGTGATTCTTCTAGCTTTGTTGATGGAGAGCTATTCAGTGCTGAGATGCTTTCTAATCTACAATCCAATATTGCAAAGCAAATTAATGTATCGGTCACTGAAAAAATCCAACATAAGGGGCACCTGAGTGGCTCAGTCGGTTAGGCATCTGATTCTTGATCTCAGCTTAGGCCATGATCTCACAGTTCATGAGATCAAGCCCCACATCAGGCTCTGTGCTGACAGCGTGGAGCCTGCTTTGGATTCTTTCTTTCCCTCCTGCTCGTGCTCTCTCTCTCTCTCTCTCAAAATAAATAAACTTAAAAAAAATCAAACATCTTAAGCTCAAGTAACAATGATATTAAGAGTGAATATTAATGAATGCTTATTACGTGTACTAAGCATTTTACATACCTTATTTCATTTAATTTCCACAAAAGCTCTATAAGGTATGTAATAGTATTACCACGTTAAAGATGAGGAAAGTGAGACTTCAAAGATAATGTAAATTACTCCAGTCTAGAAAGCTACTAAACAGCCAAGTGAGGATTCAGCCCATGTGGGCGGATATAGAAGCTTGTGTCCTTAATCATACTGTGCAATTCTAGATAATAGTATGAGTTTCCTATTGGTAGCTTCCTTCTCTCATCTAAGAATTCTGATGGTTCAGGGGTGCCTGGATGGCTCAGGTCATGATCTCACGGTCTGTGAGTTCGAGCCCCATGTCAGGCTCTTGCTGACAGCTCAGAGCCTGGAGCCTGTTTTGGATTCTGTGTGTGTGTGTGTCTCTCTCTGCCCCTCCCCAGCTCATGCTCTGTCTCTCTCTGTCAAAAATAAATAAACAGTAAAAATTAAAAAAAAAAAAAGGAATTCTGATGGTTCAAAAACTATATATATATATATATATATATACACACACACACTTCTGTGTGAATGAAATGACTACTGTGTACATTGTGCTGTGGGGAGTGATACAAGGACCATTCACAGTCCCTCCCCATAAGAAGCTTACAGTATAGATGGGGGGATAAAACATAAACACGAATACATATGATCAAAAGCAAAATATGACACGTGCCATATGAGACATACTGTGTTGATGCCCAAAGAAAAGAAGTCCTGGAGCACCTCGGTGGCTCAGTCAGTTAAGCAGCGGACTTCAGCTCAGGGCATGATCTCAAGGCTCATGACTTAGAGACCCGTATCAGGCTCTGTGCTGACAGCTCAGAGCCTGGAGACTGCTTCGGATTCTGTCTTCCTCTCTCTGTCTCTCCCCTGCTCACTCTCTGTCTCTCAAAAATAAATACACATTAACAAAATAAAAAAAAGAAATCTTTTTGGCTAGAGGGACATGAAGAGTCTTTGTAAAGCGGGTGATAGGAATCTTTTGAGGAGGGTGAAAGGGGAAGTCAGGATTTTGCACAAAGCATGCCCTGCAACCAAAGCTTAAAGCACGTTGTAGGCCAGACAACCTGGTTGAGCTAGGACAGCTTATGTATAAAGAAAACCTAGATGCTGGGATGAAGATTTTGTGTGAAACTATTAGACAGAGGGGAGCCACTGAAGGTTTTGAAGTAGGGAGTGACGGCTTTCAGTATGAAGCGTCAGCGCATGTGCTAGATGCAGGGGTGAACAAGGCCAGGTCATTCCCTGCCCTCATTGCTCTTACAGGCTGATGGCAGAGAAAGAGGCCAATTTTCATCACCGCTAACAGAGTGATGATTATGCACAGAACAAGGGCAGAGACTGAGTAGAAAAGCACTTCAATGTTTTGGTTTATTTCCTCTGAATACCTTTTTTTTTTTTAAGAAATAAACATTTTGTTTTAAAATAATTTGAATTCTATTGAAATTTATTTTAAGATAGTATTAAATAATGATGTTTTTCTATATTAAAAAAAGTACATACAGTCTGAACTTTACTGATTACATTTACAGATACACAAAACATTTTCTTTTGCTTAAGAGTAGTTTCTAGCACAGGTAATTTACAAAATTCATCTCAATCACTATTAAAATTGACATTTGATCATTTAAGGACTATCATTTGATATTAGAACTCTGTGGGGTAAATCTCAGAAAGACTAAGGCTACTTTCACAGATTGGTTACTTACACAATACAAATTACTGCTGCAACTAGATATACATGTTGAAGGGATGTCTTTGGAACTTCTGAATTTGACTCGAATCTCTCCAAATATAGCAAATCACAAGGTTCTCTCTGAGTTGGAAAATTTTGTAATGACCAATTACAAATATAGGAAAGCCAACTTAAAAAGAGGTCAATAGGAAAGGTATATAAACTGTCCAACTATAATCTATCACCTTCATGAAAAAAAAATTTTGTGATGAGACCTGCTTGTATTAGAAGTTTTTATAGGCTTAGAAAACATAAAACTCAGAGATTTTTGAAAATGAAAAACTAAAGAAAATTACTGAATTTATTCTAAGATACTAATGTCTCAGTAGAAAATAGCAGTAAGGTAAGCCCTCTACAACAGTCTAATTTAAACTGATAATTGGTGGTGGTGGTGGTGAGGGAGGATTAGTTAGGAGTAAAAAATCAGATTGTAGCCAAACTTTAAAAAGAATTTAAATATACTGATGTTTCGTTTCCTTTGAACAGCTCAATACCTGATACTGACAAATGTGGATACAGGTGATAAAACTGTGTGTGTTATTGTCAACACCACATAACTAACATTTACTAAAAACAAAACAAAAAAAAAAAACCCAAAAACAAAAAAAACCCACTTTCTTCCAAATAATTTGTTTTCATCATCAGATATCCATATACATTTAGTATTTTTTATTTATGCTCTGAAATGTATGCATATTATATTTTTCTTTCTCTTTTCAGGGTTAAAAAATAAAGTTTTATGCTTTCTACTATACTTTAAGAGTATTCTAAATATTGAAGATTTTATTTGCTCAAATAAATTGTATTCTTATGACGGAAAGGGCTCCTCATTGTTTCCATACCAGTGATATTTCACTCCAATGTTTACTTGCTCTGAAATTTCATAGCAGCAGAAATTCTACCATATATTGTATTTTTATCTGGTATCTATTAAGAATGTGTTTGGCTGCAGTTGACGGGGGAAAAAAATGTAACTAATAGTGACTTAACAAATACAAGTTTATTTTCTCACATAACAAGTCTAGAGGTAGGTGGTTGCTGCCTTTGGTTTGGTTACTCAGTAATATAATCAATAACATTTATTTTTCTGCCCCACTGTTGTCAACATGTTGGTTTTCCTTTCCCCTGGTTACCAGCTCAGGGCCACAAAATGACTGTCACTGGCCAGCAATACATGCATGCTCAAGTTAGGACGGGATGGAGGGGTGGGCTCCCACCTACTTCTGTCTCTTTTCGTCAGGAAGACAAAAGCTTTCCCAGGAGCCCCCTTAGCAACCTCTTACAGCTTAAGGACCCCACAAATTTCAAACGAAGCTGGGAAAGCAGAAAACAAGGTTCCCATGATCGAGTTAGATTATTGTGAGACAGAGGCACCTCGGTGGCTCAGTTGGTTAAGTGGCTGACTTTTGCTCAGGGCGTGTGCTGACAGCTCAGAGCCTGGAGCCTGGTTAGGAATTTGTGTCTCCCCCTCTCTCTACCCCTGTCCTGCTCATGCTCTGTCTCTCTCTCCTTCAAAAACAAATAAACATTAAAAAGATTATTGTGGAATACTGCCCAGAGATGGCTATATTGACATTTCAAACAAAGCCATAAATTCTCAGGGAAGAAGGTGAAAGAATGGGTATTTGGTAAGGAGCATAAAAGGGTCTGTCTAAATGCCCTAATTACTTGGAATGTAAAATTCTTAAATATGGGAATTGTGTCCAGTCCTTCCCTTACGTATAGGACTTAGGTCATAACGCAAGTTGTTGATGGTACAAATCCTATATCAGATATAGGTATAAGAGTATATTCTATATATTAAGGCAATTATCACTAAATTTTACTCAGTTGTACCAATGGGAGAGGTACTACACAAAACTAGAGGGTTATATATATATATATATATATACATATATACATATATATAAAATCTTATATATGTATATAATATATATATAATCTTAGCTCAGACTGCTAAATACCATGCACTGGGTAGCTTAAATAGCAGACATTTACTTCTCACAGTTCTGGAGGTGAGAAGTCCAAGCCCAGGATGCTACCAGATTCAATTTCTGATGAAAGCATATATTCTGGCTCGCAGATAGCCTCGTGCCTTCTTGCCGTGTCCTCATATGATGGAAAGAGAGTGTTTTTCTTCTAAAAATACTATTCCCAATGAAGCCCAATTTCATAACCTCATCTAAACCTAATTACCTCTTTAGGGCCCTACTTCCAAATACCATCATATTCGGAGTTAGAGCTCAATGTGGGGGTTTGGGGAGGGACAAAAATATACAAGCCATAGCATATATATGTAATATGCCATATTACATATAGAAATATATAATAACACACATATATGTAGATTTTTATTCTAAGTCTTCAAGTATTTATTATACATTCCTATGACCAAAAAATTGTAGACGCTGAAAAATACTAACAGCAAAGAGTTCCAGCTTTTAAAACATTAAAGGTAAGATACTGAAGCAATAAATACAGATCCAAGCTGAACTAAAATGTTATATAATCAATATAACAGTATCAGCCTTTTACCTGATGGCTATTATGTATTAGTGATATAAGTATTTTATTTTATCAGAATTTCCCAACAATGCTGCTAGGTAGTCATTGACCTCATCTTGAGGATTAGGAAACTAACGGGCACCTGGCTGGCTCAGTCGGTAGAGCATATAACTCTTGGTCTTAGGGTTGTGAGTTTGAGACCCATATTGGGTGTAGAGATTACTTAATTAAAAAAAAAACTTTAAAAAAAAAACTAAAAAAAAAAAAAAAAAGGATTAGAAAACCGAGAACACTGAGAGTTTAAGCACTTGTTCCCGATCACCCAAGTCTAAGCAATGGATCTGAAGTTCGGAATGGTTCTCTTTTTTCCCAACGCTATGTCTACACATAGAGCACACACCACCACAGGCTGCTTACTTCATTTTGTGAATAGAAGCTTCCCTCATAATGTTGCTTGTTTTACCCTTTTTCTTTTCTAAAATTGTGTTTTTTATTTATTTTAAGAAAGAGAGAGAGCATTCATGAGCAGGGAAGAGGCAGAGAGAGGGAAGAGGGGGAAAGAGAGAATCCCAAGCAGGTTCCGTGCTGTCAGAGCAGAGCTCGATGCAAGATTCAATCTCACAGTGAGATCATGACCTGAGCTGAGATCAAGAGCCACACCCTTAACCAAGTGGGCCACCTGGCACCCCTTACCCTTTTTCATTCCTAGCTTTCTCATGGGTGACTTAGGTAAATGGGCAGATGGAAAGAAGATCAGATTATGGAGATGATAAAGTGATGAGAGACGAGATTATAAACAGAGAAAATGTGAAGAGTGAGAGGTGAACGAAATGGGGGAAGAAGAGCCAAGTTAAACCCTTGGGATTCTGAAGGGAGCAAACAGGAAAGGGGAGAGAAGGGAATGAATACCGACGAGGTATTTCTCCAGGCTGTGGGTCAGCGGAATGGCAGTATCCCACTCCGTGTCCCTGCTCTCTCTGATCTCGGGCCACGCATGTGGCTTGGCATTGTACCTCTAACAGTAGGATTCTGGGAGAGGCTTGTGGTAGTTACTGAATTACACTTTCCCTAGCTATTCTTGTGTTCCAATTCTCCCTTTAAGGTCTTTTATGGTTAATCTCAAACCACATAAATATTTAACTCTCCTTTTAGTTACATTCCAGAAGCCTGTTCTCAAACAAGCATAAGTTAATACTCTAAATTTCAGTAACCACAAGCTGAGATTAATCTGCCCTAATGTCACTGTGTTCCTCCTCTTCAAGTGAGTGTAAAGAATGATGTGCAAAAAGCCTTGACCAATTTGCAACTCCTTTTGCTTCACTATTAATGTAGCACAGAATCTCATATATGGAAAGGAGCTTAAGGTCCTAACCACTCAGCCAACATTTCAATCTACCTACCCTGTTTAAAATCCTCCAAAGTGGTCTTTTAGCCTTATTTGATGCTTCCAATTCAGGGAGTTCAGCGCTTCTGCAGGTAGTCCTTTCCATCTTTGGACAACTCTTTTAGAGAGAGCTTTTTTTTTGTTTGTTTGCCAATTGGAATAACAGATATTCCACAATAACAAAGGCCATGAAATGTCAATGACTTTTTAACAGCAGAGACTCATTTCTTGCTTACGTTACATGCCTACCACAGGTCAGCTTGGCCCTGCCCCACATTGACTTCTCTCTGGGGAAGGAGGAAAAGAGGAAAAGAGTTCATGGCAAATCCCATGCTGTCCTTTAAGTATCTACATTTCATTAGCCAACAGAAGTCACACAAAATCCTAACCCTGGGTGGGACAAGAGGAGAAATATCTCAGAGAAAAAAATATTTTGAATAATAATACAATCTACCATGTGTTTATTGAGTCAAAATCCTTTTCCAACTATCATCCCACCCGTGGTCCTTCCTCATCACCTTTGCTCTCTACCAGTTCTACAAGAGTTAGAAAATTGCGGTTCTTTGAGCTGTCTCCTTTCTAGTCTAATCTGCTCCAATTCTTTCATCGGCCTGATCTCTATATTTAGTGCTCTCACCTAACATCACTTTTAGAGGCTGTTCAGCCATCTTAGATCCCCAGGTGAGAAAATTGTTGGTTTATTCTCTAGAGGAGGGCATCCCTGACACACTCCCCTTTGGGATGATGGGTTTTGGCTGATGCTGAGTGTACAAGACAAAAAAAAAAAACCTTTCCTTAAATAATACCTTATCTAATAGTCCCCATATTTTTTCATCAGCTCAGACCCTTAAGTTTTTTGTTTTGTTTTTTTTATTGGAAATTTATCCATTCATTTTCGACAGAGAGAGAAGGAGAGCACACAAGAGTGTGACTGGGGGAGGGGTGGAAAGAGAGGGAGACAGAGAATCCCAAGCAGGCTCTGCACTATCAGCATGAGTCTCACAGGGGGCTCAAACTCAGGTCATGACCTGAGCCAAAATCAAGATTGGATGCTTAACTGACTGAGCTGCCCAGGGACCCCAACCATTAAGCCTTTCACAAACTTCCAGGTCCCTTAGCTATTACACCTCAGAATGTAGACTTCTTTGAGCACTTTTTTTTTTTTAATGTTTATTTATTTTTGAGAGAGAGAGACAGAGTATGAGCAGGGGAGGGTTACAGAGAGGGGGAGACACAGAATCCGGAGCAGGCTCCAGGCTCTGAGTTGTCAACACAGAACCCAACACGGGGCTCCAACCCACAAACCATGAGATCATAACCTGAGTCGAAGTTGGATGCTCAACCAACTGAGCCACCCAGGTGCCCCATCTTTGAGCGCTTCTGAAAACAGATGTCATATCCCTGACTATAGTTAATTTAACAATTTGAAAAAGGATGTGAACGGAAAAAAGCAGTTGTATTGGCAAAATTGCCCAAACCTCTGCTTGTTGTATAGGACTGGTTCACAGTGTGGACTTTGGAAACAATTGGTCTTAGTTAAAACGTGACTCCACTAAATACTACCTATGTGACCTTGGGCAAGTTACTTAACCCTGAGCTTTTATTTCCTCATCTAGTGAGATACTTTATGTGGTTTTTGAGGGCACTAGACGACACAGCAGTAGAGCTCAATGAATGTATTCTCTTGCTACCATATTGGGGTCCTAACACTCAAACCTATCTCTGCTGTCATTTAACAGGTCCTCTAGCATCTCATATGCTCTCCATAGCTATGCACACCTTCTCTCCCCAAGATGTCTTTCTAGCCTTATGAAATCTTTCATTCCCAATGTTAAAAAGAAAAAAATGATAGGCCAAGATAGAGACTTACCCCCTGGACAGTAGACCAAGACTTAATTGCAGCTTTAACCTCTCCAGGAATGGAATTTTAAGACAACCAATCTCAAGTTTTCTGGTTAGAACCAATGAGGTAATCTATCACATCAGCCTCTCCACCTCCCAAAGGAAGATAAGGTAATCCACCTAATAAGACCACCTGTCCTTCCCTGGCAAAATTCTTTTTCTTTTGCTATTAACTTCCTTGCCTCACCTTTGTTCCTTCCATTTTGTACAATTCCTCAGAGCCTCTTCTATTTGTTAGATGGGATGCTGCCTGACTCATGAAATGTTTAATAAAGGCAATTAGATCTTCAAATTTACTCAGCTGCATTTTTTGTTCTTTAGCACCAAGATGGCATTATCCAAGCTCAACCAGTATCTCTCAAAGTGTTGTCTGAGAACAAGCTTCATTGAAAACACCTGGTGGCTCACTTGGACCTATTTCAGACTCACTGACCAAATATGGAACTGGTTAGTCTGCAATGTAACAGGCTCTCCAGGTAGGGTTGCCAGATAAAATACAGGACTTGCAGTCAAATTTGAATTTTACATAGAATGTACTTTTAGTATATGTATGAGCCATGCAATATTTGGGACATACTTATACTAAAAAATAATTTGTTATTTATCTTGAAATTTAAATTTAACTGTGTGATATGTATTTTTTTATTTGAAGTATAGTTAGCGCATTGCATCCTGCATTTTTTTATTTTTATTTTTTTTTTAATTTTTTGAGAGAGAGAGAGAGTAAGAGCTTGAGAGAGGGAGGAGCAGAGAGAGAGGGAAGAGAAAGAGAAGATCCCAAGTAGGCCCTTCACTGTCAGTGCAGAGCCTGAGTTGGTGCTCAAACCCATGAACCATGGGCTGAAGTCAAGAGTCGGATGCTTACAACAGATGTTGGCGAGGATGCGGAGAAAGAGGATCTCTTTTGCACTACTGGTGGGAATGCAAGCTGGTGTAGCCACTCTGGAAAACAGTATGGAGGTTCCTCAAAACATTAAAAATAGAACTACTCTACGACCCAGCAATTGCACTATTAGGTATTTATCCAAGGGATACAGGTGTGCTGTTTCGAAGCGGCACATGCACCCCAATGTTTATAGCAGCACTATCAACAATAGCCAAAGTATGGAAAGAGTCCAGATGTCCATCGACGGATGAATGGATAAAGAAGATGTGATATACATATATACAATGGAGTATTACTTGGAAATCAAAAAGAATGAAATCTTGCCATCTGCAACTATGTGGATGGAACTAGAGGGTATTATGCTAAGCAAAATTAGTCAGAGAGAGACAAATATCACATGACTTCACTCATATGAGGACTTTAAGAGACAAAACAGATGAACATAAGGGAAGGGAAGCAAAAATAATATAAAAACAGGGAGGGGGACAAAACAGAAGAGACTCATAAATATGGAGAACAGACAGAGGGTTACTGGAGGGGTTTTGGAGGGGGGATGGACTCAATGGGTAAGGGGCATTAAGGCATCTACTCCTGAAATCAATGTAGTAATATATGCTAACTAACTTGGATGTAAATTTAAAAAAATGAGCTAGAAAACAAACAAAAAAGAGTCAGATGCTTAATGAGCTACCTAAGCACCCCACCTCCTGCATTTTTAAGTGTGAAATGTGGCAAACCTATCCCAGGGATTCTCATGCTTACTAAATTCGAGAAACTCTGGTGTAAGAGATTTGGCAAAAATGTCAAATTCAACTTCATGAATTCCCTCACAAGGGGGAAAAAAAAGGAAAACAACAAGCTACAGAAATAACCTACATACCTCATGAGTCCCCAAAACAAATATGCAGAAGAACAAGGGTGCAGTTTTCTCTTTTCAGAATAGGTGAGCTTTTGGGGCGCCTGGGTGGCGCAGTCGGTTGAGCATCTGACTTCAGCCAGGTCACGATCTCGCTTTCCGGGAGTTCGAGCCCCGCGTCAGGCTGTGGGCTGATGGCTCAGAGCCTGGAGCCTGTTTCCAATTCTGTGTCTCCCTCTCTCTCTGCCCCTCCCCCGTTCATGCTCTGTCTCTCTCTGTCCCAAAAATAAATAAACGTTGAAAAAAAAAATTAAAAAAAAAAGAATAGGTTAGCTTTTGTTCCAGCAGCCACAACAGCAACAGTAAACAAGCCAGTGGCCAGAGAAGAATCCATGTCCTTATTTCTCTCTTACTAGTTGTGTATAACTTTGGCTTGGGCTTTAGCCAAGGTGCCTTTCTTTTTTTTCCTTCCTTCCTTCCCTCCTTCCTTCTTTTCTTCCTTCCTTCCTCTCTCTCTCTCTCTCTCTTTTTTTTTTTTCACTTTTATCACAGAACTTCCTCAAATTATACATGAGCAAAGAGACAAGTACAATGAACCCTCACATACCTATCACCCAGCTTCTACAGTTATTCACTTTTGCCCATCTTTTTCATTTATAACCTACTGGTTTTGCTAGCCTTCCTTTGGGGTCATAGTATTTTTAAAGGCCTTGCTTTTTTTTTTAAGTTTTTATTTAAATTCTAGTTAGTTAATATACATATAATATTAGTGTCAGGTGTACAATTTAGTGAATAACACATACAGTACCCGGTGCTCATCACAACAACTGCACACCTTAATCCCCATCATCTGTTTTACCCATCCCCCTACCCTCCTCCCCTCTGGTAACCATCAGCATGTTCCCTAGAGTTAAGAATCTGTTTCTTGGTTTGCCTCTCTCTCTTTTCCCCTTATGACTTTGTTTCTTAAATCCCGCATATGAGTGAACACATATGGTATTTGCCTTTCTCTGACTAATTTCTTTCTTTCTTTCTTTCTTTCTTTCTTTCTTTCTCTATTCCTCTCTCTTTCTTCTCTTTCTCTCTCTCTCTCTCTCTTCCTCTTTCTTTCTTTCTTTCTTTCTTCTCTTTCTTTCTCTCCCTCTCTCTTCCTCTCTCTCTCTTTCTTTCTCTCTCTCTCTTCCTCTCTCTTTCTTTCTTCTCTTTCTTTCTCGCTCTCTCTCTTCTTCTTTCTTTCTTTCTTTCAAGCAGAATTTTTTCCTTTGGTCTAACATCCCTAAGCTGGTCAACCTCTACTCACCTTCCATTTGGCACTTCCTGTTTCCTCTCCCAGAAAGCATGTTGGGTGTGTCTTCCTCTGTCTGCTCCAACTTCCTGAATATCAGAATACTTTGCCACAGAGCCATGCTTCTCCTAATATGCAGCCTGGTCTCCTGCAATTTCGGTCCTTTGCTGAGGACTTCCTAACTCGCAACCCTTCGCTTTTATGTATAATATAGTAATGAATTGTTTCTATGGTTTGTGTGCATTTACAGAGTCCTTAAAATAAACATTATCTTAGTTGATTTTCACAATAACTCCATAACCTAAGCAGTTAAAGCACTGAGGCTCAGAAAGTTTAAAAGATGGTGGGACTTTAGTCTAAGGTGTTTTATTCCTACACGGATCTTTTTCACTCAGCTCTTGCTTCCTCTTGGGTTATTACACTTATGTTGATCATCTGTCATTTAGGAATAGTAATTAAAACACAGCTTGGGGGGGGGCGTGGTTGGCTCAGTCAGTTAAGCATCTGGCTCTTGATCTCAGCTCAGGTCATGATCTCATGGTTCATGAGTTCTAGCCTGGAGTCGGACTCTGTGCTGACAGTGTGGAGCCTGCTTGGGATTCTCTCTCCCTCTCTCTTGCTTGCACAAACATGAACTCTCTCAAAATAAACTTAAACACATACACACACACACACACACACACACACACACACAGAGCTGTGTGACCGTAGGCAAGTTTTTGTTTTGTTTTGTTTTGTTTTGGGTTTTTTCGGTTTGTTGTTTTGTTCTGTTTTTAACCTTCGTAAGCTTCTATTTCCTCATTTGTAAACTTAGGTTAACAGCAGTACCTACATCCTGAGATAGTGGATTTAATGAGACAATCCAGGTCTCAGTGACTTGCACGATGTGAGCACTTAGGAAATTTTAGCCATTATTAGAACAATCCTATAGGCTACTTAATCTTCAGGCTCAGCTCTTCTCAGTGCTGTCTTTCTGTAAATAAAGACAAAAAATGGGAAATCTAGACCAAAACTAGCAAAATGAGAAGTATGCATGGCTGCACAAGGAGGTAATGGTAATCTATGCTAATTTTTCACTTAGCAAACACTTCCTCTTTCATATCATCCCCCCTCCCTGAATTCCCACAATTTTATTTCTCTGTACAGTAAAATATAGTGCTCCTAGACTAGACTCAATAGTCTGGAGAATAACTGACTGACATAGTAGGGTCTTTAGTCAAAAGCAGGAACTAGAGTGTGGTACCAATTATTTGCATCTTGTCTAACCTCTACATTTATACTAACCTCTTTCACTTTTCCTTTTCCAAGTGCCAGCTGTTTGGAACAACAATATTACCACTATGTTCATCTTCTTTTCCCATTAGAGTCTTTATATGATAATATAAAAGACAATATAATATGATGAGATGATACGATATGATACATTATGATAATATAAAAGACCATTAGGGTCTTTATATGATGATAGGCAGTGTGATAGCATGATATCCCCATAGGATAAGATAGAGTGCCCCATACATGGATGACCTCAATGCACTCTTTTGCGTTACATCTATTAAGGATATTTTCTTCAGAAAATACTAGGGGCAATGGCTCTGTGGGTAATGAGAAACAAATGGGTTTTCACAAGGCAAATGAATGTCAAACTACTGAATAAAGAAAGAGACCAGTATGTCTCAGGTTAGGGTCACTATGCGGAACCAGAGAAGATGTAAGCAGAATTCTTTTTCTATGGGTGGGTCAGCACTTGCCATCACTATTGCCTTTCTTCTTAGACACGGCATACCACTATCCCAGAGAAAAGCTAAATATATGTTTGGGACACAGCAGATCAGACTCCTCCAAAAATTTCTTTGAAAGGAATGTGATATTTGATCCTTTTTAAAAAGCATAAAAGTGATCATCAGTGGAAAGAAAATGGAATTTTAGAGGACTTTGTTATGTTTAGTTTTGGTTTAGGGTTTGTGGGCTTGAGTCCTTTTTTTTTTGAAACTATACTTTTGGAAAGGTGGAATAGGGTAGACATTTTAATTGTTTTTATTGCTAGAAACTCTAAATGTCTTAATCAAATTTAGACTAATACTGTGTAGGGATTGCTTGCCTTTTGCTATTGAGATAGGTATCATAATCCCTTTACTCTTTCTGGAAAATGCTGATTTGTTTTTCCTCTAAGATGTGAGATGCGGAACTGTTGCTCCTTTATATCTAACAGGTTGGGTTATGCTCAGGTGTTCCACATGGGTCCTCCCATGAAAACTGAATCAGAAACCTTCAATGACTCAAATACTCTGTCCTTGAATACTATGAGGAAGTAGAATATACCTGGGCATATACTTGACCTTTCTTTGCCTACTGAGATTCTAAAACTTGGCTGAGGTCCATTTTAGTTGCTATCTTATTCAACTAACTGGACTATTGTCCAGTCCCACAAATATTGAGTGAGCAAGTATCATGTGCAAGATATTCATTCAATAAATACTTTCAACTTCAACTATGTATCATGAATGAGAGATCCACCTATAAGAAAAAAGAAGCGAAAGAGATGAAGAAGAAAAGGAAGAGAATGAGGAGAAACTATTTCTGCTGTCAAGGAACTTCAAAGCTTCCTGGGGAGAAGACATAAACATAATGGCATTACAATGCATGTGTTGCCTCAATGGACTGAGAGTGAGAGGGGGTAGATCCCTGAAAAAATAACAGGGTGTTAGTAGAAAAAGGGGAAATGGATGCTGGGTAGACAAAACTACTGCTGAAAAGGACAGACTTGAGTCGTGCCTTAGGAAAGATAGGACTTTTATTTGGGTTGAAGTATAGGCAGTGGAAATACAGATTATGGAGCTAATCATAATATTAAACCTGTCTTTGCCAACAAGCTGCATGATCTTGAACAAGTTATTTTGCCTCTCTGAGCCTTGCTGCTGAAATAGGAATCATGATGCCCAGCCCTAAGTGTTAATGTAAACATTGGCTTAAGCCCCTAGTCCTTCTCACCCGATGTCTGGTGCCAATATTTAGCTATTAGACTGATAGGTGCCTATCAGTGCCTCAGTTTCTACATCTGAAAACGGAAATGATAATAAAAGCACACCTACATCCCATGGTTGTGAGTATTAATAAGTTAATTATATAGTTTGAAGAGTGTCAACCTATACTAAGCCTATAATCATTTGGTGTTATTACCAAGTGTCTGATGCAATACAAGCCATTAAATTAATATACAGCCTGGATAGCAGATGCCCACTTAAGTTTGTTTGTTTGTTTGTTTGTTTGTTTTAATCAAATATAGTGCTAAACATTGTGAGATATCTACACGTGTATTTTCAGAGAGGATAATGAAAGAAACAATATCCTAGTTGTAAGTAATATTCACAATAACCATAATAAAGGCAGTGTGTGATAAATGTTGCAAAAAAGAACAGGTATGTTCTATTGATTGTACAGAAGAACAAGAGGTCAGGAAAAGAAAGAGAAACTATAATTGAGAGCTTAGGGGAAGGAGCCGGTATATCTTCCTGGGTGGAAGGAAAAATAATGATTCTCGAGTCAGCAATGCTAGGATAAGTAGGCTGTTGCTGGTTGGACTAATGTAAGGAAGACATTCCTGGCAAAACCAAGTGTGTTCAAAGGCAGAGAAGCATGAGTGGGCTTTGAGTGTTGCAGAGAAAGGCAAATCATTCAAGGCAGATGGGTCATGAGATGTGAACTTGGGGCCATCACATGACTGATGGAGACACAAAAATAAAGAAGCCATGTAAGAAGTCTTTTTGCATGATGCATACTTTGAATAATGTTTCCTGTTTTTCATATGCTTTTCTCCCTTGCCTTCCTCCTGTCCTTCCTCTATTCTTTCTTCCTTCAAAATATATTTATTGATAGTTGTAATGTGTTAGAGAAATGTGTCTTTCCTTATGACAAAGCTTTGTGAAATAAAGATGTTTCAAAGTTACAGTGAGACCCCAAACAGTAGTCTTTCATTCTTTCCTGAAACACATTGTTGGTGCAGTTGTCTTCTCTGACTGCCATGTCCCTGGAAGGCTTGGACAGAACAGAGTTCGTTTTACAGTCCAGTGGGCTTGGTAAAGAGTAGGCAGGTACTGCAAATCCGCCCTGCAGTATTGACTTGAATTGCTTTGAGACCTCAAATGCTCTAAAAGGTATCCTCTTCACAACTTGGTGACAAATTCTGTCAGGAACTGAAAGTTGGGTGTGTTTTAAGGGAGTATAAACTCATGGAGATACTTTCTCTCTGCTTTAATAGCATCCACATGGCTGATTTTTTGAGGTACTGATCGTTCAAAAATGAGTGTTTTATTGACTTTAAATCAATGCCCATCACTGTTTCTGTTTTATACAGTGAATTCTTTGTGTTTTCATTGTGAAATTATTCAAGTGAAAAGACAATTTTTTTTCAAATCTACTAAGCAGGAAGATTTTTATTTCTTCTTTATTTTATTATTTTATTTTTTTAGAGAGAGCGTGAGCATGAGTGGGGGAGGGGAAGAGAGAGAGAGAATTTTTTTCCCAATGTTTATTTATTTTTGAGAAAGAGACAGAGCATGAGCGGGGGAGGGGCAGAGAGGGAGACAGACTCTGAAGCAGGCTCCAGGCTCTGAACTGTCAGCACAGACGCTTAACCGACTGAACCACCCAGCTGCCCCAGAATTGTCCCGATCTTTAAGCAGGATAATAACGAAGTTAAACATTGTTAAGAAAAAAAAAAATTAGCAGTAAATTTGAAGATCTATTAAATGGTTCTATTAAACGGTTCATGAATCAGGCAGCAGCCCATGTAGCAAGGTGAACAGTGCTCCAAAGAGCTGCACAAAATGGAAGGTTTTATAGGAAGGAGGGTGGGGCAAGAAAGGTATTGGCAAAAGAAAAGGATTGTTTCAGACAAGGTCACCTTCCCTTAGGGGTAACAGCAGAGGGTCTTATCAATTGGTTTATCTCATCTTCCTGTGGGGCATAGAGTCGGTCCCTGTGGCAGACTCATTTGCACTGATCAGAAAATCAGGTTAAAATACATTTGGGTGAGGGGGTTGGGGGAGCTGAATCCTCAGTTAGATTAGGTATTAAGCCCTGGTTTGGGGACTTGGCCTAAATCATTTGGCCATTTGGCCTGCGATTTTCTTTTTAACAATAATTATATCTATTCCCCTCCGCACCGCCCTACCCTCGGGGAATATATTTAGGGGCAGTGTTGTAAGTGTAATGAAAAGGCCAACCATGGATCTTAAATAGGACAGAAATACCCTTTAAACAGAGGCAGTAACTGCTTTCATAAACTTGGTGAAGATCAGTGATAAAAACTCTATTATATGTGCATAATGGAAGTCAAAATCTCACTGCTTCATTAACAAATTGGAAAAGAAACTGCCTACTTCTCAGGAACCTTGGAAATACGACTGTGAGTTTTAAAAGTTTCCAGGGTAAAATAGAGGTTTATTTGAAAGTTTTGATGATAACACACAAATATTTTGTACTCATCAGCATAAGGCAGAATAACTTGATTAAGATAATTGACCGCAGGGAAACTGGAGCCTCTAGAACATAAAGAAAGGTTCCACTGACCCGCAAACCTCAAACCATTGAAATGGAAATGAAGCAGATCTCAGAGTGTTCAGAGCTCCCAGTGATATTCCTAGTTTTAGCCCAATTTCCTTTCTTTTAATATGTAGTACCTTTGTAAAAAATTTTGCTTCTATACTTGGGTTCATCATTAGTGCTGTTATTACTAATAAGGACAAGGAACTTGGTTTAGGTCCAATTTAAGGTCTGTGAAAATTAGTTTGGTTTCCTTCCAGATCAAGCCAATGAAAATAACTGGTTCCATTCATTTATTAGTCCAGATAAACAAAGCCAGTTTTATTCTGGGCATAATGCTTATCTGTGTGACTGACCTGCACTGAAGCCGAGGGGAAGACAGAAAACAAGAAAAGCAGAAACTGAAAAGTTGGCTTCTTCCCCCAAGAACTACCCATGTTCCAGAGCAAAAAGAAATATTACTCAGATGAGCTAAAGTTAAGAGTGATAGGCTCTCTGGTGTTTTCGACCTTTAAATACAAGAAAATTAAAGCAATTTTATTGTGGCATCTTCAAGAACACTATTCGTTTGTACTCGGTTTGAAGATACACAGGATTGCAAGTGGATTGTTCACTAGAACACTGCTCCCTTTTTGAAAGCACCTCCTTCTTAACCAAAGTGTTTCCTTTAAAACTAAATTCGCATATATTTTTATTTGGAGATCTTTAAAATAATCCTATGCATATTCGAGCTATTTGAAAATGCCCTTGTAATAAAACCAGGACTGGGAAATACTGGTTTATTAATATGGGAATTAACGTCAAGAATGTATATATTACTGGGTCTCCAACAAGCCACTATATAATTGACAAAAATGTCTTCTCTCCATTACTTTTCTTTCTTCAATTAATTTTTAATAAAAAATACATTAGTGTGGTGAAAAATGCAGAATACAAAGGATATACAATGAAAAGTACGCCTGTTGTCTAGCCCAGATTCCCATCCAGAGGTAATCACTATTTGTTCTGTGCTTATTTTTTCAAAAATGTTCTGTACATACATAACATTCATTTGTAATAAATGAGAATATAAAACACAGAGGTAAATATTTATATGTCTTACAAATGGAAATTTTCTTCCTTATACCTACTCTGTACTTTTACTTTTCTCTTTCTTTATCTGCCATGGATTTTTTTTTAACTTTAAAAACATGTCCTAGAGATCATTCCAAATAAGTCCAAATAAATCTACGTTATTCTTTCTAATGACTACATAATATTTAATTTATATGGATTACCATAATTTATTGAATCAGTTCTCTATTGAAGGATAGATGGGTTGTTACCAGCTTCTTCCTTCTTCCTACAAACAATGCTTCAATAAATAATAAACATTCAGATACACGTTTTCCCATGAATGTGTAAATATATATAAGAACGATAAAGTTCTAGCAGTAGAATTGCTAGGTCAAAGTACCTCCTTTTAAAATCTCCCTGTTTATGGGGCCCCTGGGTGGCTCAGTTGGTTAAGCATCTGACTCTTGATTTTGGTTCAGGTCATGATCTCAGGGGTGCCTGGATGGCTCAGTCAGTTAAGCATCCAAATTCGGCTCAGGTCATGATCTCACAGTTCGTGGGTTTGAGCCCTGCGAGGGGCTCTGTGCTGACAGCTCAGAGCCTGGAGCCTGCTTCAGATTCTGTGCCTCCCTCTCTCTCTGCCCCTCCCCCACTTATGTTCTGTCTCTCTCGCTCTCAAAAATAAATAAAAACTTTAAAAAATTTAAAAAAAAAGATTGAGACAATTTCTTGGAATTGCCTCTAGGACTACTGTTTTATGATCCAAAAGTTGTGTAGCTATTTTCCTCATAGGTTAATTTGGATATACTAAGAATGGAATAAACTCTATTAGAAGGAGGAAGGATTTGTAAAGAACTTAAATCAAAGAGCAATGTTTTTATAGTATGTATTTTTTGATAAAAATCATTTATTCTTTCAATGATTAAAAAATAATACCTATTTGTGGTAAAAACAGAAACAATTCTTTAAAATGTAAAAAGAAAGAAAAAGAAAGAAAGAAAGAAGAAAGACAAACTCAGCTATATTTCTAAGCACCCAAAGAAAACCTCTATGAACATTTTTGTGTACCTCCTTCCAGACATTAGGAACACCCTTTTTTTTTTTTTTAACTTTTTTCAATGTTTATTTATTTTTGAGAGACAGAGAGAGACAGAGTGTGAGTGGGGAAGGGGCATAGAGAGAGGGAGACACAGAATCCAAAGCAGGCTCCAGGCTCTGAGCTGTCAGCACAGAGCCTGACATGGGGCTTGAACTCACAAGCCACATGATCATGACCTGAGTGGGAGTTGGATGCCTAACCAACTGAGCCACCCAGGTGCCCCCCCCTTTTTTTTTTAACGTTTATTTATTTTTGAGACAGAGAGAGACAGAGCATGAACCGGGGAGGGTCAGAGAGGGGGAGACACAGAATCCGAAACAGGCTCCAGGCTCTGAGCCGTCAGCACAGAGCCGACGCGGGGCTCGAACTCACGGACCGGGAGATCATGACCTGAGTCGAAGTCGGCTGCTTAACCGACTGAGCCACCCAGGCGCCCAGGAACACCCTTTTTAAGACAAAAATGGGGCTGTACCATACTCTTAACAATACACCCTTGAGCCCTTCAAAATACAATGAGATACACAGATAATTAGATAGGTATAGATAGATAGGTAGATAGATAGATGATAGATAAATAGATAGATAGATAGATAGATAGGTAAGCTATCTCCTGCTCACTGTTTACAATGCCGCATGGGGCAGGAATTCTACTATAGTTATTTCACCAACCCACTATGAATTCACATTTAAGTAATTTCAATTCAAATGTTAAGTAAGGCACACATCCTTGTGTGTTTGCCTGATTATCTCTTTAGGTTTTATTTGTAGAGGTTCCTGACCATGGATACTTAAAATGTTTGAAATATATTTTCAACTTGTCCTCCGAAAATGTTAAAACATACAGCATGGTTTCAGTATCATTAAAGGGTTATTTGTACTTCACAGGAGAGTTATTTGGAAAGAGCCTTTGCATGAAAGGAGGTGCTGAGGAGAGATGGAGAGCCAAGAGATGGAGATGACACTAGACGTATTTCTTAAAGTAAAAGTCATCTGTAAGAAAGTAGAAAAAATGAGTGTAGACTGGAGATTTCTAAAAAATAGTAATGAAAAAGGTTAGGCGTTACATGAAATCAGGCACCAATTCAAAGCAGTGGCCGAGAGAAAACCCATGTGAGGCAACGAGTTACCTAAAGGAGAGAAATCCAAAAGTTTTAGCTTGAATGAACTGGAATGTTGCTGTTTTGTTCGGGAGATTGTACAAGAGATCTTGCCTAAATCTATATTCAAATATAATACTTCCCGCTTTTCAATGGGTGGTAAACATAAGCCCTTCTTTCACTACTAAAAAAAAAAAAATGCATTGTCTTCTTTTTCCATCATAGATCTTCAGTTTGGACTGGAACCTACTGGGTTTGATCTAGTTAACGGACATCCTTCAGGAGAAAATATATTTTGAAATAGAAGTTATTTCTTAGAGATTTTTCCAAAGTGAATGAAGACATCTTTTACACTTCTACAAATACTTAAATCTAGGCATGTTTATTAAATGGCTAAAATCATTACTAGTTTTGCAAACCAGTGAAATAGAAAAACATATTCTGGATACTGTTCTTCAATCTGCTCACCATTTCTCCGGTGCCAAACCTCTCCAGCTTTGTCCCTGAGGGTCTCTCCTCCTCCAGTCCTTCTCTGTCCTTTTTTAAGGTAGGACTTTCAGGTGGGGACCCAATGATCTTATTTGTTTTCCTCACTTTCTCTACACTGAATGCTTTAGTCTTTGAATTTGTTTCCTTAAGGCATTCCTAAATGGTGCTGCCTTATCTGATGAACTCCTTTGAAAATTAATGAATGACGGTAATTCAGTGTGTTAATACTTGTGATAACAACAGCAATTAAAGAGTGGCCTTTAATGCTTCAGTGGGAAAAACTCTTCTATAAACAGAATTCAGGCTTCTTACAACAGGATGTTTTCCGGTAAATGAACAATCACACCAAGACAACAGCTCTTGGTTTCTATTCACAATTATAGGTGGAGAAAAATTGACAAATATTTCAGCAGAGCTTTAATTCTATTTAATTAAAATTTTTTTTTAATGTTTATTTATTTTTGAGAGAGAGAGAGCATGAGTGAGGCCGGTGCGGGGCTGGTGCAGAGAGAAAGGGAGACACAGAATCTGAAGCAGGCTCCAGGCTCTGAGCTGTCGGCACAGAGCCCAATGCAGGGCTCGAACTCGTGAACTGTGAGATCATGACCTGAGCTGAAGTTGGATGCTTAACCGACTGAGCCACCCAGGCGCCCCAAATTTTATTTAATTTTTAATTTCATCAGAGGAAAATAGCACTTCAGCCTTTTGATAAAAATAGCTTGCCCCTGCTCCATTGCCCCACCTCAAAAGCAGCACTAGATTTGTTCATAATGTGTATCGCCCCAATTTTTCAACTACCTGCTCACTCTATTGACTTGCCAATTGGAAATATCATTATTGATTTCCCTTCATGCGTAATGAAGATCAAGTAGTCTGATGCACCCTTCTTATCACACACCACAAATACATATTCCTCTTTCCATCTTTCCACTATAGTTAGAGCATACTTTGGGGTTAAGTCAGTGCTTAATATTTATATTACTAACTGTGCATATCACTCACAGCTGAACCACATCATGTTTCATAACTTACATTTTTTTTCTTGTATTAATTTTTGTTTTACATAGAGTTCAAAATGGCCCTGTGCTGTTTTGTCTCCTTAGCTTCCTATGTACCTATCATTCACACACCCTCAATATTCTGACACTGTTGTTAACCCCTTAGTGAAATCAGACGCAGTAGTGAACTATCAGTACTACCTTTTTCATGGACACAGTCTTCCTGGGGTTGTCTTTTGTGCTCACGGTTGCTGTGCTGATGCAGTCCCAGAAGTTTCCTCTGCCCTCATTCTGAATATCCCCTTCCTTTTTTATTTGCAGTGTACCCATTATAGTTTGGATTTTGTGCCTCACTCTTTTTAATTTACTCCCTCATTTTGAAGAAGTACATGGTTCAGTGGCCTATTGAGAATGAGGACATCAGAGGTATTTATTGTGTTGAACCACTACAAATCAGAAAATATCTTTATTGTGTCCTAAGGTTTGATTGTGGCATGGCACAGTACAGAATTCAAGGTTGTAAATTATTTTCCCTCACAATAGTGAAGGTAGAGCTCCAACTGGAACATGGCCTGTGTTGTTGTTGAGAAGTTCAATGGAATCTGATCTCAATTCTAACCCCTGGTCATGAGAACTGATTTTTCTCTCTCGAAAAGTTTTAAAGTTTTCTTTATGTTTGGCTTTCTGATGATGAGCTTTAATGTGGCTTTTTCTTCCTTCATTGTGCTAGACACTTGGTCCACCCCTTTGATCTGAAAATGTGTCCTTCACCTCTAAACATTTTTATTCTATTACTTCTTTGATAATGTGTCCTCTGTTTTATCTCTTCATTGATTGTGGAACTCTTATTTATGGGCTATGAAGACTCTTCTCTGATTTTCTTGTCTTTTCAATTCTATTTTCCATCTCTCTCTTTTTTTATTTGAGTTTCTGAAAGAATTCCTCAAAACAATTCCTCTGTTTTTATTTGTACTATTATATTCTTTTTAAGTTTGGGAACTCTTTTTTTTTAATGTTCCTTTTAAATAGTATTTTGTTCTTGTTTCAGGGGTACAATGTCTACTTTTGTCTCTGAAGATGTTTTATATAGACATTCCTCCATGGAATGTCTTGTAGCATAGGGAGCTTAGACTCTGCAGCAATTCAAATGCTAATAGTGTCATTGATTATGGCCAATGACCTTAGGCAAGTTACCTGACCTCTGTTTATCAGTTTTCTTAGTAAAATATAGATAATAAGGGTACCAATTGGATAGGATTGTTGGGAAGTACAAACGACATTAATAGATACATGCACTTAGAAGAATCCCGGGAAAATAGTAATCTTATATAATATGTTATTGTATGCATTTCCTCTGAGTTCCTTTTTTTTTCTTTTTCTCCTATTTTGTTCAATTAAGTTTTCATGTTTTGTATGAGACACTTTCCTCCAATGCCTGATGATCCTTGGCTATGTGTTCACATTTGAGGATGAGAAACTAGAAAGCTGATTGGAAGCTCTATGTGCCTTTGGATCCCCAAGTTTCCAGACTGGAAACCCAATCCCCTGAGGCTATGATGCTGGAGAGAGGGCACGATGGTACAGAGAGGGGCTTGAGGAATGCCAGATGTTGTAATCACTATCTGCAACCACCAAACACCCATTTCGCCAAATCCAGTCTACCCCAAAACCATGAGAAGTCATAATAATAATAAATGAGTGCTGTTGATTTATGTCAGTAAGTTATTCAATAGCAAAGAAATAATAGGAGGGGAATAGGCTACAGAATGAGCACAGGTCCCACCTAGTATCAGATCTTGTGACTTGTAAGTTTCAATTAGTTGTCCAGAAACAGCCTCCTGATCTCTATTCCTAGTCTACTTAGAGAACATCCTTGTTTGATTCTCCATAGACATTAAAAACTTTTCTCTCTCTTTTCAGTTCAAGGTCAGTTGTAGAACCCTGGCTGGGAGGTGTAAGAAGAGGTGTGCCTCTAAGGCATTGTAATCACTTGTTTTCTAAGTATTAAGATAGTGCATAATAATAAACCACTTACGGGGCGCCTGGGTGGCTCCGTTGGTTGGGTGACCAACTTCAGCTCAGGTCATGATCTCACGGTTTGTGAGTTTGAGCCCCGCGTTGGGCTCTGTGCTGACAGCTCGGAGCCTGAAGCCTGCTTCAGATTCTGTGTTTCCCTCTCTCTCTACCCCTCCCCTGCTCACATCCTGTGTCTGTCTCTCAATAATGAATAAACATTAAAAAAAAAATTAAAAAAAAAATAAGCCACTTACAAAAAACACAGCATCATTGTTACCTAGATTAATAACACTCTTTTTTCTCTTCGCATCTTATCAGTTCACTCTCTCATCTAAATTCACTCCTATGCCAGAAGCAGGATTTCAGGAAAGAGATTCCTTTGCAAACTCAAAAGAGTACTTCAAATTAAGGGAAAAGAAAATGTGGTGAGAGTGCCAGAGAAAGCTTCTCAGAAGCTAAATCAATTCTTTGAAAAGAGATGACCACAAACATTAAGGCTTGACTTTTAGAAGCAGATAATTCAGCATTAAATGATGTGCAACATAATTGCTAGGAGTATATTTGTTTAAACACTGCTGCAGTTATTACCCTGTGAGAGGGATTTTTGGACTTTGAACATCTTGAGAGAGACCTTGTGTCTGAAACATATTTATTCCAAGTCAATAGACTTTGCTTACATTTCATTCTTGATTTTATTTCCCCCACTGAGAATGATATTAGTCTTTCCCTAAAGAAGTCACTGCTACAAGGATGGGTAAAAGCAGAGAGTAGTCAAGGAGATCTCACAGGGGAGAAGGTAACTAAGCACCCAAATTCAAACACTTAAAACATTTGCAAACCATGAAATCAGCCACTCGGAAGGTAATGGTCAAATTCAACCACACTTACTGAAAAGTTTACGTCGTGTTTGACATATTTCAAAACTCTTGAGTTTAAGATGACTAGCATATCAGGTTAGCAGAGGAAATTTTCTCTATTCTAATCTTATTCCATTATAGTGAACTATGGGGAGCTAAGTGTAAGTTTCCTGGAAGATATTTACTAGAACTGTCACCGTTCCCTGGTTGAACCTTAATCCTCACATTTAACTGCTATGTGTAAGAATAGGCAGAAAATGAATATCTATCCTATAAGTGATTTAGATTCAAAGAAAACCAGATTTATGCCTTTCAAAATCTTAACACTGCCCCAAAAATAATCCAGCCACTTACACTTCCTTTTGAAGAGGGTGTTGGCCATGGGTTGTCTAAGCAGTTGTAAACTATGGAATAGAGCAGTATTTTCTAACTTGTACATGCATTAATATCACGTGGAGAGCTGGATAAGACACAGATTTCTGGGTCTCACTTCCATGGCTTTTGATTCGGTAAATCGGGAGGGGAGTGTGAGAATTTACATTTCAGCGAGTTCCCAGGTGATGCCACTACTGTTGGTCCAGGGACCACACTTTGAAAACCACTGAAATAGACCAATCAAAATCGTTATAAGGACCCATAAATGGTGTGTGTGTGGGAAAGGGGATGTGGGGGTGTGTGGGTGTGGGTGTGGGTGTATTACCAAATTTTAGGGTATTTAGACCCTGGGCAAGGAATCCCTCTTAGCTGATTCTATGGAAGCGGTCAATGTCAAGAAGAAAGCATAGACCAGACAAGTATTCACTGTAGAACTCAAAGGGCTTATAGACTGTTGAGGAAATAGGACAATGTGTAACCTTTGACCTGCTTACATTGAAAAGAGCTCAAATGGGGCGCCCGGGTGGCTCAGTCGGTTAAGCGTCTGACTTTGGCTCAGGTCACAATCTCACGGTCCATGAGTTTGAGCCCCGCGTTGGGCTCTGTGCTGACTGCTCAGAGCCTGGAGCCTGTTTCAGATTCTGTGTCTCCCTCTCTCTGACCCTCCCTCGTTCATGCTCTGTCTCAAAAATAAATAAACATTTAAAAAAAAAAAAAAAAAAAGAAAATGCATGAAGGTCACCAGTAATACTAGATCCAGATTGGGCCTTGGGAATATGTGTATAGACTTGAACTTACCAAATCAAATCAAAAGAAATTAATGTTCAGTTTATTACCATGACATCATCATATCTTTACTGTGGGTTCTAAGGGGTTTTGTTTAAACAATTTTTTTCAGCTTATTTATTTATTTTGTGAAAGACAGAGACAGTGTGAGTAGGGGAGGGGAAGAGAGAGAGAGAGAGAGAGAGAGAGAGAGAGAGAATCCCAAGCAGACTCTGTATTGTCAGAGCAGAGTGTGGGGCTTGAACCCACAAAACCGCGAGATCATGACCTGAGCCAAAACATAGTCTGGAGCTTAACCAAGTGAGTAACCCAGGTGCCCCTAAGGGGTTTCGTCTTAACACAGAGTAACCAAGAAGAGTATAATTTTGTCTAGTATTTCTCAAATAGAAAGGGTTATCACTGTAGTCATTATCATCACTATCTTTATTATTTAAATGAATTTGCTTCGGGCTAAGTAATTAACATACATTGTCTTACCAATCCATTTTTAAAAATGTTTATTTATTTATTTTTTTGAGAGAGATAGAGAGGTAAGCAGAAGAGGAGAGAGAGAGAGAGAGAGGAAGAGAGAGAGAGAGTCCCAAGCAGGTGCCTCGCTGGCTGTCAGGGCAGAGCCCAACATGGGGATCGACCTCAGATCCATGAGATCATGACCTGAACCAAAATCAAGAGTCAGACTCTTAACCGACTAAGCCACCCAAGTGCCCCTTAAATCCACTTTAACTGAAAACAAGGCTCTAAGAGTTGACATTTACACAGCTAACAAGTGGCGAAGTGTTTCTGACTGCTCACTTACTGTGAAATACATTCTGACAGTGGATATTTTAACAATTAAACCTTTGTTGACATAACTTCAAATTAGTAAAAAATTGAACAAAGTTTGATAGGACCAGGTGTTATTCCAAGAGCTTTCCGTGATTATACAATACTTGTATATTTCTCACTAGCCATATGCATTAGGCCAACACTGCCTGTAATGTTCAGTAGGCAAAGGTTTTCCTTGATACTCCAAGTTGCCCATCACAGCCTTATTTACCTCTGCTAGCACCAGGAAGATTCATTTAGCATCTTCACAGTCTTTGCATTCTTCCCGATCCTATAAAAAGCTAAGATGACCAGGTCAAACCTGTACCTTCTCTCTATACGTCATCATGAGAGAACACATTGTATCAAAGGAATAAATGCTTCAAAAGGTGGTATTTTAATTGTTGACAAGTATCCCTAAAACAGCTTTTGTGTGTTTCTCCTTTTTAGAGCAGGGAAAAAGACAGGGATAGAATGGCAGGATGTGTTGTAGAGAGTGGTTTGGATGAAAGGAAATCCTTTGTAAGGCCGTCACATCACTTGTTAATGACTTCACCCCTGGATCAAGGGTACTGTGGAAAAATTATTAATAAGCATGGAATGTTATAAGTGAAAAAATAGAAAGTTATTAGTCTTTGTGTATCTACCAGCATATATGTATGTGTATGTGTTGTAAGTTTACTGCTCTAAACATTGTGTGTGTGTTATAAATTTGCCACTAAAAACATTAAGCGTGGGGACACCTGGGTGGCTTAGTCGGTTGTGTCCAACTCTCAATTTGGCTCAAGTCATGATCTCAGAGTCATGAGATCAAGCCCCATGTGGGGCTCTGTAATGGGGGTGAAGCCTGCTTAAAGATTCTCTCTCTCCCTCTCCCTTTGCCCCCCCTTCCCCCTGCTTACTCTCTCTCTCTCTCAAAAATAAATAAAAAGAATAAAACCCAGAAAAAATATTAAGTATCAATGGGGACGGTTATCTGTATTACCAGGTAAGATCTATCTGTCAGGCAAAGGGCGTAGAGTGGCAGGAAATGGAACAGGAGAGTCTCATAGCCTACCAGAAGGAGAGAACTTCATGACTGATGGCGGGTTCAAAGCTGAGTCACTTCCCATAACACAAGCACATTCAATTGAGTTGTAAAAGCATTTGCTATGGAGAAATGGTAATGAAACTTAATAAGGGCTTTAGGATAAAACCCCAAATTTGAAACCTTGTTAAGTGCCCTTGTATCACCCTGGTTCGTTATTCTTTCTGAGATTGGTCTGCAATTAAACCCATCTTTGAAGACAGAACTCCATAGCAATCTCCAGAAAGGGGAAGTCTGGGCTTATTCATTCATTTATTCTTTCTTTCTTTCTTTTTTTTATTTTTTTTTTAATGTTTATTTATATCTGAGAGAGACAGAGACAGAATGCGAGTGGGTTAGGGGCAGAGAGAGAGGGAGACACAGAATCCAAAGCAGGCTCCAGGCTCCGAGCTGTCAGCACAGAGCCAGACATGGGGCTTGAACTGACGAGCTGTGAGATCAGGACCTGAGCTGAAGTCAGCTGCTCAACGGACTGAGCCACCCAGGCACCCCTCGTTCATTTATTCTTTCAACAAATATTTACTGGCTGACTTGTAGGTGGCACAGCATTGCCATGTTTTCTTGTTGAACGTGAAAGCAGAAAAGGAGTATAGCAGCCTAACTCTCACAATCCAATGCCTGACAATGAAAAATTGGAAAACTGAAGTGGAGATAGAGCTTGGTTTTGGTTTCCTCCTAAGTTTTTGAATTAAAAAAAAAAAAAAAATTTTTTTTTAATTTTAGAGAAAGGGAGAGAGTGAGTGGGGGAGGGGATCAGAGGGAGAAACAGAGAATCTTAAGCAGGCTCCAGTGTTCTCCATGTTCATTCCAGAGCCCGACACTGGGCTTTATCCCAGGATCCTGGGATCATGACCTGAGCCAAAATCAAGAGTAGAAATCAAGAGGTGGATGCTCAACTGACTGAGCCACCCAGCGGCTCCTCCTCCTAGTGTTTTTAGAACCCCCTGCCCCTCCTGCCAACTGAACTCCCTGATGAAGGTATGAGATTTATTGTGCAATGACCAGGGAATTCCTGGATCCTTGCAAGTCTTGAAGAGGAGATCAGTATCATAGTTCACTGTGGCTTCCAAATGTTCTTGGTAAAGAGCTGGAAGGTTAGGGAGCCATTCACTCTCTGGGCTTTAGTTTCCTAGGTTTTAAATAGGCATTAAAACAAAACAAAACTGGGGCACCTGGGTGGCTCAGTTAGTTGGTTAAGCATGGGACTCTTGGTTTCAGCTCAGGTCATGATCTCTCCGTTTCGAGATGTTTGAGCCCCTCATAGGGCTCTGCACTGACAGTGCAGAGACTGCTTGAGGTACTATCTCCCTCTCTCTCTGCCCCTCCCCTACTCACACTGTCTCTGTCTCTCTCAGGATAAATAAATAAACATAAAAAAAAATCTACTTCTCAAAGAATTAAAGACAGAACTTCCACAGGGAACCTGATCATAGAATGTGAGATAACACATCTAAAACCTCTAAAATAGGAACTTTAATCAGGATGGTCTGGTTCAAACTGCAAGGGATCTAAAATGCCACTTAAGAATGTCAGACAAAATGCTTCACCAGTTCAAAGCGGGGGGATGATTTGTTTCTCCCTGGAGCCCCCTGTTGGATGTGTTTGGAGAAATTGTGCCATGGCAGTAAAAATCAAAAGACAAACCTGGCCTTTTGCCTGGAGGCGTGCCCTAGAGAGCCCTCTTCATGATTTTTTTCCTGGGCGGAAAGAGCAAAAGAAGTTCATGGAGAATTAAAACTTCACTCTTGTCTTTTGATAAAGACATTTAGCAAGAATCGTCAATAGTTCCACAAGCATTAGTCACTGAGGGATCTAAATCACCGAAGAACAGAAAAGCCTGCTGATACAAGTTTCCTGTCAGGAATAATTTCGACTGACCAATCTGGCTGTTCCACTCAATGTGGCCACCGGTTCTCAAAGATGTAAACTTCTAGACGGGTGTTTAGGTCACGCATTTGTCATGCATTTGTCTATTTCATGTAATAAGAAAGAGACAACAAGCTCCTAAAGAGCAAGAATTGTGTTTCCCTGGCATAGGTTCTAAATACGTAAGCAAGTAAATAAATGCCAGCAAAAACCTATGAAAAGATTGATAAAATTATATTTTTACAATTTTTAAGGATGAGGAATGTGGCAAGAATGAAATGGAATAAAAAGAAGAAATGAAGCCATTAATTTATTATGTTATTTGACATAATTTGAAGATAAAGCAAATATGCCTAGAAGGCAGAGTCTGAGAAATCTATAGAGGAATGGAAACTTATCACCCAGATTCTGCCTTATCTCTGGCCTTAGTGTTAAAACCACGTGTTTCCTTATTGCTCACATCAGTTATCTATTATTTGTGGTTAAAAGCATCATAACTGGTTCAACATCAATGTATTTACTTCAGTCTTTTTATAACCAGAAATGCATTTGTCTCCTATTCCAGACACTCCTTGTTATGTTGGAAAATCTGCGAAGTCCATATTAGTCATCAGATGGTTCTCCCCCGCCACCCCCATCTCCACTTTTCTTTATTTTTTTTCTTCTTTTCCTCCTCTCTGAGGGTAGAATCTTTTTTTATTTTTTTTTAATGTTTATTTATTTATTTATTTATTGAGAAAGAGAGAGACAGAGAGACAGAGTGTGAGTAGGGAGGGGCAGAGAGAGAGGGAGACACAGAATCCGAAGCAGGCTCCAGACTCCAAGATGTCAGCACAGAGCCCAAAGTGGGGCTTGAACTCCCAGACTACGAGATCATGACCTGAGCCAAAGTCGGACCCTTGACTGACTGAGCCACTCAGGCGCCCCAAAAGGGAATGGGATAGTTCATAGTAATGGGATTGTTTTCCAGAGGATGTTAACTCAGTCTTTAGAAATCCTGTTGAAATATTGCTACTTAGACACAGAAAGCATCTCTCTAGTGGCTGGGAAATTGCATGCACTCCAGAGCAAGACTTTTATTTCCTCCTGGACAATGATAGAGACCCTCTATCCTTATCTTCTTCTTTACTGCTGTTTATGTAAACCATCAGGGTTGAAAAGAAATATAACACGAGCCTCAAATGCAAGCAGGGAATTTTCTAGTAGCCATATTTTAAAAAGTAAAGAGAAACAGGTGAAATTAAATTAAATGACATATTTTTAATCCAATATATAATTTCAACATGTAGTCAGTATAAAATCATTTTTAATATAAAACTATTAATGCTATTTTACATTCTTATTTTTGTACTAAGTCTTCAAAAATCTTTGTTATTCTATGTTTCTAGCACTGCTCAATTTGGGCTAGTCACGTTTCAAGTGCCCAGCCGTGCAGTTGTAGCTGGACACAAATCTCTACTTCTGTTACAGCCTAAGACCCAGAGACACATAACATCTGATAGGTAACTGCTTTCCCTTGTTATTGCAATCATCATCAAACTAATGTCATTCTATCCTTTTATCTGATTGAATTCAATCTCATGTGTATCATAGTTTCTGATATTAACTTAACAAGACAGTTTTCCTGATAGGTCTAAGGGAGGCCATTTCTCTTTACCCAAGGATTTCCTTATTATATAATAGATAAGATTATATATATAATAGATTATATATTATCTATTATATAGATTAATATAATAGATAATATATAATAGATTAATATATTATATATAGATTATATATAATATATTATACATATATAATATATATATAATAGATTATACATAATTATATATATATAATATATGTGTGTAGAGAGAATATATTCTCTATTTTAAAAAGTGACTGAATATTAGTTTACAGCTATTACATGGATGCATTGTAATTCATTCTAGGAACTCTACTTTTAAACTATGAATTGACCAAAAGTAAATATGTAGAAAGTATCTGTTTATTCATGGTAAACAGAGTAACTAATGCAGCAAACAGATACACCAAAAGCAAAACTTTGCTCTGTTGGCCTTTTGATGAAAAAGTGTTTTTATCTGATTAGTTGCATTCTATCTTGGGCAATAGATTAACTGAGTGTCCAAGAGACAGTGTATCACAGTGAAAAGAGCATGCCCATCAGACATACCACTTGGGTCTATTGCTTCCTAGCTGTGCAACATTGGGCATATTTGTTAACTTCTCTTACCCTCAGTTTCTTCACTTACAGTAAGAGCATGCTATGCTGCATAGCACGCTATGACAGACACAGTTAATTTTATATCAATATCCATTCTTTCTTTATCAGCCAAGACTCCTCGAACGTTAGCTAGACACCAGGATACCCAAAATGAAGTCCACATTTCCAGTCTCTCTTGCAGTTAGATGTGTTTATGTGATAAATTTCTGCCCCAAGAGATAAAAATGGAGGTGGTATCTACAACTTCTAGGAAGTTTCCCTAAGAGAAGAGGGAGATCATCCTTTTGTTTTCTTTCTCCCCCCCCCCCCCCCCCAGCCCCACTTCTGCAAGCTGGGATTCAGACACAGCAGGTGGAACTGAATCAGTTGTCTTGAAAAATGAGATGTAAGCGGCTTGTGAAGCAGAGCAGAGCAAGAGCAGGAACCTGGGTCACTTACGATTATGAAATAGCCACAAATGCCCTAGATCATTTGCCCAGGCTCTTTGAGAAGAAAAAAACACATATTTCTATTTTGTTTAAGGTATTGTTATTTATTTTCTGTAACGTGCTGCTGAACCGAAGACATGCTTGATTCCTAGGGCTGTTTTTAAAGATTAAATGGGATAGTATATGTCAAGAACTTTATAGAGTTCCTGACACAGGGGAGTTATTAGGATAAAATAGCTCCATAAGAGTCATTCTAAGGGTCAAATGAAAAATATAAGGAAATATGCTTTTTAATCTGTAAATCTAAAAATCACTGTATAAATGTTGGTCATAATTATCATCATTAAATTATGATAAAGAATTAGCTAACTGCCAGCACACTCTACTTGGATCAATGTATCTAGGCCAATAAAAACAAACAAACAGACACAGACTTCTTTACTTTTGTTAGGTTTACTTAGTTTTAGCCAATTGTGAATGTTTAGAGGCTTGCATTTTATTGATGCTTAAAACTTTATTGATGCTTTAAAATATATAAAGAAAATATATAGAACCCAACAAAACTAAAGTATCTTTTATTCACTTAATTTAACCTTTAGAAAGTTCTCCATTACAAGAATCAATTAATACTTGTAGTTAAAATCAATTACAATTACAAAGACTTGAGTAAAGTCCATCCTCTTCCTTCTCTTCCCCACCCCATTCTTTAGAATTAACTATATTAACAGTTTAATTCAAAATTCCTTGTGAATAAATTTTTTTTGTATGGTGATATACACATTTTCTCTTTACAAAATAAATGCAATCATTCTTGCAGGAAGTTTAAAATTACAGAAAAGAAACTTTTGCAACAGCTTTTGGGTTTTGTGTCATTTTGTTTTCCATTTTAAAATATCCCTTGAACATCTTTTCCTGTCAGTACATATCCATCTTTCTCATTTTTAAACACCTTCTAGGGAGTCATTTAAATTTCATTTTACTAACTAATTATTGTAAAATTATTTATGAAACAAAGGAGAGTGCCCTTGAAAGAAAATAATAGTAGGTAGCAATTCTGAACATTGTGAGGATTTCATTAGATAATTCAGTAGAGTGCTTAGTAAAAAGTCTGCACATAGTGAACGATTAATAGGTATAAATATTAGCCATTTTGATAATGATAGTAATAATAATTAAAGTTGACCATTTCTCTGAGCTCAATCTCAATAAATTGCTATGGCCAAAGTAGTGGTTTCTTATCCCCTATATCTATAAAACATTACTCAATATATATAATATTCCTCATACTTTCATTCTGGACCCTACTTGGGCTTTGTCATATGGTGGAAGTGGGTGTCATGTTCTGGAGGACTGTCAGACTCAGGTTGGTTCTCTCCAGGATCTGATCAGCCCTTGACTATCCAGATCAGTGCCAAATCTGAACAAAAAAATATGGTCCACCCAACAGCCATCTGTTGAGGCAGCAAAGAAGGCATTTAGTTTCTAGGGCATTGGGGAACCTAAATGATCCCTTGTCTGAACAAGAGATGCCTGCTGGGTTGAGCCTTTGGGACCAGTGGGGATTAAATGGGCCTAATGACTCCTGAATAGCTACCAAGCAACCAACCTGCCATGAGGAGATGAATCACAGGGTGCAGTGGGTAGCAAGTCCCTTGGAGGAGCCAGCTGGGGGTATCTGCTCCCAGGAAGGGGACTGGCTGATGTGGACTAATGGCTCTGGGGCAGAGGGAGAAGGCTATGACAGGAGCTATCACTCAGAAGGGGCAAATGGCAAATTCAACTTGATAGATGGTAGCCTTCACCTTGTAAATCTGATAATTTTGCCATTCCCCAAATGCCTGAAGTGTAATTATTCCAGAGGCTGAAAAAAAAAAAAAAAAAGACTGAATAAGGGAGAAAATGAAATCAACTTATTTTATAAAAACACACAATTCTGCCTTTAATAATGTTATGTAGCCAGGTAAATAATATTAAAAATAAATCTAAGAGCACCTCAAAAACTGGAATGTTCAGGAGTTTTACATGTATCTGAGGTTGGTAGTATCCTTTTCCAGAACATTTCTGATTTCTTGTGAAACTGGAGGCTTGAGTGGTTATAAGTGGATCAGAAGTGACACTGGATTCAGTACCATCATATACTTTTGTGCTCTGTACAAGAGCATTTGAGGCCCTGAAATCCATCCCTCGCTGCTTTTGAAAAAACTCTGAGTCTTAAAGGAATGCCTTCCTATAGTGCATCCACCAGGAGTGGGAGCCTTATGATAATCCCCACAAAGTCTTGGCTGGTGGAGGTCTTGCCTTGACTGGCTGAGAGACCTAGGTTTGGATCTCAGCGGAAGTGCTTTCCAGAACCATCGTTCCTGTTTACATAAAGCCATTCTCAAACCTATAAGCTCATAGAATCATGGAATTTAGAACCTGTTAAATATCCTAGAAATGACAAAATTGAACTCATTTTATAGATGAGATAACTGAACCATCAAGAAGTAAAGAGTTTTACCCAAGTTTAGATAGCTAATAATCTTATTCAACAACATAATATAATCTTTTATGAGTTCGTTCATAGTCCCATTTTTACTAGTGTATCACTAAAACTTTACTGCAATTTTTTTGAGGTTTAAGCTGTAATTTCAAGCAGACAGGTTAAATTAAGGGCAATTCTGCTTGCTGTTTAGGTCATAAAAAATGTTGGTTCTCAGTATAGACTTCCATATTTGACTACTTTACTACTCTTCTAGGTTTTCAGTTAAAATGTGTGGTCATTTCCTCTGATAAATCTTTCCCTTCCTCTCCAGCATAGGTTGGGTATCCCTTCCATATGACTGCCCATCACTTTAATTTGTCTCTGATAACATTTGTGACATTATATTATAGTTGCAATTTATATTTTGATTCCCCCAAACCTGTAAGCTCTGTGAGATGTAGGATCTAAATAGGCATTAGAAGTACAAATAAATGTAAAGAATTAAATAGTTACAAAGTTTATAAAATTTACAATTACAGTTTAGAATTTATAATTACAAAAATTAATTTACAAAGTTTTAAGATCTCCAAGTAAGGAGGACAGAACATAACATGCCTTAGCAGAGTTCTCTGTCTTTGCCTTTATGTGTCTGTTTACAAGTGGGGTGTTGGAGGTTTGTGGCAGACACCATACAAGGGAAACCCCACAATTCCTGCCTCCTGTCTCCCTTCCTTTCTTTCTTCCTTCCCCCCAATGGAGGGCTAGTTATTTGTATAGCATTAGTAAAACTGGGCCTATGTGTGTATCATTAGTATGATACATTAGTAAAAATGGGACTATGAACAAATAACTACATAAAGGTTCACACCTTTCTGCAATTCTCTCCCCTTGCACGTGACCAAGACCTTTGACCATCTTCTAACCAATGAATATGGTAGCAGTAATGAGGTGTCACTCTTGAGATTATCTTACCTTCTAGAAGACTGTCTTGCAGGCAGACTAGTCTAGAGGCGTCCTTGCTGGCCAGGAGAGGTAAGCCATGGGAAAGCCCACGTGGCAAGGAGCAGTAGGCAGCCTCTAGGAAAGGGGGTGGCGGCTAGGAACTGAAGGCAACCTCTAGCTGACACTCAACAAGAAGCTTGGGTCTTCAGTCCACTGCAAGGAAATGAGTTCTGCCAACGACCTGAACGAACTAGGAAGCAGATTCCTCCCTAGTTAAGCCTCCAGATTAGAATACGACCCAGCTGGTACCTTGCTTGCAGCTGTGTACGACCTTAAGCAAAAGACCCAACTAGGTCAGGCACAGACTCCAGACTCACAGAACTTGTGAGATAATAAATGGGCGCTGTCTTAAGCCACTAAATTTGTGGCAATTCATCACACAGCAAGAGAGAACTAATATAAGGTGTTAGGTTATAAAGATGCTACATAAATAACTAGCCCTCCATTAGAAGGAAGAAAGGAAGGAAGGGAGAAAGGAACACAGCTTCAGTTAAAGTTTCCAGATTTTTTAAAGGACTTATTTGGTCATTTTAAAATCAGTTCGAAAACATTCAAAGGAGTTATCTTAAAAGATTTTAAGAAAACAGCATACAAAAAATATTTATGTGACCTGCAAGGTTTAGATTTGGGTGAATTCTATGAACATAAGGGGCCAAAAAAGATCTTAAGAAGATAGGTGATCTGTTTTTACTTCAGGTAAAGTTTTCCCCAAACCTTCCCAAACGTACAATGACAATGATGATGACGATGTGAATATTACCATCTTCTACTTACCGAGTTCCTCATATACATCACACAGAATAGGAAGCACTGACTTTATGGAGCACTTACAATTGCCCATGTACTGTATGATGAACTTTAGGTAAATAACCCTACATTAAATAACAACAAGCCTTTCACAGTAAGACACAAGTATTGCTTTCCCCCATTTTACACACATCTGTGCACTCACATGCTTGGTATGCACGCAAAAAGAGACACAGAGAAAAAGTGCTTTGCTCCAAGTCAATCAGCAATTAAGTTGTGAAACCGTGATTCAAATACGTAATTAACAGTTCCCACTACTGGAAATTTCCACAAACAATCAGATTTCCAATTTTCATGCCACAACCATCCTGATTTAGTCCTATCATCTGATATTCAAAAAACGATGAATATGCTACAGAGTGAAACAAGTTTAAAAACTGGGAAAAGATGTGAAAAAGACAATTCACAGAAAAGAACTGCAAATGGCTCATAAGTATACGGTAAAATGGTCACCCTCACTAGCAGTCAGAGAAACAAATCAAAATGAGAAGTCCCTTTATATTCATCACGTTGGTAAAAACTAAAACCTTCAACAATACCAAGTGTTGGTAAGTCTTGGGAACCTTTGTACAACGCTATTGGCTAACTAGAACTGATGAGATCAATTTGCAATATTTGGAGAGATTCACCATGTATATTTTGAAAACCTAACAAAGTGTCAACTCCCTATTTTATAGAAGCTGGATGCAGGTGTCAACCTAGATCTGTTATTGAAGGACTGGATAATTAAAAGTGTTGGATGCCTCCTATGAAATAACATGTAGTGGTTAGAAGCTATGAATTAGTATGTATAACATCATCTTAAAGATAAGGCATTGAATGAATAAAAAGTATAGGAGAGAGTAAAGAATTAAATCTACTGTACAGGAACACTTCTGAATATTAAGATGTGCATACAGGGGTGCCTGGATGACACATTTGGTTAAGCATCTGACTCTTGATTTTGGCTCAAGTCATGATCTTACAGTTGTGAGATCGAGCTCTGTGTTGTGCTCTGCTCTGGGCATGGAGTCTGCTTAAGATTCTCTCCCCACCTCTCTCTCTGCCCTTACCCCTGCTCATTCTCTCTCTCTCTCTCTCTCTCTCTCTCTCTCTCTGAAAGAAAAAAAAATCCATACATATAATCAGTTTATGTCTTTTTAATTTTTTTTTATGTTCGTATTTTGAGAGAGACAGAGCATGAGCAGGGGAGGGGCAGAGAGAGGGGGAGACACAGAATCTGAAGCAGGCTCCAGGCTCTGAGCTGTCAGCACAGAGCCTGACACAGGGCTCAAACTCATAAACTGTGACATCATGAGCTGAGCTGAAGCTGGATGCCCAACCGACTGAGCCCAGTTTATGTATTTTTAAAGAACATTTACAATAACCTACATCAAACTCATTAAAAATGGCTGCGTGTAAGCGAGGGAAAGATAGATGACATGGGGGCAGGGAGTAGATGGATAGGGAATAGATTAACAGAAAAAGCATATGAAAGAAAAAAAGGTGGGGTCTTGACCGGACTAATAATTGTTCATTATGGACTAAAGGGTATGATTAACACATCCTTCAGCATTTGAGGTCCCCCAAAAGACAACTAAAAATGCTGTGGAATGAAACTTTATTCTTATAGGCTGAAGACCTTACACTGATCTGAGATATTTGAATTTAAAAATGGATACCCAACGTTTTACTGGGGAGAAGAGCCACATAAGGATAACACACTCTCAAATGCTGAAGAGAATAGAGAGATTTTTTTTTCTAAAAATAAAGTGGGTAATTTCTTAGATTTGTACTTGGAGAAAATACAATGACAAATGTTTTGGCAAGGTGTTAGAACTTGTGCATTAGTCTTGTCTTAATGGAAGAGAATCTGTTGAAATCATTACATTTGAGCAGAGCAATCTTGTAGTAGATAATGTTGTATCTATGTATAAACAGCCAAAAGAGACTTAAGCCTGGGTTTCATGGTGCATTCCACTTATATACTCTCTAGTCAAGGACTGTGGGATCTGCATGCCCAGGTCCTTGTTAACACCCAGCTCAACAAGGCAGGGCATACCAATGGTGTGTGTGTGTGTATATATATATATATATATATATATATATATATATGTGTGTGTGTGTGTGTGTGTGTGTGGTGTGCATACACATATTATCCCAGTCAATCTGATTTCACAAGGAAAAAATTACAAGGAATAGCTGATGTATGCCTTTTCTTTTTTTTTTTGTTTTTTGTTTTTTGTTTTTTGTTTTTGATGTATGCCTTTTCCAAACCATTACACATATTTGACATTGTTTAGACATGTGGTTAAGAATACATTTACCATCTAGTGTTTTAGAACTCACACAGGAAGTTAGAAATTATAAATGAATGAAGCAAGAAATAAACAAATGGAAGCAAGGCGAACAAAACAGAAAATACAAGGCACATAACTCTGCTGTAAATACAATTATCACTTGGCTACAAATTTGAGGGAGTGTGTCCTACAGTAAATGTTATCACTTGGTTGAAAATGATTTTTGCCTATTTTGAAAGGTAGCAGATAGATGGAGGAAAAAGAAAAAACTAAGGTGAGTAAGAAATTATTCCATTTAATGATACAGAGAAGATTATCATGGCCCTTGTGCAAGGATGACATGCAAATTCGTGACATGTTCCATATTAAAAAAAGGGGGGGGGAATTTACTCCATTTATCTATACCTTTGGGGAATGGTGTTTGTTTTTTTTTTTTAATTTTTTTTTCCAATGTTTATTTATTTTGGGACAGAGAGAGACAGAGCATGAACGGGGGAGGGGCAGAGAGAGAGGGAGACACAGAATCGGAAGCAGGCTCCAGGCTCTGAGCCATCAGCCCAGAGCCCGATGCGGGGCTCGAACTCACGGACCGCGAGATCGTGACCTGGCTGAAGTCGGACGCTTAACCGACTGCACCACCCAGGCGCCCCATGGGGAATGGTGTTTTATGTAAGTGATCCATCACTTAACCCTATGACTACTTCTTTTTAGTTCACCCACCTCTTTTTCTTAAATCTAAACACTTTCTGTAGAATTTTCTAGTTTGTACAGTGAATAGAAATTAATGATATACCTTTAAGCATAGGATCACTAGATCAACTATTTTATTATGACAAAAGGCAGTAATGTGTACAGAGGCCATTGGGGTGTAAAGGCTTAGCATTATACAAATAGCCCTGAACTTCCACGTGTTTACAAACCCAGTCTGCCTTTTATTAGTGTCTTCCTTCTCAATTTCCTGTCATTTCTTTCCGCCATGATTGTTTTAGCTGTTCCACCCTTTGTTGGCTATCCCCATGCCTACCACATTCACATCCTCTCCCACTGGAAAAGGATCCATGGACTTTGTGACAACCATGGGGTGTAGTTGTTTTCTCCTTATTTCCTGGTGTGTGTATCCAACTCAAACACCTAAGAGACATTCTAAAAGTGTGGTGGATCTAGATTAGAAAATCTTTTCTGATTGAAATTATTTTAAATGAAACAGTCATGATTTTTATTAGGATTTTCCTGTTTACTAATAGATAAATGTGTCCCATTTGGAGTTTATAGTTCATTTTTTTCCACAAGGCGATCAACCAAGACACCAGATAAAATTTTATCAGTACCTATTTTATTGTGCTGCTCCTGCATTTTACTAGTGAAGTTCAAAGTAAGTTTTTTTTCTTTGCTCTCTTCTGCTTACTCCAAAAATTTCCAGAGGCTAATAAAATCTGAATCTTAATAAGGTCTTAGCTATAGTAACAGCAAAATTTAGCATAGCTGAAGAGATATGAATACAATTTCCCAGGCTTTTTTCTCATTAAAATGCTACTCTTCAGACACATAGAGTAAAACTCATGAATGAAACTATGTCTATATACTTAGCAGTAGAACTGTAACAAAATTTCAGTTAGCAGTTTTTCACTGGAGGTCCTTTGAGGCTGAGCTTTTAGCACTGGCGGACAGTACATAAACTACGACCCACAAACGTAAGCCTTTCAGACACTAATACCATGCCCTGTTCATAGTAGGTACTTTAAAAATAGTAGAGCACCATTTCTCTTTCTTTACTCCTTAAAGTAACCTTAACTAGGAAACATTTCAATCTCATTTCTCAGAATGCAAACAAAAAATAACAATAACCACTTGGCCCTACTGGGTCAGGATGAAAGATTTATCTGACCACCCCAGCTGGTTACAGAAGCTCAGCAGTAAAACAATTTCCGAGTTGGTCTACATTCTTCCAAACTAGAGGCTTCCTTAACCATGAGCCACCACCCCTCCTTGCAGGACTATCATGGCTAGAGTTGAAGAAGGGTTGGGTGATCTGGGCTGTGCATCATGTCCTGCAATGGCCATCAGAACAGCATGAGGACAACTGAATGCCCACGTGAATAATTCTCAGTGTGCAAGCACAGAGTGCACACAGGACAGCAACACTTAAAAGGTCTAAAAGCATAAACTGCAATATGCTAGACTGCCACAGTCACACTCCAATTCAGTAATGTCTTCAATCAGTATTAATGAAAGGTGCTTTTTCAGGGGTTTACAGGTTATTTTCCTGAAGGGAATGAAACGTGCTAGAAGATCATCTTCTAATTCCTATCTTTGTTTCTGTAATACTATTAAATAATCACATACAGTCAACTCTAATGCCCTACTGAGACAATACTTCTGTGTAAATATAACATTTTCAGTACATCCTCAAGTCACAGATATGATACATCACAAATTTACATGTAATGCATTGTCCCCAAAGAAAGAATTCCATTCCTTAAAAAGTGACAAAGCATTTAGGCATATTTCTGAGCAGTAACATTCAAATCAAGATTACCAACAAGTGATAGGTGACAATTTTCAATGAAGAAAGCTGTAGAAGATAATTGAATCAGTTTACCATTTGTAGCAGAAAAAATAATCCATATTAGATGCATTCTGTGATACTTTAAAAACTTCTCAATACTGACAAATGAAAAAAATAAATGTGTATGTATCTAATTTTTTTCTTCTAATATACATATACATATAAATTATAAGAACTATCATGGCAATCAAAAATTTTGTGTAATTTTTGGGGCCCCTGGGTGGCTCAGTCAGTTAAGTGGCCAACTTCAGCTCAGGTTATGATCTTGCAGTTTGTGGGTTCCAGCCCCGCATGGATTTCTGTGCTGACAGCTCAGAGCCTGCTTCAGATTCTGTGTCTCCCTCTCTCTCTGTCCCTCCCTCACTCATACTCTGTTTCTCTCTGTCTCTCAAAAAATGAATAAAAATGTTAAAAAAATAAAAAAAGTTTTATGCAGTTTTTAAGTCTGATTTAAGAATGTCTAGTGGAAAGCCCCTTTTAAAATAATATGACAATAATTAAAACATTTACAGTTCACTAAATTTAAGAATATTCTTTTACTTTCCACCTTAAAGGTCAACAATTAACCCATGTTATTATAATTTATTTTGTAATTTTCCTCAATTTAATACTTACACGATTAAATTATCTGCAACTTGTCTTTAAAATTCTGGGATTCAAAATTCTTTCTAGGTTTCTGAAAATATTAGTATTTTTTCCTCTGTGTAAGTGGAGCTACTATTATTTTTTGGTGTGGAGGAGTTGCTTTAAAAAAAATACAGGTAAATGTGAGTGGGCATTCAGTTACACACTATTTTAGTTTAAAATGGGAGGGGATGGCAGTGGAAAATACTCACGAAAAGATACCTGTCAGGCAGACTCTTCAATTCATTCATTTTATATTTTCTTTCTTTTTTCCTCCTTAATGAATGAGAGGAAAATGCATCTTTGGCATTCCAAGGAAGTGATTCTGAAGTGTAATCTCCATCAGATCATCTAGAAGAACAAATGTCCAATGACGTGATATTAAAGGCAGTACATAAGGTTGTTCCAAAGACCAGCTGAAAGCCTAAGACCCCGTCAGTAGCCATGACTGAAGCTCATCATGTTTGGACACTGCAGCTGAAACCTCCAGACTTACTGAGCAACAATGAAGATATTGTACAATCAGCTAGGATTACAGTGAGGAAAAACAAAATGCTCTCAGATCATAACAGAAGTGATTATCACGAGGAAAGAGAAGTGACTGTTGGATTTAAAAGGCAACCAGAGCAAAATAAAAACAAAAGCAAATACAGAAGATTAGCACCCTACCCCAGAGGATGTGAAAATCACAAAGAAAAATTTCCAAAGGAATTATAATAAGCTCACACATGAAAAAGCACTTACACAATCCATTGTAGGATGTACACTTTGCTAAATGATCTGCAAAATTAGAAAAAGAAACTGATTCATTGTAGAGGTACATTATCTAAAAGTACACAGTGTACAGAAATTCTATTGCTTCTTTCATCAGAATCAATGTGAGGTTTGCACTAGTAAAGATGGTGAAGTTATTTTATAAGAGGAGGAGGAGGAGGAAGGGGAGGAAGAGGAGGAGGAAGGGAAGTGGGGGGAAGAAAGCTAGAGAACCAGTATCAAGTCAAGAAACAAAAGGGGTGGAGAGGGCTTATTGGAATACAATAAAGTGCCTTCTTTTTCTTTCAGCTAATATATAAAAGTTAAAAATTTCCAGTACTCCTGAAAAGAGATTTCTACAAATAATGCACCCTTTAAATACCATTCAACAGCTGTTGTTGAAATTTGGCTCATGAAAAGGTTGCCAGAGGGGATGGACATGGGGGGCGGGGGATGGGCAAAGTGGGCGAAGGGGAGCAGGAGGGGCAGGCTTCCAATTATGGAATGAAGAACTCATGGTGATAAAAGTTACAGCGTAGGGAATACAGTCAATGGCATTGTAACAGTATTGTAGGGTGACAGATGGCAGCTACACTTGTGGTGAGCATAGTGTAGACTTGTCCAATCACTATGTTGCACACCTGAAGCTAATGTAACATGGCCAACTATTTTTCAGGTAAAAACAAAACCAAAAAGCTGCAGTTACATCTTTCATCAGGCAAATGATACTAGGCACATCAACTAGTTATGCAATATTTTGCCACTGTTTTGTTTCATGTATACTTTTGTCAACGGTGTGTGACAGCAGTTCTTGTCCTTTTATGTCCCAATACACCTGATGTAAATATTAGTCTCCTATCAGTAATAGGGATCACTCGACTAATCATGAATGCTTTCGTAGGAGATGATGCTAAGTAGTAGAATTTTTCTCCAGTGGGGAGATGAGAAGGGACTCCAGCTTTAAACACCTTGCTCAGGAGATTCTTATAGGATACCCACGGGTTGTAAAGTGCTTCCCTTTTTGAGAATCACTAATCTTCTCAAAGGTTATAAACCTCTTCCCCCTTTGAGAATAACTGATCTTTGGAATGAAGATAAGGAATTTATATATTTTCTCCATGCCAGGTTAACAAGCTTCTAGAATATGGTCTGTATATGTTGGATTCAGCAAGGGCATTCACTAACCCACATTTGGTAGGGCTTGCACTTTTATTTTTTCTTGTAGCAATGAAAGATTTATGCCTATCCATCACTTTGTTGTGATCGCCACCAGAAGAAAGTTGTCTGGGGTTAAGGGTATAGACAGGCCATGGGATAGATGAAGTTTCACTTTGGCTTATCTGCTCAGCCATTCTAACCAACACTAAGAAACCATAGATGAAAGTCACATGTTTACAGTAATATTAATGGCAACCTCACGTCTAAGTAAATTATCTGGTCCTTTCACTCAGATGTTTGGATCTTAGGAAGATGAAGGAAGAGGTCAGGCAAGTCTTGGCTGTGACAACATTCACTAGCACCTGAAACAATTAGCTTTAGTAGCCACATACGTTTTTAAGTGCTTTGTAACTATTTTTCTATCCCAATGATTGAAAACAACTGTATAAAAAAGTGATCTCCTTATAGATGGGCATTGCATCGCCAGTGGTTTCTGTAGTGGGCACCATCTCCCTCTTCAAGATCAAAGCATTCCTTCCCCCAGCTGCCAGGTTGTGACTGCAGATGGTTCACAGCTAAGCCCCTTTTTTTAGGAATTATCCTTGGCCCAAGATTATATCCCCTACTGGAGTGGGGGAAGGACAGCCTGCACACAATGCAGGGCCAAGAGGTGGGTGGAGAAAGTGAGGAACTGGCCTTGGTGCTCAATTTTAAGGGGGGCCAAAAACTCAGGAACCAAGATAAATAATATTTCAATGCACTAGTTTTTTTTTTTTTTAATTTTTTTTCAACTTTTTTTATTTATTTTTGGGACAGAGAGAGACAGAGCATGAACGGGGGAGGGGCAGAGAGAGAGGGAGACACAGAATCGGAAACAGGCTCCAGGCTCTGAGCCATCAGCCCAGAGCCTGACGCGGGGCTCGAACTCAGGGACCGCGAGATCGTGACTTGGCTGAAGTCGGACGCTTAACCGACTGCGCCACCCAGGCGCCCCGCACTAGTTTTTTTAAAATAAAAAATGTAGGGACGCCTGGGTGGTTCAGTCGGTTGGGTGTCCGACTTTGGCTCAGGCTCACGGTTTGTGAGTTTGAACCTCGCGGCGGGCTCTGTGCTGACAGCTCAGAGCCTGGAGCCTGCTTGGGATTCTGTGTCCCCCTCTCCCTCTGTCCCTCCCCCGCTTGTGCTCTGTCTCTGTCTCTGTCTCTGTCTCTCTCAAAAATAAATAAATGTAAAAAAAATAAAATAAAAAATGTAAAGCATCCATGATGATCAAATATCACAATTGTAAATAAAGACAGCATCAAAAAAAGAAAAAAATTTTTCTTTTTTGCCTGAGGCTTCAATATGGCTCCACACAGCACTCTTACTGATCCTATCTTAATTTATTATGTTCAATATTTTGTTCATTGTGGATGTTGTATTAATTTAGATTTTATTAAAATAGTGCATCAAAATATTTATCATGGTAACTGAGGGTTTTGGCATCCCTAAATTTTGCCCTTGAGTGGAGTGCCTCCCTTACCTCACCCAAGTCCCAACTCTGGAAGGTGGTACTATTGATTGGCTCATTTGCTCTCCAGAGGGACAATGTTGAAAGGCCATCCCAACAACAGAGTACCTGCAGGATTGGTTGTGACTTCCTTTCTTGTGACTTCATCACATCCCAGTCCTGCTTCCTACACTCCCTTTTAGTTTTATTCCCAAGAACACCAGCAGGCAAGTCTCTGTCTCTGTGTGTTTCCCCTAAGACATCCCCATAGAAGAGGTGAAAAATGAAACTCAGAGAAGCTGTGGGACTTGCCCAGGTTCTCAGCATTCCTTAGTGGTAGAGATGAGAACCCAGGTAGGTCTAACTTGAAGCCAGTGTTCTTCTTTGTAACACCGGAATTTGGGTTGATAGTCAAATAATCCAAAGGTTAAACCCAGATATCAATAATCCCCATGCATGTACCTAATAGTAGACTGGAAATCAGGTTCTCTGGTTTCCAGGAGGTAAGCCTCTGATTATGTTAGACCCTACAGCAGACAGAATAATGTCCACCCCGCCTCCCCAACAAAGATATCTACATCCTAATCCCCAGGACCTATGAATATGTTAACTGACATTAAAAAATGGATTTTTCAGATGTGATTAAGTTAAGGACCTTGAGATGGGAAAATTATATACACTGCTTTTCCAGGTGGGCACAATATAATCACAAGGGTCCTTTTTAGGGAAAGAGGGAGATGTGATGATGGAAGCAGAGGTCAGAGGGGTGTCACCATGAGCCAAAGAATGCAATCATCCTCTAGAATCTGGAAAAGTCAAGGAATAGATTCTCCCCGAGAGCCTCCAAAAGAAACAGTGCTACTGCCACCTTGATTTTAGCTCCGTAAGCTCCATTTGAACTTCGGACCTCCAGAAGTATAAGAAAATAAGTTTGTGTTATTTGAAGCCACTCAGTTTGTGGTAATTTGTTACAGCAGCAACAGGAAAGCAATACAGAATCCAAAGGCAGCATCTTTGCCCTGATATCATGGCACCATTCACATCACTCAGAATTAGGATGAATCCCTAACAAAAATCAGACAGAATCAGCAGAGGGATTTAACGATGACTTCTCAGTTGTGTTATATTAAAAAAAAATCTCTTTTAAATAACTTGGATATGTGGAAGGATTGATGATCTTGTTCTGGCTCCAGATGGTCATGTTCTCCTAATGACAGATGGAAGTCCAGAACAGGCAGGCTCATCTACGTGGAAGGAGGAGAGAAATGATTAAGAAGGCCAGCAAGATCCAAGAACTCTTTCAAGCCTGTTTTTCACTTTCCAGATTCTTCATTAATTCTCTTTAAATTGCAAACATTGTATTACTAATATTTTATAATGGGACAAACTACTCTGTTTTTCTTCTCTTTCCTTGCTGCACTTGAAGAATTTAGAGTTTAAGCTTCTCTGGCACTTATGCAAAAATAGACATTCTGGTTGTTATTCTTGTTGTTGATTAGATATTGGGTCTGATGTGCCATCAATTTCCTCATAAAAAGGCTGAGTAATGACGAAGTTTGTTTTTAAAGGTTGGTTATAAGAAAGAGGACAAAATACTTTGGCTAGAAGCCAAAACAAGACAACTGGGGACATCAAGAAAATATCTTGAACAGAAAGAGAACACAGGAGCAGGGCTTCACTCCAGGCAAGAAAGGAGTTCTATCTTTTGGACATACAAGAAGAAGAGAAAGTACCGTGTGTATGTGAATTAGAGGTGGGACAGGGAGGAAAAGGGGCAAGGGGAGGTGATTATACCTAAGCAGATGGGACCTCAAGCAACCTTGCAAAAATACTCTTACCTCCACTGTGTGCCAGCAGGATGTAGTTCCATGGCCAGTCACCTCCTCGGAGCGGAGTCATCATTGGGAAGTGGTAGCTTTTATCCAAACAAGCATCTCCTACCTCTGCAGGCTCAGTTATCTGTACTTGCCTTCTGCTTCTCCTGAAGATGTCCCTTCATCAGCTAGCATCTTGTTTGAGGCCTCTGAAGAAATGATGCTTATCCATTTCCTTAAATTTTTCTTGGTTTCTGCCTGACTTACTCTTACCCCACACTGCCTCAAGCATAATGTGAGCCCAAGAAAAGTGGGGTGGAGTCCTGGAAACTTAATGGAATGGCATAAACAAACAAACAAACAAAAACTAAGCTAAATAGAACCAGTTTAATTTCTCCCCTACCGGTACCTGTCTTTCGCATGAGCTGGGATAATGTTTAATGGCTTCTTTTTACATGATAATAAAATTCCCTGTAAATACACGGGCCATCCTGCGCAGAAGGAATATCCAGGTCAAAGGTCTTATTATAGATCAACATATTCTTTAAAATAGCTTAGTAACCAATATGGAGGAGCACTGGTCATTTCGGCTGATTTGGAAAAGCATAGGCCTGGGCAGTTATGAAGTCACTGAGACTCTCAGCAATACAGGCCCCTCTGAACTCCTAGTTAACACTGAAGCGGTGTAGACCTCGGTACATCCTAGGTGGGGCTTTTTGGACATCTGGTAGAAAGAAAACAAATGGAGGAATTATGACTTGGAACAATTTACTGTGTTAAAAATTACTTTATCAATGAAAGTTGAGTAATTTTTCCCATTATTTAACTGAAGTTTGTGCTCTTTTATGTAGTTGGTCAGCTATGCTTGTGCCTCAGTGTCTTTAAAAAAAGTATATTGCATTAAATACTTTGGAGGAAGATGTGCAAAAAGATCAGAGGACATGCTTGTAGTGGAGCCTTTGGGCTGTCTGCTTAGAACTTTCTGAATCCTAGAGGAGACTTGGGTAGTCTGCTTCACTGGGTGGCCTCCCTTGTGGCCAGAGTGGGAGAGAAGTGGGACCAAGGGCTGCACATCAGTCTTTGCCTGTGGTTAAAACTGTAACATGGGAGCAGTGAAATGTCCATGAGAAGTGAAGAGTGTTTCTGCCCTGTTTGAGGATTCTCCTCTTGCTTGGAAGTTGTCTTCAGTGAGCATTTGTTGAATGACTTGAATTAGTGAATGGATGGATGGAAGAATGAATACAGCCATGCAGAAAACAGCAGAGGAAAAGGGTAGAGTCCGGCCGACATTCTAGTCCCTGGTTCTAGTTCCTTCCTGCCTCTTAGCTCCAGTGCTGACTTTAGTAGCACAAGCCATTCTATGTTGGTTTCTGTTACTGGAGATTGTAATCACTAATAAGGGGAGTTTGGAGTCTACTTTGAGACTTATGTGAAAAAAAAAAACCCATAGGACTTATTCTCTTTGTATATATGTATATTTATATGCGTGTATGTGCATGCATGTGTATGTATATATAGTATCATGCACATATATATACTCCAAATCAATCAGTGTCCCTGAGCTCTCTTCCTTATATCTAAAATGAAAGGATTAAACTAAATGATCTGAATTTTTAAGAGGTTATGCTTTCCAGGAATTGTGTCAATGATTTGTACACAAGGTATAATGTTGCCCAAGTGCCCAAGGATAGGCCCTCTGGAAATTCTTATACTTTCCATGTTGTTTCATTGCTGAAAACAATCGGGAAGCTCTTTTGGAAGTGCATTCAGAGGTGGTCACACATTATTTTAACTCCCTCCATGGAGGCAGATCTCCAGTCTGATAAAATGGTGACTGAGAGTGCTGGGAACACCAGTTTGGGCAGAAGGCAAATTTTGGCTGTAAAATAGCAGTGACAATTTTCCCATGAACTGGCCCCGGAGGCAGACTCCAGGGAGTGCCATGTCCATAAGGATGGAATATTGATACACCATGTTTGGTGAAAATGACCAAATTGAAATGTCTGGATGGGAGATAACTTGTAGGAGTCACCCACACTTGGTTTCCCTCTTTTTGGATGGATAGTTCTTCAGTATCCCTCTCACATCAAGCATAAGGCTGGGCCTATACCAGGTTTAGGTATAAGCACTGGGTGATTGACTAAGCCAAATTCCTAATGACAGCTATCGTTGTTGAACTTTTACTAGTGCCAGGTGCTTTACATATGCATATATTTTCTTTTCTTTTCTTCTTCTTCTTCTTCTTCTTCTTCTTCTTCTTAAGTAGGCTCCATGTCCAGTGTGGTGCTCAACTCAGGGCTTGAACTCACAACCCTGAGATGGGGACCTGAGCTGAGATCAAGAGTCGGACATTTAACTGACTAAGGCACCCAAGTGCCCCTTCATGTATTTTCTCATTTCACACTGTCAACCATCTTCTTCTTAGTCTCATTTCAAATGTTAGGAAAGAGAGACTTCAAGAATTTAAGAAACGCGTCCCTAAATTCCACTGCTAACAAGTGGCAGCACGAATGCGGTGAAGCCAGGTTGTCTGACCCCAGGCCCACTGTGCTCTCCTACCTCCCTCTTCTCGGCCATAATTGGAGGCAAGTGAGAATGGCACGGGCACAAAGACTGTCCATTACATAATGTTGATCAGAACCAGAATGTTCTCCTGAATAGCATTGTCTGCCTAGAAAATAAAGTTAGGGGTCGTAAATGGTTCAAAACGTTGTGTATAAGTATTTTGTTCAAAACATTGTGTATATGCATTTCTAGCTGTTACTTTTGCTTTGTGTTTTCAGAAGGTCTGAAAGGGCAGCGTATCCTGTATAATACTCTTCTCTACATGTCTCAGCCGTCCATGTGGCTTTTACTGGCATGCATTATTGTTCTCTCCTTCTCCTACATGCCTTAAGGTAGGGCAATTCTGCCACCCACTGAAGTTCAGTTCTAAAAAGCTAATAGCTTTGGCAAAATAGCAGAGGGGTTAGTTATTTTTTTCAAGTTAGTGTGGAGAAAAGGGAATAGAACAGGTTCTTCCCAGATGCCTGATTTCTAGTCAGCATGCGGCATGAATCCCTGGTTGAGCACGTTTCAGCCATCCTGTGCCTCAGGAGAAAACCACCACTCCTGCCTGCGTCGCTATGGTAACTGATGCTCAGCAGGCAGTTGCAGTTTCATTTAACATAACTGGCTTTTAGAACTTGAGGGGAAGCATGCTTTCATGTAAGAGAAAGGAAAAGGCAAGTGGTTTAATTAATGTGTCTCAATTTAACATAGGGATACAGGTCACTTCCACTGTTTGACCATACCGTGTGCAGCTCTGTTTTATATCTGTGTCAGATCTAAGGCATCAAAGGATGGAATATTTCTCTCATCATGTGTGAAGTGTACAAAGTGGGCAGAAAAGGAGAGACAGGTTGTGTTGGACCCTTTGCAAAAGGTTTTTCACTTTATAAAACCATCTCGGTTTGAGAGTGTATAGAATTGCTTCCTCTTCTCACATCCACAAAGGAGGCCTGAGAGATGGGTTGCTAGGCAACCTCACACCGAAGACTGGGGCGCTTTGAAATTAACATAGTTGACCTCCCCGTCATCTCTGCAGCTCTGCTATTCAAAACCATTTGGTGAGGTCCTAGGACTCAAGAAAATAGATACAAAACGTAAATACAAAAATAAAGAAAGGGTGAAACACATCTAACCTTTTCAAGCAAAGATCAGGATTCTCTCAGTGAAAAAAGGCAACAGTATGAAAAAAGCAGGTTGAGGGGAAAATGGTATTAGTCGCTATAAAACTAGAAACTTATATTTTGAATAATCCAGGAAGCAAATTTTCTTTGCTATGTTTTTAGAGATGTTTATAACTGCCATGTAAACTATCATAGCAAAGAGTCTGAAAACACTTAAAGGGCAAACAAAAAATAAATCAGTTTATGATAATAAGATCTACTACATATTTTTGATGAAAAGCTCAACTCTCAATCCTCAGCACGTGATGTTTTGCTTAAGCTCCGGAGTCTCCTATTTTCCTTCCTGCCACTACATCATTAATATGACACTAGTTGGTGTGGGAAGGGATGGCATTTATTTTGCAAGTAGATGAATATTTGGAAGGAAATTGCAAAGCTGGCTTATGGAGCAAAGCATACACTCTTGTCAGCAGTAAATTATTTAGTTTGATTTTTAAAATGCTTCATACCACTGCAAAATGGTTATGGTAACATTTTAAGATAGGCTGTTAAATTTATCAACATTAAAATCAATCAAAATTGGTGGTGCTGTGGAAGGTGGGGGACAGTAAACAAACCTTGAGGTCTTTTAGTAGATTTGTTTTTTTATCATGAGTGTTAAGTGAAGCAATTCTGAAGCATTTTAGATGGATTACAGGATTGAAGAAATGAACAAATATGTTGAGGTTTTTGGGACACAGGGTCTCCCTGTGGAAGAAGGGATGTACAAATGAAGACTGGGGAAAAGCAAGAATGAACCTTAAGATGATAAATTGGAATTTGAGAAATGGATGTAATTTTGTGATTCCTAAAATATGTGTCAGTATATGAGTATGTGTATTTATATGTGTGTGCATGTGTATAAATGTGTATGTACACATATATATACATGCAAATGTTTTTTATTTGCTCAATGTGTTTAGAAGCAATTCACCCTGGTGCAATGAGCACTTAGCAGTAAGATCTTGATCTCTGATACCATTCCCCCACTAAAGAAAACCAGGGCTGCTTGTAGAAACTGCAGCTTGCAGGGCTGAGGCAGGGTAATTAGAAGTTCAACCTGACACATTGTTATGCTGAAAAGCAGGGAAGTGCTCAAAAAAAAAAAAAGTGATGGGGGGATGTCACAAGCCCACAGGGGCCAGCTTAAAGCAGTTTCTGCTGGCCAAAACTGAAACAATTTGAGCACCAAAAAAAGAACATTAATGACTTATGAATCATTGGTGGGGGGAGGGGAAGGGAATTCATGAACCCATATGATATTAAATAATAGATTAATACATAAAAAGTAAAAAAATAGAGGAAGGGGCTCTTGCTTACAGTAAAATGCTGAGTACTGACTGGTTGGTACATGTGGAGAAAGTGCTGATGATAGATTGTATTTAAAATTTTTTTTAATGCTTATTTTTGAGAGCAAGAGCGCATGCATGTGAGAGATTATGCAGGGGAGGGGCAGAGAGGGAGAGGGAGACAGAGAATCCTAAATAGGCTCTGCACTGTCAGCACAAAGCCCTATATGGGGCTCTAACCCATGAATGTGAGCTCATGACCTGAGCCAAAGTCAGACACTCAACCAACTGGGCCATCGAGGTGCCCCTAGACCGTCATCTTTTATGACCATCGTGGTAAAGAAGAGATCAGGCAAGAATCATGCTAATCTAGGGGGTATTTTTGAAGAAGAGTAGACTATGTGTATGATCTAGAAGTGTCTCCTCACAGATTGATTGCTCATTACAAGGGAAAACAATAACAACTACATAGTGGAAAAATTTGATTGGGCAATCAAAATTAATGTCACCAGTGAGGACAGATGGACATTGTGTGCTTCCAGAGGACACTGGGAGGACACAGCATTATCTGGTATTATGGCCAGGTATACTCAGTGTGGATCTAATCATTAAGAAATATCAGACAATCCCCAAACAAGGAACAACTCTACTCAAGAAAAGGAGGGGCTGAGTGGATGGATTCTTCAAACATGGCTGTGTTATAAAGGACAGAGAAAGGCTGTGGAATTGCTCCAGGTTAAACAAGACTAAAGAGACATGACCAGCAACACGGTTGTATCTGATCCCACAGTGGAACAGGTCTGGAGGAAAAGGATGCTATAAAGGACACTATGGGATCAACGGACAGAGAGTGGAAGATGAAAAGTACCGTGTCTATGTTCAATCTCCTGAAGTTCACAGCTGTACTGTAATTATATTAGAGAATATCCCTATTCTTGGGAGATACACAAGAAAGTACGTAGCGGGACAGAGGCATGTATGCAACTTACTCTCAAAAATGCTTAGAAAAAAACATTTCATGGGGTGCCTGGGTGGCTCAGTCGGTTGAGTGTCCGACTTCGGCTCAGGTCATGATCTCACGGTCTGTGGGTTCGAGGCCCGCGTTGGGCTCTGTGCTGACAGATCAGAGCCTGGAACTTGCTTCCGATCCTGTGTCTCCCTCTCTCTCTGCCCCTCCCCCGCTCTCACTTTGTCTCACTCTGTCTCTCAAAAATAAATAAATGTAAAAAAATAAAATAAAATAAAATAATTAAAAAAAAAACATTTCATGTATAGATAGGAGTATATATGTAGTGTATATAAATGTATATATAAACATACGTAAACACACAGAGAAGGCACAAATGACAGCGCAAATGAGGTAAAATAATGGCAATATTTTAATATGTATCTGAGTAAGTGGCATGTGGGCGCTCTCTGTACTTTTCTTATTCATGAAACTTCTGTAAGTTTAAAATGATTTACAAATAGTTAAAGTCAACCAAAAAAAATTTTTTTTCTCTTTTTGTGAAAACAAAAACAATTTGTACTGGAACTAAAATAAGGACTCTTTGATACTTAATTTGTGAAAACAACAACACATACAAAAAAATGTTACACTGTAACCCAGGGTTGTGTGTTTAGCACAGAGAAGTGATAGCAGGATACAGACACACCCTGGTTGTACCATTTCTTTCTCTTGCCTCTTTGTGTGGCATATGTTTAATCACTTTAACTTTGCTCTTGGGTGTTCTCAGAATCCTGGACTTGCCCAACTCCTAAATTCCCCTCAAACTGTCCTCTGCAATTTGTGACTTAGGTCAATGTGAAAAATTGACCAGTTTTCAAGAAATTATATGTCAAGAAGTTTTTATTCATCAACTAGAGTAATTTCAAGTATTTCACGTAAACTGTTTGAAAAGAGCATTTATATGACTGTTTAGCATTTTAGCAAAAGAGTTTATTTTTTCCCTTCCAAGTTTTTAAACGTAGTGTGTTTTTCAAAGAAAGTTTAATCTATAACTGTGGGGCAGGACCTGTTACCCTGACCCATTACAAGTGAGGATACTACTGACTACTTCACAGCTGTTAGTGATTCAAAAAACTTTTTTTTTAAGCTTCTTACATCATTTACCCATTAAAATAAAAGTAGCCTGCCTTTGGCAGAAACTGAAATAGTAATTATCTTCTTAAAATACCCTTGTTTTTTTTTTAAAAAACAGAGTTTCTTTCACATTGCCAAAACAATTTGTTTGAAGAAAGATAAAAATAACATGCACACTATTTGAAAACAGCTTGGTTTAAAGATTGCCATAGATTCTAAGGTTATACCGCTCGGAAGGAAGACATTTAGAACCTGCTCATTACTCAGCTTTCCTCATTTATGGGATCAAATTGCTTTTATGGGCATTGTGCCAGATGCATTTATGTGCACTGTAAGGCAGATTGTAGAGTGAAGCATTTTTCTAGAAAACATCTGGCTCTTAAGAAGAGTATTAAAAGGTGTGTAGCACTTTTTTTTTTTGCTCATAACTATGATTTATTATGTTACGGTAACCCCCCTCTAATCTGGCAGGCAGACTTCCAGCAACCACAACCAGGAACCTGGAAGTAAGTGAAAAATATTTTAGAACCCAAGGAAAACAGAGGCCCCCAAATTCCATGCATATGAAGGAGAGGTACTGCATTTAGGTCAAAGTCCATTTTCTTGATTACAAAACTATTGGAGCAAATTAGTGTAAGGGCTCCTGAGGCCACCTTATATGTTACACCTCTTTCTACAGTTATTTTGTTCCTTTACTCTTATAAAAATCGTGCATGCCTGCAAACTCTTAATTTTTCTAAACACCCCCTAGAAACCTACCCTTTTCCTTTTCGTTTTTCCCTCTTCTCTTCTACCTTCAATATCTATTGGTTTAAATATTCCAAGATGTTCAAGCAGCTCCTCCCTTGGGGAAAAAAAGCAAGACACTTGTCATATCCCTCTGCAGCCAGCACTCCGTCACCCTTACCTTCAGTCCTGTATCTAAACATTCTCCTGCACTGTATTTCCTTACCTTCCATTCACAGGGCTGTCACTAACCCACCAGGACCTTTTGTTCAAATTAGAAGAGGGGATCCTCTTCCTCCAAGTGGGGGGCAGTTGCAGGACCTAAGACCTGGATGCTGGATTTCAGCCTCCACCCACCACCCCCGTAGCGGGGTCCTTCCATTCAGGACACGAGCTACACAACCACACTTTGTGGCCTTGTGTGATTTCAGTTATTTCCACTGGCAAAACTCTGCTGCTAGAATATGGGCTAAAAGTGCAGAGGACTGGTTTTGCTCTCCATTTTCCCGCAGTCGTGGGACTGTGCTCTTCACCCATTTTGACAAGAGAAGCTCCTACCCTCCTTAGTAATTCCATGTTCTATTACCGGCTATTACCCCTCGGGTTAACATTTTCCAGCAGCGTCTTGTTCTAACTTCTACATCCTGAATCTTTTTCTCTGACAACTGAAATAAACCAGATTACATTTTGCATAAACAATTAGTAGTAGAGTGTGGGTGTTAAGAGTTGAAAGAATGCTAGCTTTTGTGTAGTTTTTTCTACTCATCTTTGTTCAGCTAAACAGCTTTAAACAGGCAGCAAGAAGCAAGCTTGAGAACGTTATTCTCTAAAAAACAAGACAAAACAAAACCAAACCCGAACTTTTTTAGTGTAGATGTTCACTGCAGTGAACTTGAATAATAGCAAAGAAATAAATTGCTGATTATTTCAGCACTCAGATATAACTAGCTATAAATTGGGTTAACTTCTTCTAGTTTTGTATTTACATCTATGCATCTTTTTTTTGCAAGTTAATATATGAAGTTATGTTTCCTCTTTTTTACTATTTCGTGAGAATTTAGTAGTTAAAAATCTGAAAAAAGTTTCAAAAAACACATAAAAACATCTTCGAAAATAGTTTTTGATGACTACATAGTAGTACTCCATTATTGGGTACACTTTTCATGTATTTGACCACTTCATTTATGTTGAGTGTTTTTGGTAACAATAAAAAAAAAAAAACAAAACTCAAGTTGTTTGCTATCACATTTTTTTAACCGAAATTTCTGAATATTTCCGATAAATTTTCTCCAAGTGGGATTAGTCAAAGGACAAACTCTTAATCCACGTTGCCAAAATGCGCTTGAGTTAAGGCTGCACTGCGCTCTGCCAGCAGAGTGTGAATGTGGGTTTCCTTGCACCTTTGCCAATCTTTCATTTCAAACAAGGCATTTGTTACTTTATCAGCACTAGTGCTGCTATAGGATCCTGTTATAAGGCTATTCACTTGTCGTCTCTAGTCCCAAACTCAAATTGTTTCTGTCAGTCTTAACTGGTCATTTGGTTTCCATGATTGTTAGCTACTCCTACCCTAATGCAAAGTTCAACCTAGCTTCCTCAGCTGTGGGTGCATAAAGCCCTTCCAGAATGGCTCTAGGTTCTTGACTTTTGGAAAGAAAGCGATTTCTTCTTGGGACCCAGTTCGTCATACTAGCTGATTTAAGCTCAAAGTGCATTAAACTTTGACGGGATGGTATTCTGATCCTAGGTTGACAGAAAATTCTTCCATGCTGTGCTCCTCTCCTCTGTCCTGAGTGCAGCCCCCAAACCCTCATCTAACTTGATTCCTTCAAGCAGCAGTTCAGAGCAGTCGGAGCTCCCGCTTTCCTGGATGTGTGATCCTGGGTACGGCACATAAGCCGTGGGCAGAAACCATGCCGTAGTGAACAAGAAAACATCAGAGATTGGTTAAGTGCTAAGTGGAGTTTAAAAAGGGTGATATGGTGGAGTATGACAGGACGGCTACTTTAGACCATGGGCCTGGCCGTGGACATGGCCTCTGAGGAAGAACAGGAAATGGATACCTGAAAGAAAGAAAGAATAAGCCTAGAGCAGGAAGCTTGGAGGCAGGAAGCAGGGTAAGGGAGAGGAGTAGGGAAGAGAGAGAGAATCCTGGGTACAGGAGGTGAGGGCAAAAGCAGAGCTGGATGAAATGAGATTATGCATGTAGAGAATACAGCATAGTGTTCCTGGGGGGAGGGGAGAGGGACAGAGGGAAAAAAGAAGAGACAGGGTGGGGAGGAGGGAGAACGTGAATGAGAACCCTGAATCCTGTCTGATTGAGCTGTCTTGGGGAGCTTACTTGTCCTCTTTACCATACCTGGGACTGCATTTTTCTCTTCGGTGAAGGTTTTTCTCAGTTGCAATTACTACTTGGCCCCGTTCCACTTATAATAAGTACAGCCACTATTTATTAAGAGCCTAAGTGAGTCAGATTCATTATAGGTTTTATATATGTTCTCTCATTAAATCTTACAACAACCTGAGACAGATTTATTCTTATATGCTTCTTTATGGATGGGAAACTCAAGGCTCAGAGAGCCCACGTAACTTGAGAAAGACAAAACATCTAGTCAGGGGTAGAGCCAAATGTAAACCTAGGCTGGTCTGACTTCAAATCCATGTTCTTAACTGCTACACCACACTGCTCCTCAATTAGACTTCTCTTTGGTAGTTTCCACGTTTGTAAGAACTGTGCATTCCACTCAGTTCATCTTGTTCCTCATTACTTGACTATCTCTGTGACAGAACATCTAGTTTCGTCTGCTAGCCAGATGTAGATAAGATAATTTGCTCTTATAGACACAATCTCTCTAGCTCTATAAGATGTCTTACTATGGCAAATAGGGTATGAACTTCGAAGCTGTCTGGGTCAGTATGGAATCCAGATTCTGATGCTTTGTCTGTGACCTTTTGCGCAAATCATTTACCTGCACCTCCATCTTCCTCACCTGAAAAATGCGTATTTTTCCTCTGGAGAGTTGAATGAAAATTAAAAGACATAATGTAAGTAAAGTTCCTAGAATAGTACCTAGCAAATGGCAGGTGCAAAATATTCAGTGGCTGCTGAGGAAACAAAAACAAACTCCTGATTTTACAGAAAGGAAGACTGATTTGGAAATGTCTTGCTGGGAGAAGAGATGTTCTGCTGTCTCTATTCCAATTTCCAGGACTCTAGCATCCCATGATGCAAATTCACTAGAACTCCTAAAGGTATTCTGTTATATAATGTCCTTAACAGTATCCGTTCAGGCTGAAATACAAAGAAAGAGATAATCTGCCACAGTTCCAGAGTTGTAAACAGGGATAATGAAGCCTATGTCCTAGGGTTGTGGGGTGATATTAACTGTACTAAGACACGTGAAAGTGTTTCAAGACATACGAAATGCTTCATAAATGCTCTTATTATTAAATAGTTTCATGAAACACAATAAAGTAGGTGAAAAAGAAGAATGATTAGGGACGCCTGGGTGGCTCAGTTGGTTAAGCGTCCAACTCTTGACCTCAGCTCAGGTGGTGATCTTGTGGTTCGTGGGTTCGAGCCCCATGTCAGGCTCTGTGCTGATGGTGTGGAGCCTGCTTGGGATTCTCTTTCTCTCTCCCTCTCTCTGGCCCTCCCATGCTCATGAGCTCTCTCTCTCTCTCTCAAAAAAAAGACGAATGATTAGAATTTTATAAAATATAATTGGAATTAAAAGGACTCTGGAAAATTGCAGAAGTGATCGAAAAGAGATATAAAAAGAAATAAACATAGGACATTTAAAAGCAGCAAGTGACTAAAAAATACTCTATTTATTGAAAATGCAAATGACATAGAAGACTATGATATTTTTAAAGACAAGTGAGAAAGAGGTAGACAACAAATCAGAAATAATGCTAAAAATTGAGTTTCTTAAGATTAGGTTAAACTTAACCTAAAAGACTGAGAACTGCTGGGCCAGAGGGTGTTAGGCACGGTAAGGTAAGCAGTTGCTTTCACAGGGTGTGCTTGGTGAGTCCCTGTTGACCAGAAATATTGTCACCCTTCTCTGCCAGATGTTAGTGTCTGAAGTCATCTCAAAAGACCGAGTCTTGGGGCGCCTGGGTGGCGCAGTCGGTTAAGCGTCCGACTTCAGCCAGGTCACGATCTTGCGGTCCGTGAGTTCGAGCCCCGCGTCGGGCTCTGGGCTGATGGCTCGGAGCCTGGAGCCTGTTTCCAATTCTGTGTCTCCCTCTCTCTCTGCCCCTCCCCCGTTCATGCTCTGTCTCTCTCTGTCCCAAAAATAAAATAAAAACGTTGAAGAAAAAAAAAAATTTAAAAGACCGAGTCTTTGGGATAAGGTTAATTATTGCTGTAAGAGCTTACCTATGTAAATGGATTTCAGGTATATATTATTTCTTAAGATCACATTAGCATCAAAAGCAGAAAGAAGGAGTTCAACGAAGGGAAGGGAAACTCACATTCTTTTTATTTTTCTAAAAAGATTCTTCTAGGCAAGTCACATATTCTGTGCTACTACTCACTAAACATCGTGAATTGTACAGGGAGCTTACCCTGATTTTGCAAAACTTACCATGTCTCTTGAGTTCCAAGAGCAATACAAACCATAAATTTGTAAAGTCTTTATTAAAATAGACTTTTTATTTTTCATACATTATTAACAAGAAAATTTTTTCAGGCCTTTGAAACAGCAAAGAATGTTAACAAAGAACAACAGCGTTTTAAATATATTTCCTGAAATAAACAACTAATGTTCCTAAGAAAAGGTATAGGATACTTAATGACCTAGTATTTAATAAAATGTTCTTTATAGAAATGGGTTATAATCTTTACCACAGAGACACCAAATCTATTCCTAATCAAGACAGGCAATCAAATAAACCAGCCCTAAGTCACTTGCTCCATTAGAAACCATCCATGTGACATAGCATTTCTCTTCATATACAATAGCAGCCTCTGCTGGAGAAAGAAAAGGATGCTTCTGTTATAGAGCTTTAGCTCAAACCTATTTTGACCCAGAAGAACTGATTCCTTCCATTTCCTGCTGCATCAACAAACTAAATATTAACAGTTTTCAAGGTCTCAAAGACATGCGGGCCTTATCAAGTATATCCTTTCTGATTTTTGGATAAGTTGGATGTCCTTCAAGAACCTGCAAAAACAAAAAACAAAAGCACAAGAACTTGTAATTGATTACTGAGAACTAGAGCTATAAAACTTACTGGAAATATGCATTACAGTTGAGATTTCATTGTATTAATATTACACATATAACAACACTTCTTAAAGGTGACATTTGAAATGTGACATAACTCCTAGTAATAGTACTTAGAAGACAACAATAGAATACATGTGAGAAATAGAACAAATATAATTACTTCCTTAATGGATCAGTTGCAAAAAACAAATATAATTACTTCCTTAATGGATCAGTTGCATTGTATCAATGATTTTAAATATTTAGAAAGTTTAGCTAATCGGGGCGCCTGGGTGGCTCAGTCGGTTAAGTGTCCGACTTTTTTTTTTTTTAATTTTTTTTTTTCAACGTTTATTTATTTTTGGGACAGAGAGAGACAGAGCATGAACGGGGGAGGGGCAGAGAGAGAGGGAGACACAGCATCGGAAACAGGCTCCAGGCTCCGAGCCATCAGCCCAGAGCCTGACGCGGGGCTCGAACTCACAGACCGCAAGATCGTGACCTGGCTGAAGTCGGACGCTTAACCGACTGCGCCACCCAGGTGCCCCTTTTTTTTTTTAACGTTTATTTATTTTTGCGACAGAGAGAGACAGAGCATGAACGGGGGAGGGTCAGAAAGAGAGGGAGACACAGAATCTGAAACAAGCTCCAGGCTCTGAGCAGTCAGCACAGAGCCCGACGCGGGGCTCGAACTCACAGACTGCAAGATCGTGACCTGGCTGAAGTCGGACGCTTAACCGACTGCGCCACCCAGGTGCCCCCTTTTTTTTTTTAACGTTTATTTATTTTTGCGACAGAGAGAGACAGAGCATGAACGGGGGAGGGTCAGAAAGAGAGGGAGACACAGAATCTGAAACAAGCTCCAGGCTCTGAGCAGTCAGCACAGAGCCCGACGCGGGGCTCGAACTCACATACCGCGAGATCGTGACCTGAGCCGAAGTCGGATGCTTAACCGACTGAGCCACCCAGGTGCCCCAGCGTCCGACTCTTGAATTCGACTCAGGTCATGATCTCGTGGTTCCCAAGATTGAGCTCTGCATCAGGCTCTGCACTGAAAGTGCAGAGCCTGCTTAGGATTCTCTCTCTTCTCTCTCTGCTGCTCCCCCGGCTCAAGCACATGCTCTCTCTCGAAATGAATAAATAAAAACTTAAGATATTTTAGCTATTCATATGATATTAATAAACCCTCACAAAGTTAATTTTGACCAGTAGCACATATCAGATATACTTGGAGTTATTTTGAAACATACAAATTTTTAGGCCTACTGAGTCTAGTAGTGGGGAGATACTCATTTTTTAAAAAAGAATTCCACAAATGGTTCTATTGCATAACCTTAATGTACAACCTTAACCTTAATGTGAAACACTGCCTTACAGAGAGGCTCAGCAATCAATAGCAATCACTGAAGCCAAGTATTTGCTATAATGATGCTGATACAGCTATTTAGGATAGGAGACATTACATAATTCCTTTCGAAGGAGCTGCTTTTCTTGGAGCTCCTAACAATATAATGCCTTATCTGGAACAATGGTGCAGTGCCTTATATATCAATGGGACAATGTACATATAAGGAAACTGCAAATTCTAAACCTGCAACTTAAATATTTGTCACTTGCTAAGGGATCATTTAGTTAGGGATAGATTACAGAAATGTAATTGAATGACTTCTAAGTAACAGAAATACCTCTTATCTCTAATTTATAAATCTGAATTCTGCACTAACCAGACTTAGACACATTCACAAGAACTTCTATTCAGAAGGATGGCTTGGAGAATCAATAGTTTTAGTTCACATGCTTCTCCCCTTGTCTCTGTCTTTAACGTGACACAAACATTTTATTATTTGTAAATTATTATTTGTAAATTTATTATTATCTAAACTTTGAAAAGCAGAAATCTCTCCCAGATGTATTTGATGAAGCCATTTAATCCAAATACAACATTGTCTACCTCTACCATTGCAGTAAGATGTATTCATGTACATCTTGAGATTAACTAAAAGTAGGAAATTGTGTATCTGAAACATTTTAAGAAATCTATATTGAAGTATTACCTGGTGACATACGTCAATTGCATCCACATATCTTTTTGCTTTTAAGTAATTGAATGCCAACTTGTACCCTGTTAAGACAAAAAAAACAAAAACAAAAACAAAACAACAACATAATGATGTAGCACTATTTATAGAGCACACTGCTAGCATTACCTTTTTTGCCCCCTCCTTTGTTTGCTTACTCATTTGAGAAGTCTTAACGAAGGCTGGTGACTACAGTGTAAAGAGAGAAGGGATGGGATAATGGAAGGTGGAGTGGCTCAAAGGGAGAACAGGTAGCGAAAAAAATGGAGTTAGAAAAAGGACTGCAGTGAATACCCTGTTGGGTTAGAAGACTGCCATCCTACAGGAGTGGCTTTTGTAACTTACTAAAAAAATCCCATTTATTTCAGATTATAGTAATAACTCATCACAGGGCAGTAAATGATAACACAGCTATGCATTTATACCACATAGGTTTATTTAGCACTTAACATGTCAGGCGCAGTCAGGAGGTTTACATTTTATTAGGGAAGGAATGTATATTATTTAAGTAATTATGTAAGTATGTCACCAATTTCCAAAGTGAGATAAATGCTATGAAAGAAAGGTACAGGACAAGAGAGCTATCATAAGCAACCTGGGTGGGGAGGGGGTGGGTATCAGGCAATGCCTGGAATCTGAAGGATGAGGGGATAGGCCAAGGGAATTGGGAGCAAGATGGCAGAAGGAGCTGACCAGGCAGCAGCAGTCATGGGACCCACAGGAACCAAATGGATTTGGAGTACGACAGGGCAGAGCAGTCGGGAGGGTGGCCCAGAAGAGGACAGAGCAGTCACCAGATATGCCACATCAATGATTAGTAACAATTATCACAATTACTGATACCGAAATGTCATGTTTCAAATACTGACAATTTAAAACAAAGTTTTAAGACATTCTTAAATGATTGCTGCTTTTCTGTAAGAATGCTGTAAGAGTTAGCAAACAGGAGATAAGACAAATAAGATATGATGTATACCATGATGTAAAATAATATGTAATTAATACATTCAATATTTCACTTTACCTCTCGCAAATATAAATCAGGGAAATTTAAATGCTGCTCTTGGGGTCTAATAAAAGTACCAAATTTTTTTTTTTATTTCAAACAAATATTTGAAAGGAATTACTGGCTAATGTAATCATAAGGTAGTAAAAAGTAAGAAACAGGACTTATCTGAAATTCATAGTGTTTGATAAAAACACACATGAACACACATGCCTATAAAACCATCAAAGATGAAAACAGTAAGTTTAGGAGAGTTAAACTTGATATCATTACAAAGGAATTGTAAAATTGGCTAATAAAGTTGGTGACATTTAAAAAGAAAAAAAATTTAAGATGTCACGCCATGTCAAACATACTTTACATGAAAACTAGAGCCAAAAAAGTTGGACTTCAGTTTTGGGGTCTGGCTTCCTGACTGGCTTTGAGACCTCAGGTGAGCTGCCAACTTCAAGTTTCCTCATCAACTCCTCCTCCCCCCAACTCTTAGTGTACTTTTAAGATCAAAGGAAATACTTGCCGTGAAAGGATTTTAAAAGTTTTAGAGCACCATACAAATAGGACTAATAGTAAAATAGAAGAACAAAGTTTTAATGTTGGAAGAAACTTGATAGATCATCTTGTTCAAAATATTTTAGGGAGGACATAAAGGGCCAGAAATGTCAAAGGATATGTACACTGAGGCTGCATTATACCTGTCAAGCTTACAAAAATTCAACTCTGTGTAATGAGGGGAAAAAAGGTAGCATGGGAGGGGAGGGGGGGAGGAGGAACATGAACAATGTACACAGTCTAGTGAGTGTCACATAACCAGAGAATGGATGTAAAGGGGGAAACAGAATTGTGTTTTCTTTTTGGATCTCAGTTCCTGGTGCCTTTCATAGTGACAGTACTCAAGCCTCAATCCTTTGGAAAGAACATGACCGTGATTTTAAGGATTTCCTGACAATTGTAAAAGTGAAAGGCAATTGCAGGTGTTGGATACAATGACAATCTGAAGGAAGACACTAAAGAATGAACTGGGAGCCTCAGAGAAAACTTACTAATGAGAAGTCAGGGAAATTGACAAAATCATCTATAAAATACATAGATGACACAATGAAAGAATGAATGAGTTGGAATATTTGCTGACGTCTTCCAAAGAACAGAATGTTTAAATAATTTAACTTGTAAATGTATTCCTTCTGTGGAATAAAATATATTTAAGGAATTTTTATTTTACAAGCTGACTTTATTGTGTAGGATACATGATCTTAAGAAGGAAAAATACTATCAACAAATGGTATGGTATTAGTTCCTGTGCCGTATACCAGTCTAGTAAAATAACAAACTCAAGAAAAATACAAGGTGGGGGAAGTCCTGAACTGACAGCAGTTAATGTAAAGACGACCTATCTAATTGCAAATTAAATCTGAGTCCATACCATGACATAGCTGCTCAAAAGACTGATGCCACCTTAAGGCTAAGTTAACAACTGCTAAAATGCTTAATAAAAAAATAGCTTGATTACGCATATAATTAGATTCTTAAATTATACTTAAGAACTTGTTAATTTCTGGTACAACATTTTGGGAGGGACATGGACAAACAAAAGAGCCTTTTCCAAAGTTATCTGGCCATGAAATCTAATCTCTTTATACTCAATTCTCTTCATTTTTTTTCTTTTTTTAAAGAAGTAACTATTAATACCTCACCAACTATTCCAAAGGACAGAGTAGGAAGCATTATTTTAGAGTTTACAGGAGACAGGAACAAGAAGGCTGAAAGATTTGGAAGCAAGTCTCAGGAAGAATGGACAAGTAATTGAGATAGTTTGAAGAGATGTCTTGGGAGAGACAGGACAGAGGTTGAATTAGAATGCCACCATCGGTAAGAGGGAAGAGACTCTGTGGGCTGCTCCAGAGAAGAGACCTGACCAGTTTCAATGCAGCATATTTCAGCTCAGTACAAAGAAAGGGAAGAGCACAGGTATGAGCTCCTCGCAATGTGGAGGGAGGCTAGTCACTAAATATATTCTAGATGCTGTCCATCTGGTAGGGATGTTGGAGACTGCATTCCTTGAGTCTACCACTGGAACAAATTGATGTTTCTGGATGCTCAGTAAAAATAAAAAAAATGTTCCAGGGTCATATTATTGTGGGAAACACGTCCCTCTGTGATATCCATCACAATGTACATTAGTGTTTAAAGGCATAAGAAGTTCTGCAGTAAAGAGACCTGCAGGGGCGTCCGGGTGGCTCAGTTGGTTACGCACCTGACTCTTGAATTCAGCTCAGGTTATGATCCTACAGTCGTGGGATTGAGCCCCACACCCCTGAAATTTATTTTTCAGAAGGACTGATAAAGGGTCCATGTCCTGCATTCTCTCTCTCTGCTTCTCCCATATCCCTTGCCACTGAACTTGATCTTGATTTAATGAAATGTTTTCCTAACTGATATGACATTGGAATACTTTTTCCCACAGCATTATCATTTTAGAAATAGCAGAGGGTTAAAGGGAGAGAAAGGGGCAGAGTTAGATTAGATGCAGGGGCGCCTGGGTGGCTCAGTTGGTTAAACATCTGACTTTGGCTCAGGTCACAATCTTGCGGTTCGTGGGTTTGTGCCCTGTGTCGAGTTCTGTGCTGACAGCTAGGAGCCTGGAGCCTGCTTCAGAGTCTGTGTCTCTCTCTCTTTCTGCCCCTCCCCTTTTCATGCTTTGTCTCTCCCTCTCTCAAAAGTAAACATTAAAAAAAATTGAAAAAAAAAAAAAAAAGATGTAACTGAGGACCCGTCTGAATCTCAGGACATTATACTTAGTAACTATTAAGCTAATAATCTATTATGAACATAAAATTTATTTTTCAGAAGGACTGATAAAGGAAGTTGGCTTTTTATTTAGGAAGCTGTTTATTTTGTTCTTAAAAAATATTAAATGCATTTAAATGGAGATTTACAAATAAAACCCAAGTTTCCAGAAAAACCTAGTATCTAATTTGTTAAACTCACCTACTGTTGGATTTGTCTGATTGCCATGTTTCCATGCCATCTCATAGTTTAAGGCAGCGTCTGTATATGCTTGCTCTTTTTCCATAATGTATCCCATGTATTCATAAGCTTTGCAGCAAGACTGAAAAAAAAAAAGGAAGATGTTATCAACAGATATCACTTGATTTTATGGGGGTGCTTATGACTCTAGAGGTTGACCATATTAACTCATTTAATTGGCATATAAAACAATGTTTTTCAACCTTGGCTATGCAATTAAGTCATCTATGGGACTTAATGAAAGATTCTGATCAAGTCTCACTCCTATTCCCCCCAGAGTCAGGAGTTTTACATGCTAGGCAATGGACTGTGTATTTTACACATATACACAGTTTTTATTACAAATAGTTTTAGGTTAAAATTAACAGTGTAATGAACCCCATGAACCTCTATCTTGAACAATTAAATCAGGACTAATACTGTTTTAACCTCTACCCCCCACACTTGTCCTTCTGTATTATGAAAGAAAAAAAAATCCTCAGATATTGTATCATCTCATTCATAAATATTTTACTTTAGTATGCCTCTTTAAATACAAGGACTTTCTTTAAACATAATGACAATTTATCATACCTAAACGTAACAACTCACTGATATTACCAAATATCCATTCATTATTCAAATTTCAAATGGTCTCAATATCATTTTGTTTTGTCTTGTTTTTAGTTTGTTAGGAAGATGATCCAAACAAGGCCCACACATTGTAACTGGTGGAAATGTCTCTCAACTTTCTTTTGATCTAGAGGTTTCCTCTCCATCTCTCTCTGTGTCTCTTTTTTTGCAATTAAACGTAGCAAAAAAGAATTTTTATCCTAGAGTTCCTCACAGCCCAGATTTAGTTGAATGCATCCTTGCAGTGCTTATGTAATATATTCCTATATCACCAATATTTCCTGGAAATTGTAATTAGATCTAGAGGTTTGAATTTGATTTCAATCTTTGAGGACAGAGGTAAAAGTACTTCTAGGTCAGTGCCCTGGTGAGCCACATTGGAGCCTGAGGCAAAAGGAAAAATGCACAACTCTGTATACATGTTTTTGTGATTTAATTGATAATTTCTTCCCCAGATGTTAACATTTTACAAATCAAATTGACAAGTTGAGATATTAAAACTCACATTTAAAATTTAAATATTTCTTTATACCCAAACTAAATTTATTATAATTTTATTTTCCTGACTTTAATGGGAGTAAATATATTAACATTTTCATTAAAATCATTACCCACTGAAAAATATATAGGGGCACATGAGTGGTACAGTCGGTTAAGCGTCTGACTCTTGATTTTGGCTCAGGTCACGATCTCATGGTTCATGAGTTTGAGCCCTGTGTGGGGCTCTGTGTGGAAGTGTGAAGCCTGCCTGGGATCCTCTCCCTCCCTCTCTCTGCTCCTCCTCTGCTCGTGCTTTCTTTCTCAAAATAAATAAGTAAACATTTTAAAAAGGAAAAATACGTAAAAACATGGATATGGAGGCATAAATTTTCCTCTTTTGTTTCAGGCTTCAATACCACTCAGCACAGCACTGTCAGATGCTATTTAACATTTTGGCATTTTGGTTAAAAAATACTGCATTAAATTATTCATTAAAAATTTTTTTCCCCAATGTTTATGTATTTATTTTGAGAGTGAGACAGACAGAATGTGAACAGGGGAGGGGCAGACAGAAAGGGAGACACAGAATCCGAAGCAGGCTCCAGGCTCTGAGCTGTCAGCACAGAGCCCGATGTGGGGCCTGAACTCACAAACTGTGAGATCATGACCCGAGCCGAAGTCAGATGCTCAACCAGCTGAGCCACCCAGGTGCCCTTGCATTATTTATTGTAATAATATTTTATTATAATTTATAATAAGTACCTTGATTAAATGATAATTTATCTACAATGGACTGTTTCTATTCCCCCCAAATCCGTACATGGAAAGCCTAACCTCTAGTGTGATGCTACTAGGAGATGGGATCTTTCAGAGCTAATTAGGTCATGAGGGTGGAGCTCTCATGAGTGGGATTGGTGTCCTTATAAAAGAGACCCCAGACAGTTCTCTTATCCTCTCCTCCCACCATGTGAGGTCACAACAAAAAGTCAGTGGTCTGCAACCCAGAAAGGTGCCCTCACCAGAACCCAGCCATGCTGGCACCCTTACTCCAGACGTCCAGCCTCCAGAACTGTGACAAATCAACTTCTACCATTTATATGCCACCTGGTCTATAGCACTTTGTTATAGTAGCACCAGCTGCCTAAGATCATTACTGAGATGTAAAGTGCCCTTGGAAATTTTGGACCCCAAGTGAGGGTTTCACTCGCCTCACCCCAGTTCAGCCCTGTCATAGATGGCGTGATCTTCCCTGAGGAGGCACATAACGTCAGATTCTCTTTTTATGATGTTATACCCGTTCATCAATTTATCAGGGCTGGAAAATGATGATAGTCTATCACTCTTCATTTATTATCTGGAAAACATCTATAATAAGAGATGTCTTTTATACTATATTGTTTCCCAGTAGTGTAGTTCATACAGAAAAGGTAGGCTAGAGGGTGGGTGATGGGTATTGAGGAGGGCACCTTTTGGGATGAGCACTGGGTGTTGTATGGAAACCAATTTGTCAATAAATTTCAGAAAAAAAAAAAAAAAGAAAAGGTAGGCTAAGTGCTTAATGCCTTCTCTTTATTTCCCAGCTTCAGAAATAATAGTTCATCAGTATATGACAATGGTGATTAATTAGGTTTTTCTTTTTTTTTTTTCTTTTTTGGATCTTTGTAAACCCATGGATTTAAACTTTTTTGGTGTGTTTCAATCCACTGCAGTTACTATTCTTACTGAGAGTTAATGTGTTCCAACTCTGGCTACTGTGAGTGTCTTCAAGTTGGCTCCTGAGTCCTTGACATGACTCTAATCATCTTCGATAGCTTCCTTGCCATCTGGTATGACAAGATGGTCTAGTGTCATCCTGTACATTTCTGTCCCAGATCTGGATGATCTCCATCTTTTAATTATACAATTCAAGGTTTCTAAGCTCTAGTTCCTGAATCTCATGCTTCCAATATTGACATGCCTAATCAGCCAAATGGTGCCTCTAAAGTAGCCATTGTGTTCAGCCATGCAATATATTGCTGTCAGTGTTCCAGGAAACTGAAATTCTATCTGCACTGAAACCTTAATTTCCATGTAATCTCACTTAATCCTAGACGAGGCGTGTAAGGGTCAGCCATTTGGCTGTTTACATTTTTCTTTTTCTTTTTAATTGAAGTATAATTGACACACAATGTTACATTAGTTTTGGGTGTACAACATAGTGACTTACCAAGTATATACCTTATTCCATGCTCACTACAAGCATAGTTCCCATGTGTCACCATACAACGTTATTACAATATCACTGACTATATTCCCTATGCTGTACCTCTTTTCTTTTTTTAAATGTTTATTTATTTATTTTGAGGGGGGAGGCGCAGAGAGAGACAGAAAGAGAGAATCCTAAGCAGACTGTGCCCTGTCAGCATAGAGCCCAACTGGGGGCTCAAACTCATGAACCGTAAGATCATGACCTGAGCCAAAATCAAGAGCTGGACACTTAACCGACTAAGTCTCCCAGGGACCCACCCACTCCATGCTGTACCTCTCATCCCCATGACTTTTTCACTCCATAACTGGAAGTCTGTATCTCCCATTCCTCTTAACCCACTTTGCCCATACCCCTACGACCCACCCTCTGGCAGCTATTAGTTTGTTCTTTGAGTCTGTTTCTGCCTTTTGTTTAGATTCCACATATAAGTGAAATCATATGGTAGTTATCTTTCTCTGACTTATTTCACTTAGCGTAATACCCTCTAGGTCTATCCATGTTGCACAAATGGCAAGGACTCATTCTCTTTTTATGGTGAGTCATAGTCCACTGAATGTATCTGCCACATCATCTTTATCCATTCTATCAATGTACACTTGGGTTGCTTCTTATCTCAGCTATTGTAAATGATGCTGATTTTTAAACATGGGAGTGTATATAACTTTTTGAATTAGTGTTTTCATTTCATTTGGGTATATACTGAGCAGTGAAATTTTTGGATCATATAGTCTTTCTATTTCTAATTTTTTGGGGAACGTCCATACTGTTTTCCATAGTGGCTGTACAAATTTGCATTCCCACCAATAGTGCACAAGAGTTTCCTTTTCTCTACATCCTTGCCAACACTTGTTATTTTTTGTCTTTTTGATCCTAGTCATTGTGACAGGTGTAAAGTGATATTTCACTGTGGGTTTGATTTGCATTTCCCAGATGGTTAGTGATATTGAGCAACTTTTCATGTCTATTGGCCATTTGTACATCTTCTTTGGAAAAATGTCTATTCAGGTCCTCTGCCCATTTTTAAATTGGATTTTTGTTTGTTTTTGGTATTGAATTCTACAAATTTTTCATATACTTTGGATATTTTTTCACTTTTTTCAAAAATTTTTAATGTTTATTTATTTTTGAGAGAGAGAGAGAGAGAGAGATAGCGTACATGCTAGTTGGGGAGGGGCAGAGAGAGAGGGAGATACAGAACCCGAAGAAGGCTCCAGACTCCAAGCTGTCAGCACAGACCCAATGCTAGGTTCCAACCAACGAACTGTGAGATCATGACCTGAGCCGAAGTCAGAGGCTTAACTGACTAAGCCACCCAGGCACCCCTATATACTTTGGATATTAACCTCTTATCAAATATATCATTGCAATATCTTCTCCCACTTCTGCCCTTTTGCTTTGTTGATGGTTTCCTTCTCTGTGTATAAGCTTTTTATTTTGGTGTAGTCCCAGTGGTTTATTTTTGTCTTATTTCCTTTGCCTGAGGGGTCTGGAGGCAGATTTTTCAAAACCTATTAATTAGTATTACCTGTTTTTCAAGTCCAACTTAACTTCAAATTAGATGTACAGACTATAAATTGATAAATGGCTTGATATTTTGGGTTTTTAAAGTTATTAAAGTAACTTAATAGCATTAGATGATCTGTTTTATAACTTAATTTGCTCAAAGAGAATAAGACAGATTTACTATGATTACAATTTTGAGGTAATTGACATGAATCTGTAAAGATAAATATCCTTAAGTTTCTAAGTTGATTGCAATTATTTCTCAACAAATAGTAACAAATTCTTTAAAAATGTTGTAAGACATTCTTTTTTGTGTGCCTAAAAACCAAAATGCGCTATGAAATATGGTGGAATTGTATAGACTTAAAGATTTTCAGCTTTATACCTAAAGGTAAGAACTTTTTAATACGGAAATTAAATGCTGGAAAGACTTTTCCCCACAAAATATATTATGCATAGTGGATTTTAATAATGTGAAAACAACATGCAGCTGCAGTAAATTTATCTAGAGTATTTCTTAATAGGAGGGACAGACGTCCGCAATTAACGTTCTTCTGCAATTTTCATTAGTTCTGGGATGAGCTGGATAATCACAAATGCTTGACATTCCATAAACACTTTCTGTAAGTGGGGCGTAAACCACAGCTGAACCCTGAAACTGCATAAATCTCTATTTTTCTTTATTTTCAAAAGCAAATGGCTTCTTTCTTCTCATAACTGTTTATTTCCTGATTGTGTTAAGAATAAACATTTAATTTTCAAAAAATACACAAGAATCCTTAGAAATGGACCAACATTCTATAATAACCTATTACGGGAAGCTTGTAAGTGAAAGGTTAACAATGATGTTTTATTCTTCAATCACCTACCCTATTATGACGCAGGCACCGTTTTAATAGCTCTTCTGCCATGTCGTATTTTGCTGATTGAATATAAATATCAGCAAGCAGCAGCCAACTCTTCTCAAAGTCCTCAGCATCAATAGGATTCCAGTTCATTTTTGCAATCCGCTTCAGCTGGTTTCTGGCCCTTGGAGTCTGTTTCAAGATCATATAAGCTGTTGCCATTCCCAAAAGTGCTGGAATATGATCCTTCTGTAAGAAAGCAAAACTTCAGATGCCCATATACACAAATATACATGTTGTATGTTTAAAAGGAAACAGGGAAAGTAGCAAGTGCTACACAATGTGAGAACTGGCCTGTGAATTCTGTAACTGGCTCCACAGATATAACTGTGACATAGTCATTATTTAATACATCGAGTAAACTCAAGCTATCATGGAGAAACCTGGTCAGGCACCATGCGGTCAAAATAATTCAATAAATACACAGATGCCAGAACCACATGATTCGGACCATTAAGGCGACTTGATCTTTTGGGGACTAATTAGTTTTTATGGTTTTATACAGAAACAGGAAAAAACAAAATTCTATTTCAGTATAATACTCATTAAACATTTGCGTTTCAGATTCTGCATTCAGATTCCTTAGTTCTTTCACTTGTAAAACAAGAATGACAATGATTTACCTGCAAATGATATTCCTTCTCTATGTGAACTTCTACTGACTTATCTATATTGACTTTTTATCGATATGGACTTTTATTGCTTGTTTTCCTTTCCTTCTTGTTTTATTTGAAAGCCTCTTCATCCAATTAAGTTTGACCAATGAAATCTTATAAACAAGGCATGCGATTAATCACTTAGAAATTATATGAAATAAACTCATGCCTTAAAACACTCTTTTAGACTTAGAGTCTGCTGCTTGATAGTGTCTATAAAACACAATGTTCTTTTAGAGAAGAGTTCAGAGTCAGAAAATGTCACTCTGTGAAACCTACAGACTAAAAAGAATTGGTATGAAATGGAAGCCATTAGTGATCTACCCAGAAAACCAACTTACCTAAGCAATATGTGTATATCCCTGATAAAGCTAGGGGGGCTTCTTAAATTTCAGCAGTGGGATCATGATGTTTTAATAAAGAGAAGGCTTCAGGTTAAAATACAAATAAAAGATGAGAGACTGTGCTTTAGAAATTACAATATCATGACTATAATAAAAGTACACTGTAAGATAGCAAGTTTGGGTAACCAATAAGGAATACTGCCAAAAGGAGACTAGAGGGGCATGTTCAATGTCCAACCCTGATCATGGTTGGAAGTCAGAAATAACCCTGGAATATGGGGTGCCTGGGTGGCTCAGTCGATTGAGCGTCCAACTTTGGCTTAGGTCATGATCTCGCGGTCTGTGAGTTCGAGCCCTGCGTTGGGCTCTGTGCTGACAGCTCGGAGCCTGCTTTGGATTCTGTGCCTCCCTCTCTCTCTGCCCCTCCCCTGCTCATGCTCTGTCTGTCTCTCTGTCAAAAATAAATAAAACATTAAAAAAAAAATTAAAAAAAAAAAAGAAAGAAAGAACCCTGGAATAGAGAAGGACAGTTCCTTAGAGCTTGATGAAAATTTTTTGGAAGATAAAATTTCTTTGGTTGTAATTCTATGCCTAGCAACAAACTTCCAATATGTAATTTGCTGTTGTAATTAAGGGATGGCAAAAAGGTTTGAGTGCCAAATTCAGCCAATTGGTGGTAGATTTTGGAGACATAAGGGGCATATTATCAATTATTGAGCCCCTCCCCCCTTCTGTAGAAAGGAAAGAAAATAGAGGTCTGCTCTGAATTTGTCAGCCTGGTCCTAGGACAGCCCAAGACAAGAAAGGTTCTATAAAAAAGTCCAGATCTAGGGGTGCCTGGGTGGCTCAGTAGGTTAAACATCCAATTTCAGCTCAGGTCATGATCTCAGTTTGTGAGTTTGAGCCCTGCATCGGGCTCTGTGCTGACACCTCAGAGCCTGTAGCCTGCTTTGCATTCTGTGTCTCCCTCTATCTCTGCCCCTCCCCTGCTCACGCTCTATCTCTCTTTCAAAATAAAAAAAATTTTTAAAAAGTCCAGATCCAGTCACATGCTAAAAATATCCCACACTATACATTTAAAAATAATCTCTCTGAATCACACACCTTGAGTTTGATTGGAATTAATCAACTTCTCACCGCTTGATCACTCCTGAATGAACTCAAGAATGGTTTCTAAAAGTGCAAACCTGAGTTACAACCCCTGCATTAGACCCATATGTCTTTTCTGGTGCAGACATCCTAAGGTGTTCAGCTGGCTTGTCAATGTCTTTCTCAGTCACTCTGAGCTGCAGCAACTTTAGATCACAGAAGACAATATAGCCATGTTGTAACCAATGCACCCTTATGCTTCAAGACGACAGGATGAAAGCAGGTGGAAACAGTTTGCTTGGGTTTAATGTGTCTTCTACCTTTTCCTCAGGTGACTTCCTGTTACCTACCTCTTTTTCAATCAATCTGAATGCTACAGAGTGTCATAAATATACCCCATGCTTGTGTGCCTCCTTGCCTTTGTTCATACTTTCCCCTTCCCCTAGAATGTATGTATCGTCTGTCTCTGCCTGTGAAAATGCAATTTATCATGGTTCTTCTTAAATCACACCTCTCCACAAAAGGGCCTCCCCACTTTCCTTATACTGTTTCCTACACCACTTTTACCTGTAACTCTAGGACAGAATGTAATAGATTTTGGTTTGTACACAGGCAGTATGCTTTGCCTTATCATCCCTAGATTATGATAAACTCGATAAAAGAAACTATACACTTTTGTGATCCCCATTTTGCCTAGCACCCACTGGCTGCTTAGTGAATATTCATTTTATTAATACATGCAGCTTATGAGTTAAAAGAAAAAAATGCCAGATAAAACTCACTGCTGAAACTTCAGTTCATGCATCAGTCTTAGGCTGGAATGGTCAGTGAACAGATTTGAGGGTAGTATATTAGTAATCACACATATATGAATGGTAAAAACAATGCAGTCTCACCAACACAAAAAACTGGCACAGTACTGCTAAGAAACAGCCGTGATGTCACTCACTGATTTTGGTGTTCTCTCAAACCTCATGACTTAAACTCTCTCCCCTACTTCTGCTCTCCATTCATCAGCCGCTGTCGTCCATCTGCCGCCACACGGCCCACCCCTGACAGGGTCACATCATGGTGAGCAGAAGGGTGCTGCTCTAGAATGTCACTGCTGCTGATACTACCTTGCTGTTAAGTTCCAAGGGTGGCTTACAGGGGTGATAAAGTGCCATCTAGGATGCTTGTGCACAAATGGCAACAGGAGCTATAGGTTCCCCAAAGCTCTCCTCGGTCATGGGAGGCAAGAGGAAGGGGCCACTGCAGGAGGGTTTTGGTGGCTTACTGCTACCACTGTGATCTCTGAACCACAAGAAAACACAGCAAAGTTCTGTATGTCCTCTGAGAGACATAAATTATGAATTTTTGGTGGCCTACAACACTGTTGAATGGAAGAACATGAAATCCAATGAGTATGCTTAGAACTAGCTATCACCCACTGCTGATGAGTGGGGTCCCTAGAATTCCTTCCTTAGTATCAAGCAATTGAAGAAATACAGCACTGTGTGAGAGAAGGCAAAACCAAGCACCCAGAGTGAGAAGGTGGATCTGAGTGAGGTGAAAAGAGAAGAAAATCTCTGATCTAATTATTATTTGCTCTAATTATTATTATTGTTGTTACTATTATTATTTTTGCAGGAGGAAACAACACCATTATTCTCACGACTGAATTATAAGCGGTCAGTACTGACCTCATTTAGCCTTAGATTTGGAAACATTTCAAGTTTGCATAAGTGAAAAGGTGAGCTATCAAGGCAGACAGGTATTTATTTTCACTTAGCAAGTTAAGTGAAAAAACACAGAAACTTTCCAGAAAATAAAGCCATTCCTTTGAGTTAATTTATGCCCTTTTGAAGAAGAATTTCCTTTTCTTAGAATTTACCATTCTAATAGAAATAAATATAAATACATATATAAAGAAATACAAATAAATACAAATATAAATAAATAAATAAATATAAACAACATATCAAAATAGTAACAAAACTGTTTCTTCTGGAAACAGAGGTATATATATATATTACGTAGAATTATGCCGAACTACAGAGGCAATTTGTACTTGTAATTAAGTCAATCTTCAGAAAGTAAACAACTATTTCTATACCACCAAGGAAGGATAATATAAAGCTGAAAAAGAAAATCTAACCTCAGATGTTGCTATTTCGGTGAAGGTATTCAATGCTTGTTCAACATTAGACTTCTGTTTGGTAGCGACTAGACAATAGTTTTCCATTATGCGAAGCTGTACATGACCCTGAATGGTCTGAGGTTTTAGCTCTTTAAGGAGTTTTTCTGCTGTTCTCACTGCTAATTGCACAGACTCTTGCTTCTCAGTTGAATTCCTATATACAATTAAAAATAAATCTGTCTGTTACTCATGAAGTAAAATTCACTGATTTTGGAATGAGCCCTAGGGTACACTGGCTTCTTTGCTGTCACTTATTTAATGTAACCCTTTTGTGGAATGTCACTCATTCTCTTCTAATACAAGGTGAACCACGGTTACAATGCATTAGATTTAAACAATTAATACAGCTTTAATGAAACACCATTAAACATTTATTCACTTTAGACTGAAGACAAAAATTGGACAATATCTGTATGTGGTGAGTGTGTTCATTTCCACTAATATAAAACTAGAATTCAGGAGAAGTAGAATCATACAATTATCAAGTGGTACATATACTCAGAAAATGAAAGGAAAGAAAGGAGGGAGTAAAAAGTAACTAACTTTGCTGAAGCACCTACTATGTGCCAAGTACTGCAATATTTTTATCTATCGGTCTCTCAGAAAAGAAACTATGTATCTGTCAAAGGCTGTAAATGTCAAGTGTAAAAACAATGTGGATATGTGACATCAATTTTCTTATTTTTAAAAAAATATATAAATCAATTAATAAAAGGAAATTAAATTCTCAAAGCCCATTCACTAAACCATTGGTTTTTTTACCTCAGGCTTCAGGCTTTACCTTCTCTAAAACATTTCACATTGTTGAATACCTTCTTCAAAGTTTCCCTCCTTTGCCTTCTGTAACATTATGGTTTTGGGTCTCTTGCTACCATGCTGACTGTCCTTTTCTGACTTCCCTTCCTCCTCCAATCCCCTTAAACGTTAGCCCGAAGTTTAGTTTTCAAACTTATGTTACTGCATTCTATTTGCAAAGAGGTCATTCATTGAGCTCCAACTGTCTACTCTGATCACACATCCCCCACACCTGTATCTCCAGCTGGGACCTCCCTTCTGAGTTCTAGTTTTATGTTTTCAACTATTTGCTAAATATTTCCATGAGGACAGCCTATAGTTGCATAACAGTATGTTACCTAAACCTTTATAAACAAACAGAAACATGCCTCTCCTTTGCTCTAAAACTTTTAATGGTCTCTATAACCCAAGCCTTCAAATCTGTCATTAAAACCTCTCAGCAGTCTGTTCTCATTTTTTCTCACACCCCTGTGCATCTTCCCCTGACTGCTTTGCACTGCTAGGATTTCTATGAATTCTTGTAACACTTACTATCCATTTCACCCACTTCTGTTTTGTCAAAGATCCAATGGTTTCAGATATTGTCTTGCCTCCTAAGTAAATTACATGCTCCTGAAGGCAGAAACTACCTTATGTACCTTACTCATTTACATCCTTATATATCCCATACAATGCCTTGCCCATTTCTGAGAAGTAGCAACTAACACAGGTTGATAGCAATAGCACTATTTATCTATCAGCAGTGCACCACAGTGGCTATTAGCAGGAACTTTGAGGTCACGTAGAACTCAGTCCACATCTTGCCCCCACCATTTACTATCACATTAGATAGGTTAACTCTGAGCTTAGTTCACAACACTGTTGCAGGGAGTAAATAAGACAATATACAAAGTATATAGTATAGCACAGGGTATGGCAGAGAACTACCATATGCTAAGGAGTTACTGTTACTGTGTGGACAGCTTTTGCTAAAGTAATCAAATTCTACAATTTATGCTGTTTCAACAAGTAATTAGGGAAACGTCTTTGTAGCATGCTTATTCTGATTTAGGAAGCCTCTTAAAAGCATTCCATGCTTGTTTCAGAGAATGGCTATTCTAGCTATGATTTTTTTTCACCTGCCTTTTCATTAGTGCTCTCCTAGAGTTTAGCCCTCTTTTAGAAGGTATCCTTGCTTGTTATCCCTAGTGTTTCCAGAAAAGGGATAATTTGTCAAATGATAACTCACCCTAGGTCTCCATCCAGATTTTCAAATACTTCACCTCCAACAGTTTCATTATCTGGATTCAGACAGATTTCTATCATATTATAAAGGGCATTTTGGCCCCAGTCACTGTCTTTCCGAGCTTTATTAAAGTGTCGAAGGGCATCATTTGGTTCTCCAGTATACCTTGTTAGATATTAAAAAAAAAAAAATCACTTATTTCAATTGTCGACTACAAACTTTAAGTCATTTATAATATCTTTGGTAAAGATTTGGTTAAAATTATTAACATGTTTTTTTAAAGTTTTTAATTTGAGAGAGGAGAGAGCACAACTGGGGGAGAGGAGCAGAAGAAGGGAAGGAGGGAGGGAGAGATGCAGGGAGGGAGGGGGAGGAAGAGAGAGAGAGAGAGAGAATGAATCCTAAGCAGGCTCTGTGCTCAGCCCAGAGTCCGACTTGGGGCTGGATCCCATGACCCTGGGATCATGACCTGAGCCGAAATCAAGAATTGGATGCTCGACCCACTGAGCCACCCAAGCGCTCCATAAAATGTAGATCTATCTTAAGACAAAGGAAAGTTTATTCTACTTTATTCACAATGAGAAAGAAAAAAACTATTATGTAGGATTTATTCACCAACAGATTTACCAAAGATATAGTCCTTTACAGTATTGAAATCCCGGCTCCAATTTTGCTCTGGAGTTACGTTTTTCAGCCATTAAGAAAAATCTTGGAACATCCTCAAGTTTTCCACATCTTCTCAGGAAATCAATTAAACGAGATAATGTCATGTAATTATCTAGAAACAAAGAATATTTCAAATATAGACAACATTTTATATCTCTTGTTTTTGTGGTTATAATCCTGCTTCATTAAAGTACAGTTTACTTTAAGTGATGTAGAATTTAAATACAAGCAAAAGGAATGCTTTAGGTATTATAAACCCTTAAAAAGACTGTATGAGTAATTGGATAAAGGTTTGGTTGGTCTGGCAGTGGGAGAAGGTTCTATACAAGCCAACGTATAAAAATGTACATTTGTTATAACTTAATTTTCAACTGTTCCTGGGACCAAAATCTAGAAACAGTCTCTGCATTGATCATCTAAACTGTAACTGTAGAATTCAGGAGGGTTGATGTGATTACACAGGGTTAAGACTATCTCTGACCTCCTTTCTCCTCCGCCCTTAGCTAGGAACAGGGTGAGAACAGTACTTTTTGATGATAATGTTTGGGGTGGGCAATTAGAAATTTTACTCCAGGTTTTTCTTAATATGTATATGTGACTAATGTACTAGACACTAGCTTACCATAATACAACTGTAACAAATCAGTCCTAGTATTTTAATCCTAATTTGCCTTCTCCTAAGAAAAAAGAATTAATTTAGTTCTTTGGTATCAGGTATAATTTACTGGCAGGTTCCTAGAAAGCCTTCTCCCAATTCTACCTAGTTCTTTTATATCATTAAAATACTGTTTTGAGAAAAATTTAATAAATATTTTTCAGATTGTAAAAATAACGCATGGACATTTTAGAAAATTTGGAAAAGTATAAAGAAAAAGAAATCACTCATATTCCCACCAGCTAGAGATGACCACATTTTGGTACTTTTCTTTTCATATATTTGTGAGTGAAAATCATTCTATCAGTATTTATGTATCTACTTTTATTCTATCAATACTTAATATATATAAAATTAATATGCAATATTAATATACAATATTAATATATACAAAATTGAAGTCACACTTGGGGTTTTAATTTTGGTTCAGCATTATACAATAAACATTTCCCAACTCATTAGTTTTCAAAAACATGATTTAAATGGCTGCATAATAGTCTATTATATCAATGGCTTATATTTTATTTCTCTATAGTTGTGCTTTTTAGATGTTTGGACTCTCAAGTTTCAGTGAGCACAGGACTCATAGTAGGGGATTTGCGAAAATCATTGTATAAGCTATGGTGATCTTTTCTGTTGAGTGAATTAGAATTAAAACACACAAACAAAAACTTTTAAAGAAATTTTTCCTTGATTTTATGTTCTAAGGAGAGAAAATATATGATCCAGCAAGTCCACTTCTGGGTATATATTCCAAAGAATGGAAACCAGGGAATCAAGTAAATATGTGTGCACCTGTGTTTACAGCAGCATTACTCACAATAGCCGAAAGTGAAAACAACCTAATGTTCATCATCAGATGAATGGACAAATAAAGTGTGGTATATACACACAATGGAGTATTACTCAGACTTAAAAAGGAAAGAAATCCTGACATAGGCTACAGCATGGATGAACATTGAAAGCATTATACTAAATGAAATAAGCCAGGCACAAAAGGGCAAATATCATATGATTCTACTTATATAAGGTATCTACCTACAGTAGTCAAATTCACAGAGAGGTAGAATGGGAGTTGCCAAGAGATGGGGGAGGGGAGCATGGGGCGTTAGAGTTTAGTGGGTACAGAATTTTAGTTTAGAATGATGGAAAAGTTCTGAAGATGAAAAATGGCGATGGGTACAAAATAATTTGAATGTACTAAATGTCAGCGAACTGTACACTCAAAAATGGCTAAAATGGAAAATTTTATGTTATGTACTTTTTGTTATGTTACCACAATAAAAAATACTTAAAAAAAAAACAAACTTCTGTAGGCTTGGTTTCTACTCTATTACATGATGTTAACGTAATCCAGGTTGACAACATCATCATTTGCCTTCCTTTACCTAATATCTTGAGATTTTGTTCTTCCTGTTTTTTGGCATCACTAAAATACAGAGCATGGTTTCAGAGAAAGAGGATTCAACTAGTGGTCTTGTCTTTTAGCTATGGAAATTCAAACAAATTACTCAAATTTTCTGAGTCAAGGATTACCTATTTTCTTAAAATAGGAATATAATATTGACCCTCAACATGTCATAGAGACCAAATAGAAAAAGGTCATGAAAGAGCTTTAAAAATACAATGGTCATTAGCGGGGAGCCTGGGTGGCTCAGTCAGTTTAGCGTCTGGCTCTTGGTTTTGGCTCAGGTCATGATCTCACGGTTTCGTGAGTCCAATCTCCGCATCGGGCTCTATGCTGACAGGACGGACTCTGCTTGGGACTCTCTGTCTCCCTCTCTCTCTGCCCCTTCCCAGCTTGCACTGTTTCTTTCTCAAATAAATAACTAAACTTAAATAAATAAATAAACTTTCTCAAATAAATAAATAAACTTTCTCTTTCTCAAATAAATAAATAAACTTAAAAAATTAAAAAAAAATTACAATGGTCATTAGTAATATTTACAACTCCAAAAGTGTGGATAGAAACTAGGGATAACTACCCACAATAAAGTCACAGGACCTAGAAGCTGTCTTGGATTAGGCAGGATGTGAAGGTGAAAATTTCTGGCCAAAGTTTTTTTGTATGATGTTGCTAATATGTGTGATGCATGATATTGCTAATATTATCTAAAGTCAACATTGGGAGGCCAGTTTCTTAAATAATTATCACTTTCCAATACTACTGAAATGTATTATTAGTTCAAATTATAATTACCACTGATACTGACTTGTCTTTTGGTTAACCATGAAATCTGACAAACAGGCAAATTTCTGTACTTAGGGAATCCACTGAAAACTGAAATGTATTATATATTCTGAAAAAACTTAGCTCATACCTATTGAGGGATAGGGAGAAGATACCAAATGATTATAGTGTGATGCGATGCAGCATGAATAAAAGTGCTTTGGAATTACAATGCACAGAATTCCTAACTGCCCGAGGGAGGCGGGAGGTTTCACATGGAATCAGACCTTTGGGCAGCATGAAGGCTACGAGGAGGATCTTGCTAGACATACCAAGACATTCCAAGAGGCATATGGCATGTGCAAAGACAGAGCAGAGCAGTGTGGGGAGTGCTGCTAAGTCCAAGGTTACCTGATATTAAAGTGGAGGAAGAGGGGTAAGAAATACAAATGGGCCAGTAATTTAGGGCTGCCTTATTACCAAAATAATGCTATGATTTTAGACTTTCCCCTGGAGAGCCATCCTAAATTGTACGCCAAGCAGCAGTTTTTGATTTACAGAAGTGCTATGGAGGTGTCAAATGGCAGGAGCCTAGAGACTGGAGGATGAGTGTGGGGGCTGCACTGGTCTGGGTGAGAGGGGATAAAGGCGCTAATTTGAGCAGTAGGCTTAGCAGAGAGCAGCCTGGATGTGACAGCTGGCTCTTTAGCAGACAGAACTGATGAACCCTGTTAAGAAGTCAGTGTGAGGGAAGGGACAACCCAAGATGATGTGGAGATTTTAAGAGTTAAGAGGTGTAATCTGTCAAGAGAACGGTGATTATCTCTATAGGAAGGATTGTCTACTAGTTAGGTTAACTCAAATTAGACAGTGCATTTCTGAAGTCAGCTAAAATACAGCATTAATTTAAGGTATAACATGTGTTACTTAGGATGACCTATAATTCATGAAGAGAGTAAGTATAGATACTCAGGTGTTAGAATGATTCTGATAGAACAGATCTGTGAATAGAGTCCTATTAGGAATAAAGAATGCAAGATTAAAAACCTAAAATATGACAGAGACCACAAAAATTTTAACATTTTGTATTTTTAAATGACTGGGTATTTTAGTCATGCATTGATCCATTCAACCAATAAATATTTATTTTGCACCATCTATGTGCTTGGTGATTCGTCTGATGTTGGGGATGTAAGATGAATATGACGTGATCTCTGCAAACTTGAGGAGACTGTAGTCCCATGGAGAAGACAAATGTATGCATAAATATTTTCAGAAAGATACTAGAAGAGACGAGACAAAGAGGTATGAGTGAAGTCATCCAGGATTTGGGTGACCAATTCATCCCACTTTGTTGAGACTTTCTTTTAGCTTTGGAAGTACTGCATTCCAGGAGATCCTCTCGTCTCCGGCAAATCGAGGTAGATGGTCCCCCTATTCAGCATCATGTAAGGCATCTTAAAACATAGGTGGTGGTAGTAAGGTACAGGCTTTTGTTTTTGGTAAAGGGTGAGTATATTTTGGATCATGTGTTGGGAAAGAGAAAAAGAACAAGGAAGGCAATGTGCATTATAGGCAAAAGGAAAAAGAAACATGCAAAGATTTGGACATATGGATGTATGTGATTTGGTATTTCCAATGTACAAAGTCTGTACACTGAATTTACAAATAATTTATTTTATATTTGTTTATAAACAGACAGTCCAAAGCTGCCAGTCTACTAAGCCAATTTGACTATTATCTCTTTCAACAAAATGCTGATGCCAAGTTACCTGACTGAGACCAAATTCACATGACAGATGAGGGCTTCTTCAAATCTTCTATGTGAGGGCACTAGCATCATCAATGGCTTAAAAATATTCCAAGGGCAGAGGTTTGTTTTTTTAAAGAAGCCAGGTTTGATTATTCACTCAGAGGGAAGTGCTACAATATGAGAACAGCTTGAGACAGAATGAAAATAGTATGTGTGTCCCTTAAACTGGCAGTTCATAGAAGGAGAAAAGGACAAGCAGAGTCTAGAACCCCGGACAGAAATGGCATGACAAAAATAACTTAGGCTTAAAGAAAGTAAGAGTAAGCTTTGGGCAACTGAGGTGGGAAGATGTACTCAGAGTGAGTAGAAGAGGTAAGATGTTAATATAATTAAATGCACTCTTTTATTTTTTTAATGTTTGTTTATTATTTTTGAGAGAGAGAGAGAGAGAGTGGGATGGGAGGAAGAGAGAGACGAAGACAGAAAATCTGTAGGGGGCTCTGTACTGTTGCCAGAGAGCCTGATGTGGGGTTTGAACTCCTGAACTGTGAGAGAGATCATGACCTGAGCTTAACCGACTGAGCCACCCAGGCACCTGGATTAACTGAACTCTTTTAAATAACACCTGGGTAGAAGCTGGGACAGACTGGGGAAAGAAAGAAACAACAACAGAGCATGAGGCAATCCAAAGGTGGGAGAACATTTAAAAAGATAATAAAAATAGTAGAAATAAAATAAAATGTTGTTATCACTATAAAGACAGAAAGGACTTATTTTCTTTCAACCTTTACTCTAACGAGGGGTATTTTGTTTGTAAGTAGAAAGTGTTGTTCTCAAACTCAAACTTTTTAAAAGTAGAAGCATTAGTAACTACAATAGTAGAGTCTATAAGGTTCTTTGAGTTGCCCTACTTGAAACTGCCTACTTGCCCAAACCAGGCAGTTCTGGTTGCCATGGTGGCATCCCGCCATGAAGGCATTAGGGTTTACAAGAACTGAGTGACACCTCTAGGAGTCCTCTGAGATTTCAAACTCTTTTTGGTAAAAACGTAAGTAACACACATTACTGTTTCCACCTTCCTTTCCTGTTTTCCTTTTCCTCCCCCCTTCCCTCTCCCTTGTTCCCTTTGCTCCTCCCACTCTTTTTCTATCCGATATTTACTGAGCACCAAGTTGGCCAGATACTGTTCTAAATCCTGGAAACACAGCAACAAAGACAAAGTTCCTGGCCACTTGATGCTTACATTCTATTATTTAGGGTGATATAAAAAAACCAAACACAAGATAGAAAGATAGAGAGCAGTAAGAGGTGTCATTGATACAGGATGGCTGCAGAAGGGTGCTCTCAGGATGTGGCCATGCTGGAGCCAAGTCCTGAAGGCGTGAAGTAGCCGCCACCAGAATATTCCAGGAAGAGGGAAGAGCAATTTAAAAGTGTCAGGGCACTAAGCTGCGAGGACTGTTGCCTACCTAATGTCTACCATCACTTTCTTCCTTACTATCAGAATTCTGATTTTATCCTACATGGCACTGGGTTCAACTAAAAGATGACCTTTCGCACCATCTTTTGCAGCCATGCAGGTGCTTCCAGAAGGGAAATTTTTTACAGAAAAAAAAAAAAAAAAGATGGTTCACTAGGGAGGTAATCCCTTTTAGCCACCTCCACCCCAACCTTCCCCATCTGGGCCCTGGAACGTTGATGCTAGAGCTGCAGTCATCCTGGACCATGAGGTGATACTCAGAGTGGAAGTCAGGCTGATGAGGGCAGAAGAAAAAGGCAGAGGACTCAGGTGTCCTGATGATACTGTGGGTCCTCCATGCCACTCTCCGCATAACCGACTTCTACATTTCTTTTACATAAGAGGAAAATAAAGAGCCGTAATCATTCAGGCCACTGGAACTTTGAGAGGGTCAGTCTCTGCTACTTTCAGCTGAAAGCATTTCTCGACTGTCTGGAGGCAAGGAACAGAAACAGGGGTGAGTTTGAGATCAGAGCATTAACTATCTACGTGAGAGACGCTGATGCCTGAGACCAGGTGGCAGCAGCACAGGAAGTAAAAGGTGATGGGATTCCAGGTATGCCCTGAACGTAGAGCACACAGGGATATGCTGACAGATGGGATGTGGTAGAGAGAAAGATGAGCCGAAGGTAACTGTAAGGTTTGGGGCCTAAGTGGGTAAATGGTGATGCTATTTACTGAGGTGAGAAACGGAGGAGTAGATTTGGAGGGACAGAGGGAGAGATCCATTGTTCTACAGAAACATGTCAAGCTGGAGACCCCCCAGGACAGCAGAGTGGGAATGGGTCAGGACTGGAGGAACATGCTTGCAAGACACCAGCATACACGTAGGACATACAGCCATGGGCCTGGATGAAGTCACCCAGTGGGCTGACTATATTAAAAAAAAAAAAAAAAGTTTGAGAGCCCAGGTCTAGAACATTCTGATATTTACAGGTCATAAAGAGAAAAGAGATCTAACAAAGATGTAGACAACAAAAAAAGAAAAACCAGGGAAGCCCAGCGCCCCAGCAGGCAAGTGAAGAAAGTCCTTCACGAGGGAGGGAAGGAGCTGTGCTGAGCGTAAGGACAGGCCACGGAAGCAGACAGCTGAGACATGAACGCAGGCTCTGGCAGCTTGGAGGTGGCCGCCGGTCCTGCAGAAACAGCCTCCCTGGACTGCAGGAGCGGAGCAGATGATGTGGAGACAGCACAGATGGAAACCGTTTAGAGGAGATGTTCTATCCGGGAAAAGCGAAGAATGGAGCATTAATTGGCAGGAAGAGTAACTGGACAGTTAAGAATTGGTTTTTAGTTAATATATTTAGCAAGGGGCTATCACGCCATACTTGTGCGTGGACTTGGGAAAAAATGGTGGTGCAGGAGAGACAGATGTGCCTGAAGAAAGCCCTCCGGGAGGACAGGGGTGGCATCCCGGGCCCACAGGGAGACACTGGCTGTGGGAAGGATGGCAGATCCGGGGAGGACAACGGCTGCGAGAAGGCAGACCTGACGAAAGGCGAATGGAGTTCTTCCAGTTGCTCGTATTTTCCTACTCAAGTGGGCGGCAACATTTTTAGTTGAGGACAAGGAAGGGGGATGAGGGGGCTAGAGGTTTGAGGGGGGGAGGAGAAGGTATAAAAAGCAGCTGGAATGAGTGAATTCATTAGAGAATTACAGCAGGATTGCCAGGCAGCCTCTGAGGGCCCACTGGGGGTCTGTGGTCATAATTTAAAGTGAGGCCAGTCAAAGGTGCTGCATTTTCCTTACAGACATTTCTGCTACTCAAAGGCAGGTGTGGAATAAATTGTTGGATTTGACTGAGGTTTTCATAACAGTCAAAAAGAAGAGAAAGGAAGTTGACTGCATTAGTAAAAACATAATTAATGGATATTTACCTGGTTTGCGTTCTAAAAGCTGCTGTAAATGAAACACTGCTTGTTCATAGTCCTGTTTCCTGAACATGAGATCTGCCATCATCTATAAAGGTAAAAGTTGGTTCTAAAAATATTGCCACATATTTTACAAAGCATACCTTTCCTGTCAAGATTTAGGGCTATGAAAACACCTATGAAAAACATGAAGAGGGCAAAGTTTTACAAAAAGGAGCCATTTAAAATTCAAGTATATCGAGGAGCCTGGGTAGCTCAGTTGGTTGAGCATCTGACTTTGGCCCAGGTCATGATCTCACCGTTAGTGAGTCTGAGCCCCACGCCGGGCTCTGTGCTGACAGCTCAAAGCCTGGAGCCTGCTTTGATTCGGTGTCTCCCTCTCTCTGCCCCTCCCCCATTCACGTTCTTGTCTCTCTCTCTCTCAAATTAAATAAACATTAAAAAAATAAATAAAATAAAATTCAAGACTCAAGATATGAATTACACTAATTCATATCACTGTAACAGAAGATAATTAAGGATGTGAAACAGATCACTCTGTTCACAAAACTTTATTTTTAGCAGAAAATATGTTTCAAGTGGCTATTTTAAAAACAGAAATTTGAAGGGAATTGCACACTCTATGTGCCGTGATAGAAAAGATGCCTCCCTGGATTTGGCTAAAAGGACGAGAAGATTTAAAAAAACCCAAATACTCTTAAACCCTAAATATTCCAAAGCAATTTAAAATACACAAGATCTACTGAGCTTTTCTTACTGTGTTTTAAAAGGGATGCTTTTTATACTTCTTTTTTGTTATAATAATAATTTTCAGTGAACCTCACATACTATCATCTACCTAGCCATTGGGAAACGAACTCGTATCTCAACCCGGGTAAAAATGAGAAAGCAAAGCACACCATCTTAGAACAATACATCAAGGCTTCTCTCTGTAACTACAAAAGTCCCATGGAAACTTTTTAATTAGTCCTGCATGTCTGGGTAAGTACTTAAAAGTCAGTCGTTAGCAAATGATAGCTTTGTCACATCAACTCTTCCTGATCATGTATCCTCTTCGGCATAAAGACAAATTAACTAGACCCCAAAGGGAAAGTAAAGGCCTGACGTAGGTTTGCCATTCTTATAAAACAAAAGGATTCTTGGTCTTTATTGGTAAAATATGCTAATAATGTTAAAAATACTGTTTCTTCCAAAAGTCAACATGAGCCAGGCCTCTCATCTAGTATTAGTTTTACGGGTAAAATTTGAAACTTCCACATGGAATATAAAACACAACTGCCTTTCCAGCACTGAAGTCCTTTGCACTGACCATGGTGGCAGCTTCATTGTCCTGGTCACTCTGGAGAAGCAGCGCACAGTGCCGCAGGCAGGCATCAGGGTCGTCCTGTGCCAGGTACAATCGAGCCAGCTCCAACAGGATCTGTAGAGAAAAAGCACAAGATTAGTCAGAAACTGTTTGGATTAAAAAGTGCATATGGAAAATGTCTGGACACAGATTACACTTCAGTTGACCAAAAGCGATTGCAATAAAAATGCCAAGCATGATCGGCAGGAAAACTATACACATACCCCCCTCTATTTTCTCTTATACTGGAAGAAAGGGGGAAAACAAGTAGTAACTCACTTGAAAGGTATACAGACACAAAGCACTGTGAAAAGAACACTGGTCTTAAATCAGAGAGAGATTAGATTCTAGTCCAGGCTTCTCCACGATGGGGCCAGGTCCCTGTTATCCCTCTAAACCTGTTTTCTCATTTGAAAAATAAAAACCTTTTAGCAGATAATTTCCAAAGTATGCTTCAGATTTGAAAACATGATTCTAACTCCTTTAACCACCACTATACAAGGTACTTATTTGGCTATGCCTTAAGGGTTATTTTTGCCTTACATCTGAAAGAGTTGTATTCATTTTACAATGTTCAATTCAAAACCATAAATTTTGGGGCATCTGGGTGGCTCAGTTGGTTAAGCAGCTCAGGTCATGATCTTGCAGCTCAAGTGTTCGAGCCCTGCATCGGGCTCTGTGCTGACAGCTCAGAGCCTGGAGCCTGCTTCAGGTTCTGTGTCTCCCTCTCTCTGCCCCTTCCCAACTCACACTCTGTCTCTCTCTCTAAAAAAAATAAACATTGAAAAAAAAAAATAAAACCTTAAATTCTAAAATATAGTTGTCTTTTCTCCTGCATCATGAAATAAATTCATCAGAGAAAGACAAATACTATATGATTTCACTCATGTGTGAAATTTAAGAAACAAAACAAATAAGCAAAGGGGGGAAAAAAAGAAGAGAGATAGAGGCAAACCAAGAAACAGACTCTTCACTGTAGAAAACACACTGATGGTGACCAGAGGGGAGGTGGGTAGGGGTATGGATGGGGATGAAGGAGGGTACTTGTGATGAACACAAGTGTGTATGGAATTGCTGAATCACTATATTGTACACCTGAAACTATTATTATGCTGTATGTTAACTAACTGGGATTTAAGTTAAAAAAAGAAAAAGAAAAACAGAAGTATTTAGCCATATATTAATTTTTTAAAATTAATCATCTATCTAGATTTGAGAGAGTAACAGCATTTTAATTTACTAACCAGACACGTATAGAAGTTTTCTTTACCAGTATTATCCTTACAGGTATTCTCATGCTGTGCCACTTTAGGTAAGAGATTTGTCTAGTCACTTTTCTGCATATCAGCACCAAATAGCAATTGAAATACAGAGGTGTTCAATAGCAGTTTAGTAAACTGAACTGAATCATGAAGATCCAGATATTCGAGACTGAGAAACTGTTTTAGAGTGATTATTAAAACATAGATTAATATCAAAAAAACCAAAGAGCTTACTGATTTATTTTATGTCACTTCTTCCATGATAAGTTTTAGACTCTGACATTATTACATAAGGCATTTTGAAGAATTTCTAGAAACAATATTAATTTTTTAGCTTGTATTTTTATTACATTTATTTTTTTACAAACAAGCTGGTAAGAATTTTACATCTGGGGCAATTAGATGACATCTGGAATAAAAGGCGGTGAAAATTTTATAAAGGTTCTGACCTTATTATCTGTTTCACAATGAACAAGAGCCTCTCTATAAAACTTAATTGCTTTTTCATAGTCTCGCTGAGCAACAGAATGTTTGGCAATCCCTGCACAAATTTCAGCTGCTAAATGCTTCTGTGCAGAAGCTGCGTCTGGCTGTTCCATCTGAACACGTTTTAGTATCCGAGATTGTAATTCTCGAGCCTAGAAGAAAATAAGGATAAAAAGGAATTTAAAAAAGAAATGGAAAATAAGTTAAACAATTATCAATAACTCACACACGGCATACATTTACAGAAGATATATTTAAGCATTATTGGCCTTAAATCTAACAAAGCCTGATCCAAAGAAAATGTCTTAATTGAGGTCTTAAACATGTGCTTGTTTGCAAATGAGCCAGCATGCACATATCTTTCCAAACAAAGTATAATAAAATTACTGAGTCTTTTCCCACTGTTATAAGGATATGTACAGAAGGCTCACTAAGGAGGAAATGCAGGCATGAAACAAATATATGGAAAATAATCTAGATGCTGCAATTAAATACATGGAAATATAAAATGTTTATTAAATTAATAAAGTAGTATCTAAAAATTATTAAATCAAATATTGGAAGGTTTCAGGCAGTAAGTACATCCATATATCGGTGATGACAAACGAATGAGTCCAAACATTCTTGGAGAGCATCCTAGCAAAACATGCTAACTTGATAAAACAAATCAAACTACTGAACTTAGATGTTCCACTTTTGGGAAGGTATTATGGATGTTACTTAGAAGAAAAAAAGGAAACATGTTATCTGTTAAAAAAAAAAACAACAATCTCTGTTATTTGTTGTAAAAACAAAAAAAGAAACAACAAAAAATAAGAAATCTGAAAGCAACTCAAATGTCTAATGATGGGGAAATGACCAACGAACTGATGGTGTATATTTATAAGGTCCAACACTATACACAGATACCCAGAAAGGAGGTAGGGTCAAGGTAAGAATGTAGAGCAGGTTGTTAAACTAGAATATCAGCCTTATCACCTACCTACATGTTTGATTTGTGAAACATTGAGACCTTCCTTTTGTAAATGACAGAGAAGTCCTACGTTTTAGGCCTTCACAATAAAATTTAACTTTGAGCTATAGATAACCATCCACTAAGGCATTCATGCATTCATTTAACAAAGAGTAAAATGCCCACCATCTGCCACACATTATGCTACACACAGGGAGCCCTTCTGGGGACTCCTGTCAGAATGTTGGTTGACAACTGGTATTTGACGAAGATGGTCTAAAGCAGAGTATTTTTAGAACCGTAGGTCGTAACATTAATTTAAGGTGTCATAATAAGCATTCTTTTGGAAATGAAAGAGGAAAGATTAGAAAACATGGGTATATATAGCATGTGGTAAAGGTTAATATTGTTTCATGAAATTTTTATTTTGCTTATATGAATGTATGCTTAAGTGCAGAGGTATGTGTACATTTGTGTATTTGATGTTTTTTATACATACATATATTGGTGTGTATAGTTTTGCACACATATTCACAAACACACACTCATAGACAAAAAACTCTGAAACAACTGTCTAAATAGAGTGAATGTATCGTTCCATCTGGCAGTACCTTTTATATCTGTTGTGCCAGGTTATTATTAATTCTGCCTTCTTTCTCTCTCTATTTTGGCTAGAATGATAAATTCTTTGGTCATCCAAGGTCTAAACGGTATACAATTCATTCTCGAGATAGCCTAAGTTTTATCTCTGCATCAATTAAATTGTTACAAAGTCAGATGAGTGGACCTCATTAGCTTAACTTCTAGAGAAACACTTTATTTATCTACTTATTTATTTAGGAGGGAGAGGGAGAGAGGGAATCTTAAGGTGGCTCCATTACATGGAGCCTGAGGTGAGGCTTGATCTCACAACCATGAGATCATGATTTGAGCTGAAATCAAAAGTAGGACGCTTAACCAACTGAGCCACCCTGCTCAGTGCCCTGCTTTGCATTTTCCTGAAGGCAAATAATCAGGGCAGATTTTTTGAGCAAAAGTTTTTGCATTTCCTATTAAAGTCATTTCATAAAAGAACAGTCAATGATTGTGAGTATATAATGATTAGAAAATATTTTCATACAGAATAAAATTTTCTTGAAGAATTGATACCATTTCCTATGTTTTTTCCTTGGGTTCCAGAAAGATTAAAGATAAATTTAACTGTCTGTTAAAATAACTATATTAACTTTGATTGTCAATGCATTTACTTTCTCTCCTTATTTTATAATATTCTTGTAAATTCCATAAAACCCTTGGGTAGAATGACATATAAACATCTTATTTCATAGACTTCTTAATTTTCCTTTTATATTTCAATAGCCTTGTTGTATATGTATCTTACTGAAAGCCATATCAAAATAAAACTTATCAATAAAGTCAGAATGTCACATTATATTTTATATGAGGAAGATGGAGCTACATAGACATCAGGGAAAAAGCCACACGAACGTTAAGCGAAAAAAAGCAAAAATAAATATAATCTGTTCGTAGTAATTAAAGCTACACTAAGTTAAAAGTCACAAAATTGTTAGTGTTTTATGACATATAGGTTGTTTGTATTTAATTTATTTAGATTTTATTTTCACAGAAAAAATGGTTAAGATGATAAAAAGTGATTTTTTTCCCCTGTAATTGTTCCTGCAATTAAATAATTAAAATAATGTATGGTTTTCACGGGGCGCCTGGGTGGCTCAGTTGGTTAAATGTCTGACTTTGGCTCAGGTCATGATTTCACAGTTCTTGAGTTTGAGCCCTATGTCGAGTTCTGTGCTGACAGCTCAGAGCCTGGAGCCTGTTTCAGATTCTGTGTCTCCCTCCCTTTCTACCCCTACCCTGCTTGTGCTCTGTCTCTCTCTCTCTCTCTCTCTCAAAAATAAACATTTAAAAAAATTTAAAAAAATGTATGGTTTCCTTTTAGTCATTCAACTAAAATTTCAAGCACCTGTCATGGTGGACAGATTTTTACGATGACTCCCATGATCCCCACCTCTTGATGTTCACTTCCTTGTATTAATCACCCCTCTTTGTGTGAGGTGTGGCCTATAACTTACTTGTAGCCAATAGAATATGGCAAATATGATGGAATGTCACCCCCATGATTACATTTAATAAGACTCTGTTAGTAGACTTATTCCATGCTGGCTTTGAAAAACTAAGTGACCCTATTAGCTGGTGTACCAGGCAAGGAGCTGATGAACCTCTAGGATCTGCAACAAGAAGCAAACAGGAACTTGGAGCCCTAAGTCTCACAGCTTTGAGGAAATGAATTCTGCTAACAACCCATTTAAGCTTAGAAGTAGATCCTCCACCTGACAAGTCTCCACATGAGAACCCAGCCCTGGCCACACCTTGACTGTCCTGACACCTTTTAGAGGACCCAGCTAAACCATGCCCAGAATACACACCCACAGAAACTGTGAAAAAATAAATGTGTGTATTGTTTTCATTGACTACAATTTGTGGCGATTTGTTACACAGCATAGTAAACTAATGAAGCAAGCATTTGCTAGGGTCACAAAACATGGAACTACACCTACACTCATGGAAATTTTAATTTTAGCATGAAGACAGATAATAAAATAATTACGGCAAATTATGAGGGTCCTGTTTTATGGCTGGGAAATACCAGTTGCATTGGGATTACATAATAGGAGACCTGACCTAATCTTGGAGATCAAGTGAGACTTGAAGAATTACTGGTAGTGCTCCCATGTGACTTTGAGAGAAGGAAAGGAGATGGGATGGATTACAGGCATTAGGAATGACAGGTGAAGGAAGAAGGTGCGGGATACTATTGTTTGACCAAAGAATTAGAAGGAAAAATGGCTAGAAATACAGAGATAATTTACATCAGGTAAGCTTGTTAAATAATTTGCTTTTTATTCTAGAGGGCAGTTTTTAACACAGGGTAGTTACTACTACATGTTTATAAGCAACAGGGTGACAACATCAGGTCTGCCCTTTAGAGCAATTATTCTGGTATTGTGGAGAACTGGAATGAAACAAGATTGGAAGGGGATGGGGATTAGTTAAGAGGCTCCTGGAGTCTGGGCAAAAGATAATGCTGGATAGGGCTAAAAGGTAACAGAAAGATGACGAGATGAAAAAATGTGGAGTTATTTCAGAAATCTGAAATCTTCAGAAAGTACAATTGGGGCACCTGGGTGGCGCAGTCGGTTAAGCGTCCGACTTCAGCCAGGTCACGATCTCACGGTCCGTGAGTTCGAGCCCCGCGTCAGGATCTGGGCTGATGGCTCGGAGCCTGGAGCCTGTTTCCGATTCTGTGTCTCCCTCTCTCTCTGCCCCTCCCCCGTTCATGCTCTGTCTCTCTCTGTCCCCAAAATAAATAAAAACGTTGAAAAAAAAATTAAAAAAAAAAGTACAATTAAGAAGACTTGGGGTTTCCCTAAGTGTAGCAGTTCTGCCATGGCCTACAATGTTTAGCAATTATGCAAAAATACTATGATGGGACTCCTAAAGTTCCATAAGGTGGAGATTAGGCTCAGTAATGGGTCCTGAATAAATGAACTTAAAATACCAAAAACTTTGATTATATTTATAAGTTTCTGTTTGAATTATAACTCAGGATTTAGCTTTTTGGAGATCAGAAAGCATAGAATGTTAACAACTGGGAAGAAATTTAGGGCTCTTTACATTTTATTAAAGATGAATAAGCTCAGTGCTATAACATATAAACTTAAAATTATTTAAATTTGGCCCACTGGCATTGTCTAGCCATGTATACTGTTTCTCAGTATACTGAGTACACTGTTCTCAGTGTTGCTTGATTTATCTGCTCATACAACACAAGAACTCATATAACCAAGGCAGCTGTGACTAATAATACTTATAAAAAAGTAAAATAAGCCAAATTCACTTCTAAAATATTTTAAAAGTCTAAATTTACCAAAATTACACTTTTCTTGTAGCTAATGATAGCTAACCTAGGGTTAGGTGAAATTCTCTTATCATGTGATAGAAAAATAGGGATAAAACCATACCAATTAAGGATAAGATATTAACACTTTAAAGATTACATATTTTAATGAAATCATAAACTTAGATGGGTATCACAGAAATTTAATGAGTATCATAGAAATCTAATAGTCCAAGATCAATTCATTCATAACTAGAATAAAAAAAATTATTGGACATATTGGGCAAATTACTGAAATATAGGTTATTTTACACACACACACACACACACACACACACACACCACTGTTAGCTAAAGCTCAAAATCAAAACATTTGATAAATTATTTGGAGAATGGAGAATTCTTCTGGGTACATGAAATTAGGTCAAAAGGTGTCAAGCAGTGTGGGATTCTAGAAAGCATATAGGATTAGTAATGAAGTACTCTATGTTCCACTTCAAGCTCAGCAAAGATGTAGGATAAATCAATTAACAAATCTGACCCAAATGACATATGTTGAACTAAGTGCTCAGTAATGCCAGAAACACATTATTTCAAATCCACACGGAACCTATACCAAAACTGATTATAATGTAGGACACAGAACAAGCTTTAACAAATATCAAAGGATTGAATCATTCAAAGTATGTCTTTGACCACGGTGGAATTTAACTAGAAATCAATATCCAAAAGATTAATACTCAAATACAGAGAACTAGTGGTTGCCAGAAGGGAGGGAGTAGTGGAATGGGCAAAATAGGTGAAAGGGATTAAGAAGTATTAAAAAAAAAGGTAACAAGAAAATCAGAACTGTTTGGAAACTGAATACTACGCTTCTAAATAACCCATGGTTAAAGAAGTAATCAAAGGGGAAATAAGGAATATTATGAACTGAATAATAATAAACTTGTGAGAGGTAGCTAAAGCAATGCTTTGAGAAAAATTTTTACCTTAAATTAGTAAGAACAGAACTAAGGCTAACTAATCCATTATCTAACAATAATTCATCAATAGGCTAGGCAAAGATCAGCAAACCAGATCCAAAGAAAGTAGAGGAAACTAATTAATGAGATAAAGGGAAAACATTTAATGAAGCCAGAAAAGGGGAAAATTGGTTCTCTGAAAATATTAATAAACTCCTCATGTAATAGATCATTAATAGTAGAAGGAAAATAAAATCATCAGTATCGGGGCCATAAAAGAAGATATTTTTATAGCACTTGCAGACATTCAAAAAATAAGATACAATGAACAAATCTTAGTCAATAAATTTGACAATTAATGAAATGAACAAATTACTTAAAAACATAGCCATTCAACCTCACATAAGAAATCTAAAAATGATCAGTCTGAGGGGCACCTGAGGTGCCTCAGTCAGTTAAGTGTCTGACTCTTGATTTTGGCTCAGGTCATGATCTCACGGTTTGTGGGTTCGAGCGCCGTGTAAGACTCTGCACTGGCAGTCTCCCTCTCTGCCCTTTACCCGTGTGCTCTCTCTTTTAAAATAAATAAACTTAAAATAAATGATCAGTCTGAAACCCTCAGTGGAATCCTTTAATAAAAAGTTGCCATCAACGAAGCCTTGAGGTAGAAATGGTTTTAATTTTGAATTACTCCAAATATTAAAGAAACAGCAACAGTCTTAGAGATCCAATCTCCCTTACGAACATAGATATACAAATTTTAGACAAAGTATTAGTGAGTATCTTTAAATCCCAGCAATATCTTTAAAAAAAATCACAACAAAGTGACATTTATTTAAGGAATATAAGGGTGGTTTAACATTTGAAAACCAATTTAATACACCACGTTGACAAGAAAAAAAGGAAGATTCATGCGACCATCTTGATTAATGCAGAAAGTGCAGTAGATAAAACTTAAGTCATTTATAAAAAAAAAACCAATAGCAAACTAGAAGTTGAAAAATCATCCAAAACCATCAGCTGCCTAGGAATATATCTAAGGAAATGTGTATAAAACCTCTCCTCTGAAAACCCCCAAAATATTAAGGGAAACTAAGGAAGATATAAATAAACAAAAGTAGAAAAAACTGAATTCAAATCCTGCCTATGACCCTGGTCATGTGATTTTACACAAATTATTAAACCAAGCTTCCTCAGCTACAAAAGTGGATTAAAAATATTAACTTGCTGTAATTGTTACAATGATTATCAATAACACATTTAAACAGTATAATCCATTGGCATTTGATCATTATTTCTATTTTGACTTATTTTCTGTGGTAGTTGGGCCAAAATAACTGGTCTTTCTCCTACCCGTGATGTATTCCCTTCTCCCCTCCCCTCCGACACCCCACAAGCACTCACAAGTACATATTTACCTGTTGTAATGAAGCTATGGCATCACCAGGTCTTTCCACTTCACTATAAACTTTTGCTAGGAGAACATGAGAACGTCCATCCTCCATGAGAGCTGACAGTTCATTTACTATGAGAGAAGGTATTGGGAACAAATAGTCATTTTTAAATAAACATTTACATTTTTCTACAAGTTTTGAAACAGGTCTTTACAAAGAATGATTTTGAGAAATAGTGAATAAAGTTGAAAAACTTTCAGTCAGTTAACTGAGGGATGGCCAAATTAAACAAAGAAAAAAGATTAGGATAAAAACTAGCTGGAAGAAAAGCTAAGGAACTGGATAACAACAAGGTTTTTCTTAGACTTATATTAAGAGATAACAATGTAACAATACATGTAAGAATTTCAATTTTCATTTTTAACTGTATAAATATTTATGTTGATTGAAATCATTAAAAAATGAGATAGAGTAGTTGCTACATGCAATTAGGAAGGTAATGGCTGTTTTTAAAATAATAGACACTTGATAAGCAATGAAGTACAGTCACTAAGAGCACTGACTTTGATGGCAATCTGTCTGGTTTCAAATCTAGTCCTTATCACTTACTAGCTATTTAACTTTGAACAAGATACTTAGACATTTTGTGTTTCCCTTTCATCTGTAAAATAAGGGAATGAATAGTACTCATCTCATAGGGTTGTTGTAAAACTTAAAAAGTTATGAAACAAGTGTGCATATGCAAAGCAATTAAAATAGTCTAGTACATGGTAAGTGCTATTTAAATATTTGGTATTATTATTTTGTGATTTAAGAGCAATAATAGAACCGTACATAAATAAGAAAATGTTTCTTCTACTATTTATCAAGTTCATGAAATGAACAAATTACTTAAAAACATAGCCATTCAACCTCACTTAAGAAATCTAAAAATGATCAGTCTGAGGGGCACCTGGGGTGCCTCAGTCGGTTAAGTGTCTGACTCTTGATTTTGTGCCACATATACATCAAAGTGGTTTATATAGATTATTTCTTTAAAACCCCAGCCTAAGGGGAATCAACAGGATTTCCTACAGGCAGGGACAGGGTGATGGCTAGGATCCGGGCTCTCAGCAATGACTAGAGGGATAAAGCTCTTATTAAGACAATGACGGTTGCATGCAGGACAGATGTGGTGAGGCAGATCGGGAATTCTGTTTCAGACATGCTAAGTTTAAGATGTTTATTAGAATCCAGGTGCTGGCTACTTCAGCTAGATTAAGTTAGGTATGTCAAGGAAACAGAGTCTTAGGTTTTAGTTTAAATATGGGAATAATTATAATTGCCTCAAAAATGTGGACATTAATGAAACCGTATATAATGAAATGCACATGAAGGCATCTAAGTGCACAATGGGGTGTGCTCAACAAATATTTATTACACGAAAGCATTTATATTACGTAAGTGTAATAAATTTATACCCATGTAAGTAAAATATGCTACTTGAATCACTCTTCCTCTACAACCTTTTCAAAAATGCATATGCACATTTAAGGCTATCTGTAGTGTTTCAAGCAAGGTCTGACAGACCCATGCAAATATTTTTATGGACTAATACTTTATATGGTGAATAAATCCAAAATTAGGCAAATTTAAGCACCAACCTCATCAAAGCTAAATGAAAATACTATTTTTGAAAATCCTAGAAAACTTCGAGTGGGCTGGCCTTATCATATACCCAAACACATTTTATTTTTTTAAAAATATTTATTTATTTATTTTGAGGGAGAGAGACAGAAAGAGAGAGAGAGAGAGAGAGAGAGGAGAGAGAGAGAGAGAAAGCGAGCACAAACAGGGGATGGGCAAAGACAGAGGGAGAGAGAGAATTCCAAGCAGGCTCTGTGGTGCTGTCAGCACAGAGACCAATGCAGGGCTCAAACTCACAAACCATGAGCTCGTGACCTAAGCCAAAATCAAGAGTCAGACATTTAACTGACTAAGACACCCAGGCACCTCTGAAGACATTTTAAAGCTACAGTGGATAGGATACTGGCAAAAGAAAAATAATGCAGGGCAACAAAATGAAGATTCTCAGAATTAGTCATACAAACAAATAAGTTTATTAATGGCATCTCAATAAATGACACAGAAATAAAATTGGGTCTCCATTTGGGAAACTATATAGTAAAAACTGTACATGGACTAAAGTTCTACAAAAATTACAGAAAATATAAAAGAGTATTTTTATGATGTTAAGATGAAGGAAGAGAGTTTCTGAGTATGAGAGGAAATTCAGGACTCAAAAAAAGGAAAGGCTGGTATATATAATAATTGACTATTCTATTTGACTAAGGAAATGACAAATTCAATTAAAAAAACAAAAAAAGGGATAGGCTCAGAAGAAAATGTCTGCAAATGACGAACAGGTGACAGATGATTAATCAGAGGTTCAGGGTCAAAGCAAGGGATATAAATGAAAACATCCTAGAAGGAAATGTCATCTACAGACATGGAATGATGCCTAACCTTATCGATTATCAAAGAAATTCAAATTGAAGTGGTTTTCTCCTCTATAATTAACACAACACAATGATGGGACATTTTTGACCTTAAGAAAGAATGATGCGGCACAACTCAACTCAGAGATATATAAACAAGAAGCTTATCTCATATTGTCTTCAACTTTTCTTCAGTCTAAATGTCTATCAATAAGGGACTCATCAAATAAATTATTATATCAAGATATAGAATACCTATACTAAAGAAAATAAAGAAAAGCTATATTTGCCAACATGAAGAGAAGCTATTAAGTGAAAAATGTCTACTGTAGATGTACAGTATAATATGATCCCATTTTGGCAGGAAAAATGTGGTATGTAATTCTGTGTGAGAGAGACAAAGAGAGGCATGGCAGAGACACTAATTAGGATGATACACAAAGTAAATGTGTTTTTTTTTTTTTCTGGAAAGTTGGGACAACACAACTTTCACTCACTTCTGTAATCTTTAAATTTTGACAATGAGTAAGCACTAGATTTTATTTTAAAATAAAAATCTTTAAAAAGCAAATTTGTATAGGGGTGCCTGGGTGGCTCAGTTGGTTAAGTCTCCAACTCTTGATTTCAGCTCAGGTCATGATCTTTCAGTTGTGATAGTGAGCCTGCCATCAGGCTCTGCACTGGGAGTGGAGCCTGCTTGGGATTCTCTCTCTCTTTTTCCCTCTGCCCCTCCCCTGCTTGTTCCCTCTCTCTCTCCAAAAAGAAAAAAAAAGGCAAATTTGTACCAACTTATAAGAAGGCAATTTAGATAGTATCCAGTTAAATTTATCTTATTTTTATTAGTTTTTTTTAATGAATACAATTTATTGTCAAATTGGCTTATATACAAGACCTAACAACTGCCCTCCAGTTAAATTTTAAATGCACATACTTTTTTGACTTAGCATCTTACTCTTAAGAAATATAAGCAAGTACAGACTTCAAGCTATATTACAAAGCTGTAATCATCAAGATAGTATGGTACTGGCATAAGAACAGACACTCAGATCAATGGAACAGAATAGACAACCCAGAAATGGACCCACAAATGTATGGCCAACTAATCTTTCACAAAGCAGGAAAGAATACCCAATGGAATTGATATTCAGCAAGTGGTGCCAGGAAAACTGGATAGTGACATGCGGAAAAATGAACCTGGACCACTTGCTTACACCACACACACAAAATAAACTCTAAATGGATGAAAGACCTAAATGTAAGCAGGCAAAAACCTCTTTGACCTTGGCCACGGCAACTTCTTACTCAACACGTCTCCGGAGGCAAGGGAAACAAAAGGAAAAATGAACTACTGGGACCTCATCAAGACAAAAAGCTTCTGCACAGCAAAGGAAACAATCAGCAAAACTAAACGGCAACCAACGGAATGGGAGAAGATAGTTGCAAACGACATATCAGATAAAGGGTTACTATCCAAAATCTATAAAGAACTTATCAAACTCAACACCCAAAAAACAAATAATCCAGTAAAGAAATGGGCAAAAGACATGAATAGACACTTCTCCAAAGAAGACATCCAGATGGCCAACCGACACATGAAAAAATGCTCCACATCACTCATCATCAGGGAAATACAAATCAAAACCACAATGAGATACCACCTCACACCTGTCAGAATGGCTAACATTAACAACTCAGGCAACAACAGATGTTGGTGAGGATGCAGAGAAAAAGGATCTCTTTTGCACTGCTGGTGGGAATGCAAACTGGTGCAGCCACTCTGGAAAACAGTATGGAGGTTCCTCAAAACATTAAAAACAGAACTACCCTACGGCCCAGCAATTGCACTACTAGGTATTTATCCAAGGGATACAGGTATGCTGTTTCAAAGGGGCACATGCACGCCCCAATGTTTACAGCAGCACTATCAACAATAGCCAAAGTATGGAAAGAGTCCATATATCTATCAATGGATGAACGGATAAAGAAGATGTCGTGTATACATACAGTGGAGTATTACTCGGCAATCAAAAGGAATGAAATCTTGCCATTGAAACTACGTGGATGGAACTATAGGTACTACGCGAAGCAAAATTAGTCACAGAAAGACAAATATCATATGATTCACTCACATAAGGACTTTAAGATACAAAACAGATGAACATAAGGGAAGCAAAAATCATATAAAAACAGGGAGGGAGATAAAAACATAAGAGACTCATAAATATGGAGAACAAACAGAGGGTTACAGAGGGTTCCCATAACAGGGGTTATGGGAAGGGGATGGGCTAAATGGGTAAGGGACATTAAGGAATCTACTTCTCAAATCATTGTTGCACTATATGCTAACTAACTTAGATGTAAATTAAAAAATAAATTAAATAAAATTTTTTTAAAAAGAGTACTAAAAAAAAAAGGATATAAGCAACTATATACCAAAGAATGAAATACAAGGATACTCACTGTAACATAGTTTATAAATATTAAAATAATGGAAAATCAGCTAAATATCTAATAATTGGGGGCATCTGTGTGGCTCAGTTGGTTAAGCATCCCACTCTTGCTTTCAGCTCAGATCATGATCTCACAGTTCATGGGATCGAGCCCCATGACATGCTCAGTGCAGAGTGTAGAGGCTGCTTGGGATTCTCTCTCTCTCTCTCTCTCTCTCTCTCTCTCTCTGTCCCTCCCCTGCTTGCACTCTCTCTCTAAAATAAATAAATAAACTTAAAAAAAGTCCAATAATTGAAAGAAAGTTAAAAAAGAAAAACATGGAGTCATAATAAAAAACAAACAACTGTTGAGTTATAGAATATTATGATGCCATTAGAATGATATGAATGTACTAACAAACTGTATCTGGGATATGCTATCTGTGGAAAAAATTCCAGAATAGGAAGAACAATACATTCAAAAAGAAAAATTATGCATATTATACTTATGTACTTACATATACACTGAAACACAAAAATGGTATTACCTCTAGGAAGGTAGTTTGAGAACAGGGCAAGTAGAATTCACATGAGAAACTGGAGACTTACACATTATATTCTTGGATTGTGTTGAATTTAAAAAAAAAAAACTTAAGAGGAAAGATTATAAAAATGTCTACTTGTCTAAACATCAGATGTAGTTTCATATTATTCTGGAAAGTAAAGTATCTTTCTATGGCACAATTAACTATTTCATAAACCTGTTATTAGATCATTCAAATATCCTATTTTAGTAGAGTGACATTCTGATAATGAATTAACCAACCTCACATATATAATACCGAGAATACAAATGAACATTTATATAATATAAAAATAAAATAGATCAGACATATCAGATATGGTATACTTTTTTTTCAAATCAGAAAGACTTTCATACCAGGCTCATGAGCTAGAGCATGTTGAAGAACTTTTTCTGCTTTGTCATACCATTTCAATTTTAATAAGAGCTCAGCCAGGTCATAGCAAAGATAATTTTGTTGTCCACTTTTCAGAGCGGCTTCATAGTAAGTGATTGCCTAAACAAAATCCGTTTCAGTTAGGAAAATAAGGCAATGAGAATGGTGTTCAAGCATAGATATTTTATACATTATAGATTTAAAGCATAGAAGAATTGAAAATAACCTAGCAGAAACTCAGGCATGTACCTATCAGTTAATATGCCATTTTTTAGACAAACATCACATAAGGCAACTGGCATTTCTTATGAAAAGCAGTTAATGAAAACTGCTTGGTGAATTTTTTTTTTTTACCAGTTTTATTCCAGAGGTCACTGAATGCATTGAATGCAAATATATATGTTCAGTAGTTACCAGGAATAGAACAAGAATATAACAACTAAAGGAAAATCCATTATCCCTACTAGAGGGAAATAAAAGCACATGGCTTACCAAAACTGGTTCATTAGAAAGGACAGCTATTATGCTTTGTCCTATAATGAAAGAGATATAATGTTACCACAATTGACTGGTTGCAGGGTTTAGGTGCAAGATGAAGCCAGAAGTAAACTTTAGGCTCCAGTCTTTGCAAAATGCAGTGGTCAAGAATCTGAGACATTGACAAAATCTTTAACATAAATTCCAGTTTGTGAATATAAATTTGGAGTTTATAACCATCAAGATACAAACAGGGCTTGCTGTAGACTTCTCAGAGAGCAGGGTTTGAAACATTTAGTCCAATAGGCATATCTCAAGTACACAAAGTACTTACCTTTGAGTAGTTGTGAGTTTTGACAAGTGCTTTCCCAATTTTGCTTGCCAGTGTTCCATCTTTGGGATTCTGATTTAATGCTTGCTCATACGCTATTATGGCTTCTTCTGGCTAATGTTGGCAGATTCAAAAAATAAGCAATGAATAAACAGCTTAGCTGGATCCTTTTAAAGGGCAACATTTCTGTAATTAAGCTCTGTATCTGTAGTACTCACTCAGTGAGACAAATAAAGTACATAGTTAAGTCTAGAAACATTACCACTGTCAGAGAGGTGACAGTCACTAGTGTAGGTGTAACTCATTACTGGCTCTCTTCATTTTTCTGTTTAAAAGAGACTCTTACCTTGTTTCTGGTATCCTATCTATTTCAAATAATGATAATGCTGAATTACTGGATCTCAGTTTGAAAACAACTTTTTTACTGTGATGGTTATTTCCTTTTTACTGTAATGACTAGGTCTTTAAATAACACTTAAAACATTCCTTTAAATAGAATAGTAGGTTAATCGCAAAAAGGAGTTTTTTGTTTGTTTGTTTGTTTTTTAAATCTAAGTTCAGTAGCATCAGAAACTTTACCTCTTGTATATTCATGTATGCATCACCAAGGAGAAGAAAAGAACGAGGGCTGGGCATTCTCTCAGCAATTTCTCTAGAAATCAGACCAATTCTAGTTAGTATCCTGAATATAAATATCTTCTTCTAAAAGAATTAAATAAAAAGTAAGTTTACTTATTTCAATTAAGCCATAGCTTTCAGAGTATCTTCTACATTGTAAAAGAAAAAAAAAACAACCCATTCATACCCAGATTATTTATGCTATATCAACTTTTTTTTTTTCCATTAAATCTTTCCATTTTTTAATATGCAGGTAACAAGAGTACTGGTAGACAGTAAACATATAAGCTCTCATTATATGAAAATACATTTTTTACCTTTAATTTTGAAATGATGTGGGAGCGAAGGCACCAAAACGGGATGTGACGCTATCAGTAATGTACAGCATCTCACTCACTTGGTCCAAAAACTATATGCGAGGTATAACTTTATACATGACACTAAGAATTGAAGTCTATAACTAATGTGTCAGATCTGCCTGAAACAAGACCTATGCTTTTAACTATTATATTATAGGGCATCCAAAACAAATCAATCTTATTTTTAAATATCTTCTGATCATGAGAGATGACGGTGCTGATCTTTTGGAAACATCACAGGGAATAAGATCTAGGACCTCCAGTTCATCCACCCATACACAGGTGCTGCTCAGTTTCTTCGAATCACTCAGCACCTACAAAGAACCTGAACAGCTTTCTAAGTTTTGATATTTACATGATATAGATGAGCCAATGAAATAATTCATCAACACTGTGCTATGTTCTCAACAGATAAGAATGTTGATCTCTTCTTACATGAAGTGTGTGCTTGTATGTTTATAAGAGTAAGAACAACCTGTGTGTGTTGTCGATCCCAGTAAGAGCACCAGTGTATGACATAATGCACCTGCCCTTTCACCAAGGAAAATTTGTAATCCATACCTTGGCGTGGTGTATACTAAGTCCTAATTTTCTATTGCTATAACTATTATGCTGAGCATTACATATGACCATTTAGCCCCTGAATTGTTGTTATATTATAGTTTTCTTAAGCTATTAGAATATATGTAACAGTTGCTTTTCCCCTTCCCAAACAGAAAGGTTTAAGGTCTAGAAATAACATCTAATGAAGGAGGAGAGTTAAGAATCTAGAGTAAGCCACAAAATAATCATCATCATTAATGATTTATGTCTTAGGAGAGTGAGTTGCTTGGTTAGTGTGACTGTGGTTGGTAGTAGAACATATTAAGGAAAGGGTCTATGAAATATCTCTGTAAAGCAGTTAAAGAAAGAAGAAAGAAATCTGGGAACTAATTTTAAGAAGTAAATGTGTCAAAATACAATGGGTTGAAATAATCATTTACCTGTAACAAGTAATATATAACATTTTCTCTTTTCTGTGTTTCAGATAAATATCTGCCATTTTTTCTTTGGCCTCTATGAAATAAGGCTGTTCAGTGGTAACATTCCGAAGCATACTTAAAGCTCGCTCAACATCTCCCTGGGCCAGAGCTAGGTCTGCATTAGCAATAGTAACACGCAATTCTTCAGATGTCCCAGAAAATTCATGGATGGCATCTTGTATAACTTTCGCTGCCTCATGCTATAAAGATGAAGTTAAAATAACATTCTTTCAAAATATTCAACAAATTACATTAGAAATGAAGATTTTCTACTAATCCAGAATGAACAATAATTATAGCACAGGTATGATGAAAACTGACAGATTTCTGAAAAGTACAAAATTTTAAAACTAAACTCAGAGACCAAATTCAGATGACAGTATGAATATTTTTTAGGTGAAAAGTGTTTTCATGACTAGGACAATGGCAATTGCTATGAAAGAGCTCCTGCTACTGTAATTTAATAAGCATTTACTTAGTATCCAGCATTATATTAACCCATTTAATTCTCACAAAACCCCTCTAAACCCTCTAACAAAAACTCCCATCTTGCAGCAAGGAAAATGAAATTTGGAGAGTTAAGAAGCCATGTTCATTATTGCCCCCTTGATGGGATCCAGTCCACAATCATCCGCTGAACCAAATGGCTCTTCACCAAGTAGCAGATTACTTTATTCCCTATACCAGGAGCAGTTCTGTTATGCCTCAGCTGAATACATTACCTTATTTTCGAGTCTGTACCTCAATGAAACTAAAATGTCTTTTTTATTAAAAAAAATTTTTTTTTCAACGTTTATTTATTTTTGGGACAGAGAGAGACAGAGCATGAACGGGGGAGGGGCAGAGAGAGAGGGAGACACAGAATCGGAAACAGGCTCCAGGCTCTGAGCCATCAGCCCAGAGCCTGACGCGGGGCTCGAACCCACGGACCGCGAGATCGTGACCTGGCTGAAGTCGGACGCTTAACCGACTGCGCCACCCAGGCGCCCCGAAACTAAAATGTCTTTTAAGATCAATATCAATTTTTTTAAATTTTTTTTTTTTCAACGTTTATTTATTTTTGGGACAGAGAGAGACAGGGCATGAACGGGGGAGGGGCAGAGAGAGAGGGATACACAGAATCGGAAACAGGCTCCAGGCTCTGAGCCATCAGCCCAGAGCCCGACGCGGGGCTCGAACTCACGGACCGCGAGATCGTGACTTGGCTGAAGTCGGACGCTTAACCGACTGCGCCACCCAGGCGCCCCAAGATCAATATCAATTTTAGAGAATATAAGACATTCCGATTTCAGAAACATTAACATGAAAAAAAACAGTGCATTTTAGAATCAACTATCTGTGGTAGAACTGGTTCTTGTTATGTATTTATGTTATATATTAGTGAAATAGAAATTATTTTGCAATTTCGCAAGTATCTAGACACAGCCTTCTTCATTTCCGCTAAAATATGAAAATAACTGACTAGCAACTGTTGCAATCTAAAAAACAGACCTAAATGATGTTAAGTTCTTCATTTTCTATAAGGCTTTAACTCCTCTCTCAGAATTGCATCCTTGCCTGCTTCCTGTCTATTTATTATTATATTATATTATATTATATTATATTATATTATATTATATTATACTGTATTATATTATTGTATATATTATTTTCAGTATTTTATTTTATGACCACCCTATAAATTTACCAAAGGTATATTCATTAAGTGTTCGTTTTGTTTTCTCAACTATTAGAATTTCAGATTGGTACTTTCATTTGATTCCAGTAGTACTTGTGTGCACACGTACATACGTGTATGTGCATGTGTGGGAGTCCTTTCAGGAATTCACAGAATGACAATTATATTATTACCTTTCATGGTAGCTGAGATCATCACACATTATATTGCTATATACGTTATACTACATACATTTCATGGTACGTATTAAATTATATTATTACTCATATTATATTACACATATATTATTCTATTGCCTGGTAGCTAATGTAAGTACACTGATACCTAAGGCCATCCAGGTACAAATTATGTTTAACTTCAGGGACTTGAAGAAAGGACATGATTTGGTTCAAAGTAATGAGAAATTTTCTAAACTTTATCATTTGGACAAGAAAACAATTTTAGCTTTTCCATTTCCTACTAATATGTACACTTGTATAACAAAGTTCAGAGCTGAACTACTGAATTAAAACTTGACTTACCTGTTCTCCATTTAAGCGGTGAGCCTCTACCAACTCAAGAAAGATTGATAAACGATGGTTTGCATCAACTTCAGTTTTTCTGTGTTTTGATTTTGAGGAAGCTCCAATTCTCCTCATTCCTGGTAAACTCATTGCCATATGCAGGGTTTTAATTGCTTCTGCTATTTCTCCCATTTTCTTTTGTGACTGAGCTTTTATCAAATGATACAAAGGGCATTCTCTCACCTGAAAAAATAATATTCAGAAATACTTCCTTAGAATATACATACAACATCAACACATAATTTACAATCCACCAAACATTAAAATAACAGAATCTCTGAGGACACTCAGCCTGTATTATGTACCTGAGGTCTATTTCTGCCCTCTTCTTAATTTTCTGATCATTTACTGTGTGATACCAGATTCAAGGAAACTGCCATTCTCTAGCATCCTTCTGGATGACAAACCAGGTGATAGGCTTTTACCATGATAGAAGAGAAAATACTTTAAAAAAAGACTAGCCAATATATTCTTTAAAAAAATTTTTTTAATGTTTCTTATTTTTGAGAGAGAGAGAGAGAGAGAGAGAGAATGAGTGGGGGAGGGACAGAGAGACAGGGAGACAGAGAATCTGAAGCAGGCTCCAGGCTCTGTGTCAAGCCAGAGCCCGACATGTGACTCAAACCCATGAATCATGTGATCATGACCTGAACTGAAGTCAGACGCTTAACTGAGTGAGCCCCCCAGGTGCCCCAAGGCTAGCAAGTATATTCTAAGAAATTTAGTTTTCAGGCAAGGCATTTATCTGGGACTTCTAGTACTGATATAAAGTCGTTAGATTTCTAGAAACACAGTTTTTCCCTTTTATTCTATTTTTTAATTTTAGGATTAAAAATTTCAGAACATTTTAGTCAAACTTGGTGTTACCCCCTGATACTACTCTGAAACCTGTAGCAATGAAGCTTCTATCTTTATTTTGGCTATCCAAAGTGTTTACAGAAAAAAATAAGAGAATGACAAAATGAATGAAGAAGGAGTCAAAGGAAGGAGATGATCCAGAATGAGGCAGTGTGGCAGTCATCTAATGTCTAGGATGGCTACAATTGCCCTGGAGGCTGCAGCTCTAAGCCTTAACTAGGCATCACATTTGCTGATGGGCTTTGTGTAAATTTACTCATGCTTCTATTCTTCTCTCTGAGATTTCAATTTCTTGGGATAGGGTACTAGCATTGGGGTCATAATGTACTACCCGTCTTGAGAACTAGTAACATAAGAAGCAGGCACTGCCTTCTGCAAATCTTGAATTATCCAGTCCACTGAAGGGTCCTCACATAATAGGGTTCAAGACCCTGTGAACCAAAGCCAAAGTTTGAGGAGCTCCTCCATGATTCTAGGTAGTTAGGAAGCACCTGAACCTATGATTTTCCCCAATGCTTAGAGATATGGGATGTAACACAGAATATCTTGGATAGAAACCTAGTGTGTTTATATCCTCAAACCATATATGAACTTCCAAAATGACTAGGTGTTCTTTGATGATGACTCTAAAAAGATGTTATTAAAGCCACAATCCAAGAAAGAAAAAAGCAGTAAAATAAAGTTCTTACACATAAAAATATTTGGCATAATGTTCTATAGCTTACAATTATTTTTATATACATCCATTATTGCACTTAATGTTCATTATAACTGTAGGGTGTTATTATATGAGTTTTATAGAAAAGAAAACAGGTTCAGAGAGAGATAAATGACTAGACACTGACCCCCAGGTATTCTGTGTCCAACTCCTTACAGTTTTTTAATTATACCACAGCTGCCTCCATGTTTTCTCCCACTGCTTGTGAATCCAAACTTGTTTCCATTAAAAATACATTTATTAGCAAAACATATAAGCAAAAATGCAAGATAGCTGAATATGTAAGTATCTGCTAAAGGTTCAAGGAGGGTGATATGTCCCTTCCCACGTGAATTTGGAATACTTACCTTAAAATTATAGCTCAGGCAAAGTTCAAGTGACTGAGAACACAATTTGAATTTTTCCTGAGACAAATAAACCTGAGCTATCAGGAGATGCGCATCTGCATAAGAAGGATTGTGTTCTAGGCAATGCTGCAGGTAATTATAAGCTGCTTCAATGTCACCTAATGACAGAAACAAAGCATTGTAATTCAAATGGTTAAGAGACAGAGATGTGAGAGAGAAGAGGGTCATGAGGAGTTTATGGAGAGTTCCAGTATTTAAACTAAAGTTCTCTATTCATAAGGCAGTATAACCTCTCTACCTGCACCAGGTAGCTAGCCTCCTTCTTGACTTCATGAAAGGATATACCTGTAAGTCCATAAGGAGCTCCATAAGGAGCAAGGCAGAGAAAAGCTGTGAATGCATGGATCAGAGTCCGTTACTGTTGTTACCGAGAGGACCATAAATGTACCTTTAAATTTTCCTGATCAAAAAAATTTTGCTTACAATTTTATTACAGTAAGTTTTGCAAAACATAGACATTTAAATAGGTAGAATTCTGTAACGTCTCTTACATTAACAAAGAAGATCTAGTCTTGGAATCATTCTTAGCTAGAAATTTTATCACTGTATATAGAATAACAAAAAAAGCATAAGGATATATTCTAGACGTTCAGAAATATGAACTACTGATTTAATATGCTTTTAAATACCAACTGAAATAGTCAGTGTTTTGCGCATACATACTCTGTATATCTGGGGGTCTTAGATGGAAGAAATGATCAAAATTAAAGTGACAAGAATGGGTGATTCGGAATCTGTTAGGCTCGGCTGGTACTTGGGGTCAAAAGAGGCTCTTCAGAGAAGGAAGGACATGAACTCTAGGTCCCAGAAGAACTTTCTAGTGATGTAACCTACAGTGATCTGCCCAAAGTCATCTCATAGACTGGCTTTAAGTAGTAGGTATAGGAGCCCAACTCCCCATTCAACCTTGTTAGGAGCATGGGGGAAGGGCAAGCCCTAAATTATTCTCTGTTCCATTACTCTCCTTAACCTTACATGATACCTCAATAGACCAAATAAGACTTACACTTAGGGCTTCCCATTCCCAAAGGCCTAAACTACAATGACAAAATCCACATAAACAGAAAACAGTTTTCTTAGAGACAGAGTAACTGGCTGAGGCTGCACAATAACTTAATAAATATAGTATCAAAATTTGTCAATCAACCATCAAACATAATAATATTGGATTATTTTTTGTTGTGATAAGATCTAACGCTCAAGAATCGAACAGGCAGAAAAGGAAATGGAAAGGTTAAGGATAATGACCTGGTGTGCAAATTACCACCTCCATGTAGAAGAATTAAGGAGATAACCTGGAGGTTACTGCTAAGGGGGAAAGTACATAGGAAAAGAATCAGGATTTATAAAAAAGAGACTGAAGAATATGAGGACTGTATGAATAATTGAGATCAGAATTTTTATTGTTTTGTTTAATGGTGATGAGGGGGAAAGATGTGTGGAGTTAGTATTTAGAAGGTCACTAAATATTTAAAAATGAGAAATGGGTAATCACTGTTGGGGAAAATAGCCATATAAACAAAGAACACATCAACATCACATTTTTATCGAAGAATGGCCCAATTTCCCTTAAGGAGAAAATGAAAGATATTTCTGTCCTACATGTATCTCTTTGTTAGGGTCTGGTGTAACACAGAATTTGGCTGGCCTTTGTCCCATTTCCTGGGAAGGAGTCTTGAAATCATAGAATTTCCCAAGTGAGAGGGAAATCTTTCTTGTTTGAGGTCAGCTCTGATCATTTACCTAAGTGAGAAGACTCATGGTGAGGGCCTAGATAGCTTATGTTAAGGAGATGACTCCACGGGGACTATCCCCGCCAGAAAGACCAACCAAGTACTTAGAGGGTTGGGGCTTTGAATTATGTTTTCTACTTGGACTGGGGAGCAGGATCCTGGAGACTGAGTTCAATCACACACCCAATGATTCGATCTGTGCCTATATAATGAAACTCTAATAAAAACTCTAAACCTGAGTTGAGTTTCCCTGGCTATTAATGTTCTTTATGTATTGTCATATACACATGTGTTGGAAACTTTATGTGCGCTCTATAATGAACAACGGCAGCTTCACATTTGGGACCCTCCCATACCCCACCCCGTACATCTCTCTCTTTTGCTGGTTTGGATTAGTATCTTTTTTTCTAAACTAAAACTCTAATTAAGTGGTTTCCTCAGTTCTATGAGTCATTCTAGCAAATTTGAAGCTGAGCAGTCATAGAAACCTTGAATCTATAGTCAGCTAATCAGAAGTTCAGATGGCCTTGGCAACCCCTGAACTTGTGGCTCGTGTCTGTTCCCTTAACCTGTGAAGACTGGTCCAACTCCAGGTAGTTCTCAGGTCAGAAGTCATTGCATTTGGCAATTTATCAGGATACCATATTTTGGACACATGCCAGCGTTACTTCAAATGCTCTTTTTATTTTATTTTTTTAAATTTTTATTTTTTTTTTAACGTTTATTTATTTTTGAGACAGAGAGAGACAGAGCATGAACAGGGGAGGGGCAGAGAGAGAGGGAGACACAGAATCTGAAACGGGCTCCAGGCTCTGAGCCGTCAGCACAGAGCCCGACGTGGGGCTCGAACTCACGGATCGTGACATCATGACCTGAGCCAAAGTCGGACACTTAACCGACTGAGCCACCCAGGCGCCCCAAGGCTGCTCTTTTTAAAAAGAGTGTCCATCTATGAGACTTTGGCAAGTAAGTAATACTATATTGAGAGTGATTTATATCAATTTTCAAAATAAATAGTAAGTGTTTAATAGATTAATCACAGAACTCAAAGTCTGTTTAATCACCTAGTAGATAATACTGTTTCAACTGAGAGGAAAAGTAGAAATATCATGTGGCTCAATAGTAGAACTTAATCAGAAGAAGGTATTATAAACCCACTTCTTACATATAGAGTATTTTAGAGATACAAACTTTTGAGATCACCTAGTTCTTTTTTTAACAGTTAAAACTGAGGTCAGATAAATTATAAAGTCAATCTTCTCTCTCCATTACATACAAGAAATAATTGTTTACGGTAATATCTTTCAGCTGGTTTCTACTCTTAATGATTTTACAAACTTAATTTACTTTGTGTGGCAATTCGTCTACCAAAGGTATATAAATGTAAGCACAAAGAATGATCTATTATGTGTATAGTCACACACCTGTTTGTGTCCTAAAAAACTAAGGTTATAAACCTGGGGTTATTTTTTTTTTAGCTATACATAATCACAGAAACCAAGTAGGAATTAATCAACACATTTCATAAAGGCCTGAAACCTGGTAAACTTTGCATCTGGCTATACCAATGAGTCAACTATGGATTAGTGGCTATGAATTCTTCTTGCCATCTAAGTACCATCTGATGGACTTTTTTGTAAATGGTACAACTGCTTTTTCCTGGCAATTCACTTGAACAATGAAAATTTATCCTGATTTATAAAGAATTAAACACAAAATAATTTAATGCAATTTTACACAATCTTATTTTGGACTAAAATTATTTGTTTGTGCACAAGTAAAATGCATCTTATGTGACTATTCTCCAAGTATGTGGAGTACTTAAACATACCTTTGTTTTTATCAACATCAGAATTAAAAGGTTAATTTAAGTTTTTAAGTTATATTCTACCTGATAAATATTTCACTTTTGCTATAAGGAAGACAGCTTGCAGTAGACCTGGTACAGTTCTTACTATAGTCTCCAGGATTGAGGTACAACGTCTGAGAAGTGGAGAAAGAGGTTGCCCAAGACTTGCAGGCTAAACAAAACAAATTAGCACATCATTTTATAATTATATTAGTATTTAGCTAAAAGTAAACAAACATACTAAATTTTAGTGTAACTAGCAAAACTACCTATTTTCCCAAAATTTCTCTTATTCTATTTTTGCAATAATATCTTTCCTATAACATGACTAATACTAATTTATCCCCTTGGGATCTGTGAGCAGACCATGTAATGGCTTTTATTCAGCAAAACAGTTATGAGATTATTACACAGTTACTGATTTGATAACATGAAAGGAGCATATTTGTTCAAAAACTGTCAAGGAAACATACTCAAAGGAAAGATAACTGAGAGACAGAACTTCTTGCTGGAAATGAGAGTCAAGCAATGTAGTTCTAATTCTAGACCTGCCTATGATTTACACAGTTCAGTAACTTGCATTACCCCCTAGAGTACTGTAAGTTCAGTTTCTAGAAAATTATTTTTCCTAGAAGTCAGAGGGTAGAACACACTCATGTGTATTATACCAAATGTCTCACACGTTCACATTCTCTGCTTCTCTGCCTGGCATGTCAAAGGCTTTCAAAGGATTTTTTTTTCTCTTTTTATTAATACATAGTGAATATGGTAACTAAAACAGTACTAGAACATTTGTTTATTGTTTTAATGGCTGTCTACCCAACCAATCTTTATCCAAGGGTTACCCACTCACAAGTTACAAATGTGATATTAGTTTAAATATCAAACGTTTATTCTCCCTGCTTTGACCTACTGGTGCTGTGTCCTTAATTTGAAAAATAATCTTCCCCATCATCCCCCTACACTCCATACATATATACTTTTTTTAATTTTAAGTTTATTTTTATTTATTTCAAGAGAGAGATAGAGACCAAGTGGGGAAGGGGCAGAGAGGGAGAGATAGAATTCCAAGCAGGCTCTCCACCGTCAGTGCAGAGCCCCATGCAGGGCTCAAACTAACAAACAGTGAGATCGTGACCTGAGCCAAAGTCAAGAGTCTGACGCTTAACTGACAGAGCCACCCAGGCGCCCGTCCACACATATATATTTTTAACTAGAGTATAGTGTCTTACAATCACTCCTACAATGAGACGTTACTACTGAAAAGAAACTACCACATCTCTTCACTATGTTGAGTCACAAAAAAATGTGCACTCAAAAATTATTTCAAAATATGACCACTGATGCCTACAATACATCAACTTCTTTAAATTTCTACAGCACTTATAAGTCATGTAATAAAATTTAGCATCCTACATTATCTTATACAATTCCAAAGTAGTTTCATGTTTTGTTTTGCTTCTTTTATAGGGTTAGGGTCTTTATGTGCCTTGAAGATCAGAATTTTACACTCTTTCACATAGTATGAATACAGAGTAAATTCTTCAAAAGTATTTATTTTTTCAGTGTAACTGAAAACAGTGCAAGTGTAGGTGATATAGGTGGCAAAGGTTCTTTACCACCTGCTAAGAGTTATTTATTGAGAACAACCATCATTTTTGCTGTAAACACTTTCAGAGTGAATTGTATGTGGACAATCTCTAAAATAACATCTGTCTGATTAAAAACCAAATATAAAAGGGGCAAGGAACAGAACTGGAGAGGCAAGTCTGCCTTTCTGATATTTCCCCATGAAAACACCATTATGAATGTTAATTAGGTGCTGCCATGCTGACAAAGGTTATATGGGGGGGGGGTGGGAACACAAAATGTTGTGGACTAGGGACACAATTGCCACTTAACACATTATTTCTTGCTCCACCTACAGTTAATTCTTAGCACAGCTGCCACAGAAATCCTTTTTAAATTACTGAGTCAGATGACGCTGTAAACCCTCTGGCGGCTCCCCACTGTACTCAGAATCGATGCCAGGGGAGGGACAACACCTCTAAGGACCTACGTGGTCTGGTTTCTCTGTTGTGACCTCCTCCTCACTCCATCCCTGTCACATTAGTCTCCTTGTGGCCTTTGGGCCACTGCACAACTGTTCTCTGTGCCTGAGACAATCTATACCATATATCCACATGAACACCACGTTTTTGTTCAACTTTTACCACTTAATGAGGCCTAACCAGATCATCTTATCTAAAATTATCACCTAGGGGCACCTGGGTGGCTCAGTTGGTTGAGCGTCCAGCTTCAGCTCAGGTCATGATCTCACAGTTCATGGGTTCGAGCCCCGCGTCGGGCTCTGTGCGGACAGTTCAGAGCCTAGAGCCTGTTTCAGATTCTGTGTCTCCCTCTCTCTCTGCTCCTCCCCTGCTTGTGCTCTCCCTCTCTCTCTCAAAAATAAATAAACATTAAAAAAATTTTAAAAAAATTATCACCTATTTCTTCTGAGATTTTCTAATACACCATATAATTGGTTGTATTATCTGTCTCTTCCTGCTAGTTATATATATGCTTCATAGAGGACAAAGGCTGTACTTTATCCTTTCACAACTACTTCCCCAGCTCCAAGCAAAGTCCTGGGTACTCTACAAGCATTCATTGAGTGAATTCTGATTATTGCACAAGTACTGAAAAATGCATTCTAATTCTAAGCAAGTGAAAGCACATCATGACAGGGAAGACTTAGATCAACTCTATTCCAGAGGGGTTAATTTATTATTATTTTTTAAGTTTATTTATTTTGAGATACAGCATGAGAGGACAAGCTGGGGGGGGGGAAGTGGGGCAGAGAGCGGGAGAGACAGAATCACAAGCAGGCTCTGCACTATCAGCATAGAGCCCAATGTGGGGCTCGATCCCACGAACTGTGAGATCATGACTTGAGCTAAAACCAAGAGCCAGATGCTTAACCGACTGAGCCACCCAAGTGCCCCCCAAAGGGCTAATTAAAAAAAAAACAGATTTATACAAGTTTGGAAAATGACATAGTGATCAACAAAAGTCGCATGGCTTCCCTAAAGAAAGGCCATTATCCTCATTTCCTTATTAACACAATTATGGAAGCTGTAAATCAGGGAGAATGCTAAGAATTATGCTTTTAGCAATGAAACATCTGACACTTCCTGTTATGATATTCCTGTGTTGAAGCATGAGCTGAATATAACGTAAAGTCATCTGCTTACTGTCGTAATAAGAAAGTGCTGACTAAACGGATCCACATCAGTTTGGAAACAACTCTCTGGTAGTTCAATAAAAGGCTCCATTTTCAGTTCTACTCAGTGCTACATAGGCAGATAATGGATGACACTAAAGATCTGTATAAAATAGATGACAATCAGGATCTAAAATAATACGGTAATCTGGAATTATGAGAGGAGTCTGAGGAGATAAGGTTTCACAGGGATAAATGTAGAGTCTACAGTTTTGTCCTAAGTTACAGTGAATAATAGATCAAAAGACTTTAGTTAACTATTAATTCAATAGGGGTCGATAATATCGTATGATTCACAAAAGAAGCTAGAAGAACATCTAGAATTAGGCAGAAGAGGATCTGCCAGGGCCAAACCCACATTTGGACTAGTGACCTTAAGGAGAGCTTACTAACAGAAGAAAGGCTATCCTCAGGCCCACGAGCAGGGTTCTAGCTATGTCATATAAAAATAAATGGCTAAAAACCTGGACTTGTTTAGGGAGAACATGAAAACTAATTTCTAAAATCTGAAGGTCTGTTTTATGAATGAGGAATAACCCTTGCTTTGGCTAAGTAACTGGACTTGCCCGTGCCACTTCAGAGAGCAGGAGGATGACCAGGACACAGGTGAATTTTTTTTAACATGAAGTTAAGTCTGATTTAACACAGGAAATGCAGTCTAACAGTTATAGTTATACAGTAAGAACTGCACTTTAAAAAAAAATTTTTTTTAACGTTTATTTATTTTTGAGACAGAGAGAGACAGGGCATGAACGGGGGAGGGTCAGAGAGAGAGACACACAGAATCCGAAACAGGCTCCAGGCTCTGAGCTGTCAGCACAGAGCCCGACGCGGGGCTCGAACCCATGGACCGCGAGACCATGACCTGAGCCGAAGTCAGACGCTCACCGGCTGAGCCACCCAGGCGCCCCAAGAACTGCACTTTTGAGTGTACCCAAAGGTTGGATGGGCCCTTAAGATGCTATGGAGTGGATTCAGGGGTGCCTGGGTGGCTCAGTCGGTTGAGCGTCTAACTTCGGCTCAGGTCATGATCTCGTGGTCCGTGAGTTCGAGCCCCGCGTCGGGCTCTGTGCTGACAGCTCAGAGCCTGAAGCCTGTTTCGATTCTGGGTCTTCCTCTTTCTATCTCCTCCCCCACTCATGCTCTGTCTCTCTCTTCTCAAAAACAAATAAATGTTAAAAAAAAAAAAGATGCTATGGAGTAGATTCAAGTATTAAATGAATGAATGACTTAAACAACTTCTAATATTTCTCCTGAAGTGAAGATATTAACATTCTATGAACTACAAGTGAATATTTATAAACCAATACATTACTTGATAGCAGTCACTGGCATAAATATTCTGACTTAAAAACTATTTCAACTAATATAGATACGAATACTACCATTGTAAGATGCAGATATAATCTAATATGTGAAAGACGATTTATTAGCACATTCATAAAACACTGTGTAAATGATGTTGTAAATATTTTTATTGAAAAAAAGTCCCAGAATTACTTACCTGCATTGGGCAGAAATTCAGATATTCTGTAATAATTTCTAGTAAGAAATCAGGATTTAAGTTCTCAAAATATTGTATGCCAAGTGGTAAATCTTCTAAATGTGAAAAATGAGTGTCCAGAACATCATTTAACATATTAATAACTTCTTCTTGTCGCTTATTTTTCTTCATAGCAAGAATTGCATGTAAATAAATTAATTCCTACAAATTAAGCAGTTGCCATTAATTATCCCATTCCGTTGTAAAGCCATTTATTTCTACTTAGATTTCAAACACATATGAAGTGCTATTTATGTGCAATATTTATTCAAATTTAAGTATTAGCTTGGACAAACTTTTAGACTCTTTTTAAAAACAAAAATTTTTCTAATGCTTATATATTTTTGAGACAGAGACAGAGCACGAACGGGGGAGGGTCAGAGAGAGGGAGACACAGACTCTGAAGCAGACTCCAAGCTGTCAGCACAGAGCCTGATGCAGAGCTCGAACTCACAGATTGTGAGATCATGACCTGAGTCGAAGTCGGACGCTCAACCGACTGAGCCACCCAGGTGAGCCAAACTTTTAGACTCTTATACAAGATTACTTAAAGTCTAATTCTGCAAGGAGGTAAGTTAGTAAATGCAATCATACATTAAAATTATCATATATTAGTCTTGTAAAGCCATTACTATTACTAAAAAAAATTTCATATTTTATAAACAGTAGCTAGGATCTATACGATCTGATAAAATAAAATACTGTACCGCAGATTTTCCAATAGACTGCTGAATTTCACTAAGGAATTCAAGCTGCTGATCTGCATCCTGTAACTGCCCTTCTATTAATTGACATCGGATAACTCCTAAAGCCAAACAGGACAAAAATAGTCAAAGTCCACATCCATTCAGGTATGTACACTTCAAGCTAACAACACAAGGATTAATAAAATAGGTCCCCCCCCCCATAATATGTTAAAGTATTGATACACTATAATAAAATACAATAAAGTCATAAATACTACATCAGATTTAAAAAAGAAGAAAAAGAGAATAAAAGGAAATAAAATTGCCAGCTTTGTACCTATATAAAATCAGTTACTAAGGACTTCAGAATTTATGGGAACTACCCCCATAAAAGTTTATTATCGCAAGATACTATATAAGAAATGAAAACTTTAGGGGCACCTGGATGGCTCAGTCAGTTGAGCATCCGACTTGAGTCGGTTGGGCATCCGACTTGAGTCGGTTGGGCATCCGACTCGAGTCGGTTGGGCCCTGGGTTGGCCTCTGTGCTGAGCATGGAGCCTGCTTCCGATTCTCTCTCTCTCTCTCTCTCTCCCTCTGCCCCTCTCCCCAGTTCATGCTCTGTCTAAAACCAAGTAAAATTAAAAAGGGGCGCCTGGGTGGCTCAATTGGTTAAGCATGCGACTAGTTTCGGCTCAGGTCATGATCTCAGTTTGTGAGTTCAAGCCCCACGTCTTGGGATTTCTTTCTCTCTTCCCCCCTCCAAAATAAATAAACATAAAAAAATTTTTTAAAAATGAAAACTTTATTTTTAAAGATTTATGTTTTTTTCTATTGTGGATAGTGGAGGACAGTTTGATTTTGGAAAACTACAACATATTTTCTTCTTTTTTTAAAAAAAAAAAATTTTTTTTTAACGTTTATTTATTTTTGCGACAGAGAGAGACAGAGCATGAACGGGGGAGGGGCAGAGAGAGAGGGAGACACAGAATCGGAAGCAGGCTCCAGGCTCTGAGCCATCAGCCCAGAGCCCGACGCGGGGCTCGAACCCACGGACCGCGAGATCGTGACCTGAGCTGAAGTCAGACGCTTAACCGACTGAGACACCCAGGGGCCCCCATATTTTCTTCTTTAATAGCAGGTATTAAAAGGAATTATTATTTATATATATATCTGAGGAACACTTGTAGAAACAGTTGTCATACCAATTAGTGCGGGGACACTAGTTTCATCCAGTTTCATGGCGGTATTGTACCACTTCAATGCTTCTTTCATGTCTCCTTGTAAAATCATTTGGTATCCAAGTTCTGTAGCAAATTCTGATTGCTCAGGGTTTAAAGCAAGAGCTCGTTGTAGTAATGTCTGAATTTTTCTAAGAATGAGTTGACTTCGTCCACACTAAAAAGAAAAAAAAATTTAGAAGTCAAACGCTTCTACTCAGGTGGGAGGATTAGTTTTTTTCTAAACATACAAATTATTTGTACTTCATAGAAATAGAATGAAAAAAAAAAGATTTAATAACCAAAGGAAAATAAAACTTCTCCATTTACTACCTGGACAGTGCAGCAAGAAAGAGTTTACATCTAATCAGAACTTAAAATCCTAATGAACACTGCTTTTAAACAACAGCTTCCTGGAAAGTATACTCTAAAGATGCTACACAAGTGTATTTTTTAGGACTGTTTTCAAACTGTCTTATCATTGTTTTATGAATTAGACGAGGAAATCATTACTTTAAGGTTACAGATATGTATATGTACATATATATGTAGTTTATCAAATCAAAACCTAGGACAAGGATTTGCTTTCCTCCTAAGGAGAAGGTATACCACCAGGGCAAATATTTCATTTTTTTATTATTTTATTTTATAATATCATCTCATTTTATTAAAAATTGTATATATGTGCAGAGAAAGGATAAACACTTTAATGTTAAACATGTTAAGTTTTCTGTGGTGAGATCATTAGTATTTTTACTTTCTTCTTTGTATTTTCTCCTAATTTATTTTTTTAATGGGAAAAAGGTAGTATATAAATATTTTTAAATATAACTTATTGTCAAGTTAGCTAACATATGGTGTATAGAGTGTGCTCTTGGCTTCGGGAGTAGATTCCCAAGCTTCATTGCTCACCTACAACACCCAGAGCTCCTCCCAACAGGTGCCCTCCTCAATGCTCATCACCCATTTTCCCCTCCCCTCTGTTTCCTCCCCTCCCCATTAACCCTCAGTTTGTTCTCTATATTTAAGAGTCTCTTATGGTTTCAGGCAAATATTTTTAAAGATCGTGCATTTGGGCTCAGCTGGGTAACTCAGTTAAGCGTCTGACTCTTGATTTTGGCTCAAGTCAGGATCTCCCAGTTCGTGGAACCGAGCTCCGCACTGGGCTTCACACTGACAGGACAGAACCTGCTTGGGAATCTCTTTCCCTCTCTCTCTGCCCAACCCCTGATCGTGCCCACACACACACTCTCTCTCTCAAAAATAAATAAACTTAAAAAAAAAAGATCATGCATTAGAATCTTTGTTATAAAAGCTTCAAAAATAGTTCAAGAAATGGCTACTCTACTAAAATAAGTACATAATGTTCTAACATAATAACTTAAAAAAAGTTTACTTATTTATGTTAGAGAAAGAGTGAGATCGCAAGCAGGGGATGCGCAGAGAGAGAGAGGGAGAGAGACAATCCCAAGCAGGCTCTGTGCTGCCAGCACAGAGCCAGATGTGGGGCTCCAACTCACAACCCGGAGATCATGACCTAAGCTGAAATCAAGAGCCGGGACACTCAACTGACTGAGCCACCCAGGTGCCCCTACCACAGTAACTTTTAAGAGTAAAATTTAAACTGCTTCAATTTTTTAAGCTTAATTAAAAACTAATCAAAATAAATGATCTGGCAATAAAATAAATAAAAAAAGGTAAATATCTTCCTTAACTCAAACTTTTATAATAGCAGGGATTTTTTTCCCCTCTAAATCTCACACAATCTGACAATCTGTTTTTTAACAAAAGAATCAGTTTCTTCATGGCATTTAACAATTGATATCCTTGATTTTTTCTTTCAGTTTATCTATTATTTCATCTAGTTATGTGTACCTTTTCCTTATTTCTTAAATAAGGAATTAGTTTAATTAACTTTTCAATCCTCCATTCCTTGTATTGATTTTGAGATTCTGCTGTATTTTTCTACTCCATTCCTGATTATCTTCTTCTTATTGGATGTTGTAATAAAAACATTTATTATTAAAAAAAAAAAAGATCCCAACCATTTCCCCCACCAAAATTGTCTCTTACCTATGTTAAAACTTTTTTTCAAATACAACTGACCCTTGAATAACATGGGGGTAGGGTGCTGGCCTCCACCCTTCACTGCACAGTTCAAAAGCTGCATATAATTTTTGATTCCCCAAATATTTAACTATTAAAATATCCTACTACTGACCACACCTAATTGATAACAATCTATTAACACATATTCTGTACATTATATGTATTATATACTGTATTCTTATAATAAAGTAAGCTAAAGAAAATTTTATTTAAAAAATCACAATAATAAGGAAACTACATTTACAGTACAGTACTGTATTGACTGAAAAGATCTGCTTTAGGTGGACTCATGCAGTTCAAACCCATGTCAGTCAAGGGTCAACTGTAGTTTTAAAAAACAAAACAAAGAATAACTCTAATCATAAATCTTACGCTCTGATTAAAATACATGATTTCCCATTTCCTTTGGAATTTACCACTTTCCTATCCTTAAAGGCTCAACAAAGCCTTCCATGAAGCCTTAATGATGTCTTCTTTTGGTTGGTGAGAAATTATGTTATCTCCTCCAAACGGATTTTCTTAGGAATGTTATCACATATTTATATATGTAGGGTATTTTCACTCTAGACCATATGCCTTTTGGTGCCTCAACCTTCGTGAGTTATTTTATATTCCCAGCTACAGATATAGAACTCTGGCACATTGTAGGCACTCTTACAGTTCTGCTGAAGGCTACTGTGATCTTATAAAAAAGTTGAGCATTTTGTGGTTCCGTGGCATCCAATGCATTTTCTAAGTTTTCCAGCTTGGTGGCAGCCTAAAACAAAAGTATCCAGTATAATTTAAAAAAAAACAAAGAAAAAAAGAATACATGACATATACATGAATAAATATTATGATTTAAAAAATGTTTGCTTTTGCAAATTCCCTCTTGACTCTAGTGAAATCATCTATGTTGCAAAATGTATTGAAAGTTCTTTTTTTTAATTAAAAAAATTTCTTTAATGTTTATTTGTTCTTGAGAGAGAGCATGAGCAGGGGAGGGGCAGAATGAGAGAGAGGGACACACAGTCCAAAGCGGGCTCCAGGCTCTGAGCTGTCAGCACAGAACCTGATCCGGGGCTCGAACTCACCAACTGTGAGATCATGAGTGAGCCAAAGTCAGATGCTTAACTGACTGAGCCACGCAGGTGCCCCCAAAATTCTTTTAAAAGGCTCAAGAATTATGAATAAAGAATTGAGTTTCAAAATGTGTTTTTAAAATATCTGTTATTGAATGGAATTCTTTGGGTAGGTAAAGATACCCATAATATTCAATTAACTATATATGCCAAGCTCCCTCTCCAATAATTTATTCATGACACACATGAGATATGAATAATAATGTAAGTATAAACATTACTATTGTATGAGATCGGACTTCAAATTACTTATATAGTCTGGTTTATATTTAAAATATTCTCTAGATTAGAAAAATCACTAAGACACTTATGGTAAGTAACTTCAATGCCAGGAAAATTTACTGAAGAGGCACCCCTACTAAAATTCTTATGGTATTTACTGAAAAATTTATTAGTTGCTATCATATTAACCGATTTAACCAGACTAAACACAATTCAAATCTATTACCTGTTATAATACTATTTGCTTCAAACTGGATTTTGGCATTCCATAATTCAGTATATAATCAATGTGCTCATTACTAGAGAAACATGTACCTTATTATAAGGTCCAATGGGATTTCATCCTAAGCCCATTTAAATAATGCAAACACAGTTAAATTGTAAAAATACTACAAATCATATTTTGTATATATATTCTTCCATACCTAGCACCACCAGTTACATGAATCATGTACATAATACTGTATTGGGGTTTTATGTGGAAAACCACATATACTATAATTAATGATTTAAGGAATTTTTAAGGTAGTTTTAACTATATAATATTTTTGCTTTACTAGTTGATTTAAGAAGCTCATCTCTTTGTTAAGGTGTATTTTTAGGAATCAAGTAAAAAGTACCATGTAATACATTCTAAAAGAGCTCTTGAAGGCTCTTATATATGTGCATATGTGTGTGTGTAACTATAGATTTTTAATACAGGAAACTTAAATAGTACAATACAACTTACCTTCTCTATGTCCCCCTCCCTACACAAATAGTAAAGAGCCAGGATTCTTAGAGCTTCCACATTTTGATTATCTTGAAGCATTAACCTGCAGAAAAACATTTCACTTAATGTTGAAATAAACTTAATGTGCTTTCTTTTATTTGAAGGTTGAAAAAGTCATTTTGCTGGTCTGACTACTCCATTATCTAAGTAAGAATTTTAGGTAGTAAAATAAAATCTCCTTTATGAAAATTATCAACCTCATTATTTAAGCTAAAAAAAAAATCTCTGACACTATCTCTGATAGTGCGTCTTTATGCACTGCTGAAGTGAGTACTGATTCTTAGTCTTTAATATGTTTTAAAAAGATATGAATAGATTGTACCAGTCTCATTAAATTCTTCGGCAATCCTAAATAAAGTATTACTTAATCATGCATAACAGTATATTAAAAGAATAATTCACCTTGACCAGCAAGATTTATTACAAGAATTTCAGGAATGAGAAGACTGGTTAAATATTTAAAAGTCTCTTAATGTAATTCACAACATTAAAACAGATTCTTATGTGACAAAAAAAAAATTGAAAATATCATGGCAAAATATCTGATTAGTAATAGGAACAACTCCCCTTACCCTAAAAAAGATACAAACTGAGTAAAAAATATGCAAAAGCTATATAAATTCCTATGAACTCTGCTCAAGGACATTTAAAAAAGAAATGAACAAATGGGGTAATACACCAGGTTTCTTATTATGGATGATGTGGTACAATGAATTATTAGCTTCAATTTTCCACCTTCCAAGAATATATACCTTCTGCCACGAAACTGAGTTCTTCCTATAAATGCTGACATGTACTTTGTTGCTCCTTGGCTGTGGACTTGGGACATCTTCCTAATGTTGGCCAATGGAATGTGAACAGGACTGGCAGTGTGCCACACCAAAGTTTCAGAGGTACTGGATACTTCTGCCTGTCCCTTTGCATCTCTGCTATAACCATGGAGACGAGCTCACCTCTGGGTAGCTGCTGCTCTCTAGCTTGAGCCCAAAGAAGAACACCCGTAGAGCTGACCAGAGACCAAACTGCAATAAAGTGCCACACCACCCAGATGGACCTAAAATCTGAAGCAGAACACCAGGCGGGGCTGGTGGAGGCCAGCAGATCCCAGATGATCCCTACCAAAGTGAGGAATGAGTGCTTACTATCGTTAAGCCCTGAGATTTGTAGCTGTTTGCTATGCCCCAATAGTTGCCACATGATAACACCCATTTTTGGTTAAAAAGTCCCCCCCCCCAAATAATCTATAGATTCAATGCATTTCAAACCAAAATCTTAGAAGGTTTCTTTTTTTTTTTTAACTTGGTAAGTTAATTCTGACAGTCGATTAAAAAAGAGCCAAGAAAACTATCAAAAAAGAAATGTGATGGAGAACATGCCCCCAAAATATAAAAATGTATTTGAAATACAGGGAATAATGGGGAAAAAAATGACCAGTCATTTTACAGGGGAAAAAATAGGCTTAGCAATATGAAGGTGCTCAATTTCAACATAATCAAAGAAATGAAAATAAAAATACGGTTTTATTCTACCAGATACTACCACTTTTATTCTACCAGATCGTTAAAAACAAAACCACCACACTGATAATAGCCAGAGCTGACAAGGATGGGGGAGGGGCATTCTGGAGAGTACTCATGGGAGTATAAATTAGTACAATTTCTTAGAAGAACAATTTGGTAGTGTCTTTGCAAATTTCAAACATGCAAACCCGAGATAGAGACTGCCATCTGTGTCCTCAAATCATTCTTTCCTCATTTGCTTGGGCACATAGCTAGCTGACATGTTCCTGCTACCTTTGCAATTAGATGTGGCCCACGGGAGACAGCCCACTTCTAGGCCTGGGCTTTAAAGGAAAGTGGAATGATTCCGTCACACTCTTACCCTTTCTACCAGCTGGATACCAACGTCATGAGATTTTAGGACATCGCAGAGTTGCAATATGGAAAGAACCTAGGTCCCTGAATGACAGTGTGGAGGAAGGCTGACTGATCAAAAGTTACACCCACTCAAAACAATTACATATGGCAGAAAAAATATTCTATTATGTGTTTAGATCTATTTTATAGGAGCTCGGCCTACCCTAACAAATATGATTCCCTTTAATTCAGTAATGCCTCATTTAAGAAATGATCCTCCAGAAATATACCTATATGTGTAAAAAGGGGTGTGTGTGTGTGTACCCCTAAATGGCTATCAACGGGGAAAGATCAACTACTTATATGTTTACTTTATGGATGTGTACTTTGTTAAAAAATAATTACGTATATCTGGCTGAATGGATATAAAAGAATATCCACAAAATACCAAGTAAATAAAAATCAAGCTTAAAAACTATATAGTCTATTTTTTCTTTTACAAACATCCCCAAATATATATGTGTATATATATACATATATATATTTAATATACTATATCGATACTCCACCACCTCCCACTCATACAGAGTGCCTAGAAAAGAAATCTAGAAAAATATAAACATCAAAGAGTTACTAATGCCCAAATTGTGGCCTCCAAATATCACTTCCCACTAAAAGGGATTATATTGCACTCCACAACAGCTAATTCCTGTTTAGGGCAAAAAATACACAAAATGACCCTAGTGCATCTTGCTATATACCAAATAGCAAGGAAATTACTGAAGACTACTAGGATCCCGTCAAAAGGACCTAAGAACTAACTTGAAGAGGCTACTAACAGCCAATAGTGAGACAATATGAGCAATTATAACAACCAAAACGGTTAGAAGCACACAAGTTTAATCCATGTTATATAAACAAACCCAAACTGCTAATCAATCACAATTCGGGGATGCTAGGGAACTTTCTAATTTTTTTGGTTTTTTGAAACCCAGAAATAAAAGATTCAAGCACTTATCCAACTTTTCTTATATGAACTATACCACTGGATAACCGACCAGTTGATGCGAAATTTTTTTTTAATAGTACTCCAGCTAAGAAATGCAGAATGATATAACCATATTGTAATCCTAAAGCACCCAGATACTGAGCACAGATTTCTGATATTACCACAAAAAGACAGCAGGGGATTATGTCCCTTCGATAAAAGAACACATCACCACTTATGAAGTAACTGCAAAAAGAAAAAAAAGATTGAACATGTATCTAACCAAGCCTCTATATCCAGTACCAATTTACAGGAAATTCAGAGGATAAGCAACAGTACATGGCATGCAATCAATAAAATTCTTATGGAAAACCTACTGGATACAAGACTGGTTTCTTTATCGTAAATATCAAGAAAAAGATGTGGGAGAAGTGGGAGGCCAGTGGAGAGAGAAAGTAGGAAAACGAGGAAGGAGACGAGGGAGAGAGGGGATCCTCCATTTTATACTTCAGAAGAAAAATCCAAATCCTCAAGATGACCAACAAGACCATTTATATCCTGGCTCCCCTGCTCCCTCCTACCCTTCTGCTCTGACTTCACTGTCTAGTCATCTTACCCCCACTTCATACTCCTTAAAAACATGACACACACCCTTGCCTCAGGTCTTCACACTTGCTTTTCCGACCTTCTGCAGTCTTCTCCCAGATATGTGCATGGCTTGCTCCCTGTGTTCAAATGTCACCTATTCAGTGATGCCTTCCCTGACCATCCCATAAAATGGAATCCCTCCTCCCACTCCCTATTTCACTTTCCAGCTTTATCTTTTTTCCATAGCACTTAAAACTTTCTAACATACTACATAATCTTTTACTTGTTCTGCTTATTATATGGTTCCTCTCATTTGAATATAAGCTTCACTAGGGCAGGGATATTTGCATAAAAGATTATCTGTCTTAGAACAACTATTCAGATATTTATATAAATCAAAACATTCAGTTGCTAAAAACAGTGCAATGTTAAGTTCTCTTTCGATTCTATATTGCTTGAAAAAAAATCAAATTAAAAAAATCTTATAATAGGGGTGCCTGGGTGGCTCAGTTGGTTAAGACTCTGACTCTTGATTCTGGCTCAGGTTATGATCTCGCAGTTCATGGGATCGAGCCCCATGTCAAGCTCTGTCTTGACAGTGTGGATCCTCTCTTCCTCTCTCTCTGCCCCTCCCCTGCTCATGCTCTCTGTTTCTCAAAGTAAGTAAATAAACTTAAATAAAAATAAAAAATCTTATGATAAAAGAATACAGATTTTTTTTCCCCTGAAATTATAACCAGATCCAAAGGTACTTGTATTATCTTTTTTTACTTAACCTCTGTGCTGTTTCAACAGTCTGGTCCCAATCCTGTAAGGCGAGCTGTAGTTTCATTTTCTTTACAAAAGCAGGAAGGAAACTCGGAAAGTTCACTATTATCTGGTTCACAGTGTCCAGAGCACCTGAATAATTCTGGCGCATCTCAAGGCATTGTGCCTAATAGGAGGAAAAAAGTGACATCAAAACTCCAATCATATATACCGAGGTTCTCATAACAGTTACCCTTGAGAGGTAGGATACTAACGTTTAACATTTTCTATGTTTTTGTTTTCTGACTTTCTGTAAGGAATAGTTATCACTTTTATAATGAGAAATATAAAATAAGTTTTTAACAAAACGAAAATTTTAAAACATCACAAAACAATAAAAATATTGTATGTAAGTGGCTGTGTTATAAAATCTACTTTTAAATAACTAGAACAGAAAAATTATCTTTTAGAATAAAGTATTTCCAAGATATTTGCAAATAGCATCTAAAATGAAGACATTTCAGAGGCACCTGGGTGGCTCAGTCCATTGGGTGTCTGACTTTGGTTCAGGCCATGATCTCATGGTTTGTGGATTTGAGCCCTGTGACTGGCTCTGTGCTGATGGCTCAGAGCCTGGAGCCTGCTTCAGATTCTGTGTCTCCCTCTCTCTGCCCCTCCCCTGCTCACGCTCTCTCTGTCTCTCAAAAATGAATAAATGTTAAAAAAATTAAAAGTAAAATAAAATAAAATGAAGAGATTTTGTATCTTTAAAAAAAAAAAAAACTACTTTCAGGCTGGGACACCCGGCTGGCTCAGTCCATAGAACATGCAACTCTTGATCTCAGGGTTTAAGTTCAAGTCCCACGTTAGGTGGAGAATACTTAAAAATAAAATCTTTAAAAAAAATAAAATAGGGCCCCTGGGTGGCTTACTGGTTAAGCATCTGACTTGGTATCAGCTCAGGCCATATCATGGTTGTGAGATTGAGCCCCGCATCAGGCTCTGTGCTGACAGCACAGAAGCTGCTTGGGATTCTCTCTCCCTCTCTGTCTCTGCCTTTCCCTCGCTTGCATGCACTCTCTCAAAATAAATAAATAAGCTTAAAAACAAAAAGAAATAAAAAATAAGTAACTTTAAAGAAGGTAAGACTTTAAGAAATAAGCAAAATAAAGTTCAAACAACTCCCTCTACCTTAATATTTTCACTTCTAGGATGTATCTTAATGAAATAATTGAATAAGACCATAGGAAAAAAAAAGATTATATTTATGGCAGATTTATATTAGATATAGTAGAAAAAAAAATAACCCAAAATGTCCATTCAGGATCAAACTATAGCATACCTATTTAATCAAATTTTAGGTGGCCATTAAAAGTCATTATATAGATTTATAGATCTATGCTTAATGACATAAAGAGATGTCATTTATAATATAATAGTTTAACTGGTTATCTTCAATGGTGATATCTATTCTTAATTCTGATATTACTGCATTCTATACAGTATCCATGTATTACTTTCATAGTCAGAAAAAATAAAGCTATAGAGTTAGCACTTTAAGAACAGACATTAGGCATATTTATCATATATCAGATTTTTAAAAATTTGCTTCTGGATCTCCTTTAGGAATAAATTTAGTCCTGGAATATCTCAGTTCAAAATGAGTGTCCAGTCTCAATACATGTATAGTAGAATTACAATATAATCCTGAAATAGGTTTGAGATTATATTCTCATCTATAGTCCCATATAACTCCCATATAATTAAAGCCTGAGAACCACCCGACCCTGCTACTATGCCAAAATAAATTATTAAAATTTCTAAATAGTTGACAATAATGCATAAAGATTAATGCTGAGAATGTTTTCAAATTATATATACCCTTGGAATCTGCCTAAATAGCTGATAATATAAAAAAAAGAAAATCATACTAAAGGACCATATCTATTACTTCCTTAGACCATCACCTCCCATATGATGCCACATAACACATTAAACGAAACTAAATTTGCTGTGTACTTGGTTCCTATCATTCCTAGTTGGAATTAGGCTAATGTAAACATCCTCTATTGAATTAACTGAAAAATAAATACATAACTGGAATGGGTTGTATCAGAAAAAGAATTTAAACAAATCTTAAGTATTGGAGGCAAAAGGTAAATCTCTCCTAAGCTGCTTATACTGACACCTGAAATAGCCCTAGACCTTAGTAGATTATCAACTAGCTTTTTTTTTTTTCTTTTGAGAGAGAGTGAGAGAGAGCATGAGTGCAAGCAGGGGAGGGGCAGAGGAAGAGAATCTTGAGCAGGCTCCGTGCCCAGCACAGAGCACAACCAGGGGCTCCATCTCAGGACGGTGAGATCATGACCTGAACTGAAATCAAGAGTTGGATGCTTAACCAACTGAGCCACCCAGGTGCTCCTCAATCAGCTTTTCTTTAAGAAGAGGGTGGAGTTGAAATGATCAAGAAAAACTTTTTATTTTTTATTTATTTATTTTTTTTTTTAAATTTTTTTTCAACTTTTATTTATTTTTGGGACAGAGAGAGACAGAGCATGAGCAGGGGAGGGACAGAGAGAGAGGGAGACACAGAATCGGAAACAGGCTCCAGGCTCTGAGCCATCAGCCCAGAGCCTGATGCGGGGCTCGAACTCCCAGACCGTGAGATCGTGACCTGGCCGAAGTCGGACGCTTAACCGACTGCGCCACCCAGGCGCCCCAAGAAAAACTTTTTAAAAGCTTGATAAATGCTCAATTCGTCTAGCAGTGCCATCAGGTAAAACTTGAGTGCAGTCAGAGTGAATACTATTTGTACCAGAGGCGAATATCCAAACAAGTTCACTAGCCACAGAAACTGGCAAAAGCCATGAGGGGATATTAACAAGAGTCAAGACACTAATAATCCTCTCTTCTTTTTTACACCTGCAAATTACTGCTTATCTAACAGGCTGTTTTCCTAACAAATAAATTTAATTTTCTTTTGCTGAATCAAAAACTTTAAATATTTTAAGACATTCAGAAGCATCAACGGAACTGATGAAAGGACCCAAATTATACATTTCTACCCACCAATGATTTCTAATGACTCATCCTTCACAATGTAAGTCAGGTCATGTTGTTTCTCTTATCGTTGGCTGCCCATCCATCTGGTTCAAAGTAAAAGCCAAAGGCTTTACACAATCAGCCATGGCTCTCCTCATCTCTCCCTCACCACCCCCCCCCCCCCATTCCTCATACTCACCTTCTTTTCCTCAAGCCTCCACTTCTACCCTCTGCTTAGCTCATTCCACTTTCGTCTCCTGGCCTCCCAGCAATGCCCTGAACATGCCTTAAGGTAGTTCAACTTGTTATCTCCTCTATTTGTAAATGCTTTCCCCCAGGTGCCCACAGAGCAGTAACTCTCACTTCCTATAGGTCTTTGCTCAAATGTCACTATCTCTGACCACATGATTTAAAACTATAGGTTCATGGGGCGCCTGGGTGGCGCAGTCGGTTAAGCGTCCGACTTCAGCCAGGTCACGATCTCGCGGTCCGTGAGTTCGAGCCCCGCGTCGGGCTCTGGGCTGATGGCTCGGAGCCTGGAGCCTGTTTCCGATTCTGTGTCTCCCTCTCTCTCTGCCCCTCCCCCGTTCATGCTCTGTCTCTCTCTGTCCCAAAAAAAAATAAATAAACGTTGAAAAAAATATATATAAAAAAAAAACTATAGGTTCATACTCCCAGCTCTCCTTCTCTCCCTTTATCTGATTTACTTATTTTTCCATTGCACTTATTACCTTCCAATATACTATGTAATTTAATTACTTATTTTATTGTCTGTCTCCAACAATAGAGTATAAGCTCCATAAAAGCAAGAGGTTTTATTTTGCTCAGGGTCTCCCTGGTATCTACAGTGATGCCTTGCACATGTTAGACAAACCATAAATGTTTGGTAAATAAGCAATATAGGAACCACCGGAACCACCACCACCACCACTACCACCACCACAAAACAAATTAAAACCAATCGGGATTCAGGAATTTGGTAAGGAAATACCTTTCTCTAGTTTGTAGTTCACTGTCCTATACAAATAAAATGCAAGTTCCTCTTACAGTTGAGAGCTGATAAAAGTAACCTAACAATTACTATCTTTTTTGAACTACTCAGTTTTGTTGGGTTTCAAATATATATATTATGAATAAATTTTAAAATATGATTTATTTACCCTAACTTCAACTCACCTTACCCAGCAGAGCAAAAATATCATTTCCATCTTGTAATCCCTCTTCAAAATATCTTAGTGCTTTTTTAGTATAAGGTTCTTTTCCTCTTGTGATATCAAGCCATGCTCTCAAAACCTGTCCCTGTAGAATGAAAAATTCTAATCATACTCCCATTTTATTGGAAACAAAAGAAATAAATGTTGATGAAAGAGGTAAAAACTAATGTCCTTTTCTGTAATTAGTAACAACAATCACTCTGTCAAAAAATGTTATGAACAATAAAACAGTGTTCAATAAAACTGGTTCAAACCTTTTCCAGCCTAGAGTTTTGGGAACTGTTATGTATTTTAGCTCTTAAGATTATGATGTGTCCAATATTGAGAAACTTGTCAAATATTCCATTAATACTAAATAACCAGTAGTCTCATCTGGGACTTTGCTAGTAAATTATTATTGAAAGTTGTTAAACATGTAATTCAATACATAAACAAGAATGTGTTACTTCTTTTTTTGGGCAAACAGACCAAGTGAACTGAGATGGAAAAACAGAAGTGTCTTGCTTTATATACAGTAAAAGTTAAGATAACCTATCTTAACTTTTAAAGTTAAGATAACTATCTTAATCCTTGTGACTAGTCCAGTGCATTCAAACGTTTATTTATTTTTTTGGGACAGAGAGAGACAGAACATGAACGGGGGAGGGGCAGAGAGAGAGGGAGACACAGAATCGGAAACAGGCTCCAGGCTCTGAGCCATCAGCCCAGAGCCCGACGCGGGGCTTGAACTCCCGGACCGCGAGATCGTAACCTGGCTGAAGTTGGACGCTTAACTGACTGCGCCACCCAGGCGCCCCTAGTCCAGTGCATTTCAAATGAAAGGATAAATGGCCTCAGAAATTAAAGACTGAAGAAGTCACAGATGCTTACTTTCAGAAATGTTAGGGAGCCAATGGATTATAAGGTTTATAGAATGAGAAAGAAGATGTCTACAGGTTACTTTTGTTTTTAATGTCAAATAAAAAGTTGTGAAATCTGTTTTTCTATCAAAAAATTTCTAGGGGCACCTTGCAGGCTCAGTTGAAAAGCATGCAACTCTTGATCTTGGGGTTGTGAGTTCGAGCCCCACATTGGGTGTAGAGATTACTTAAAAATAAAGTCTTAAACATTTTTTTTCTAGGTTAATTCATAAACTTATAAATCTTTAAGATTAGGGGCGCCTGGGTGGCGCAGTCGGTTAAGCGTCCGACTTCAGCCAGGTCACGATCTCGCGGTCCGTGAGTTCGAGCCCCGCGTCGGGCTCTGGGCTGATGGCTCAGAGCCTGGAGCCTGTTTCCGATTCTGTGTCTCCCTCTCTCTCTGCCCCTCCCCCGTTCATGCTCTGTCTCTCTCTGTCCAAAAATAAATAAACGTTGAAAAAAAAAATTAAAAAAAAAAATTATATTTACCTCCCCATATTTCACCTGAAAAGACAGAAATGAATACTAAATGCTATTTCTACTCACTAGATCAATGTCTGTATTTGAATCGTTTCAACTATTATTTCTGTGTGGATGATTCTCAACCTTTATTTCTAGTCCAATACCTCTTTCCAAACTTTTCTTTTCCTAAGAGCTCATCTACTATCTCCATCTCACTGTTCCACCAGAGGTGGAAACATAGTATGTCTGGAACCAAATACATTACCCTCTCCAAGACTACCTTCTCGTCCCAACATATTCTCTGTTTATGTTAACTGGGATCTGAACTCTGCAGACTTAAGACCTCAGAGAGACATCCTTGATATCTGACACCTCAAAATCTTGCCCCTAATAATTTTAGAGTCATTGCTAATTTTTTCAAGCCCTGTTGTTAAAAAATTTGCATCTAATTTAGCCCGTATATCTCAAGAATGATATAAACTATAAAGCTTTCGTATGCATTACAGTGGTCATATATGTACAATATTTTAGTGTAGGCCCTTAAAAACCTTCTGCTGGAAAGTATGTACTACCATTTGGGGCAGCACTCTAGTTTCTCCTTAGGCCAGTTCATCCTATAAACCATACTTAAAACAGTCTTCAGAATTTGTACTCTAATAATACCACTGCCACAATTAAAAGTCTCAATGACCTCTCCATGCCCACTAACTTTCATAGAAATACTTGTAGCTAGCTGTCAAGGCCCTTCAATTTGTCCCAACCCATCTCTCTAAGCTTTTCTTCCACCCTCTTTTTCTACAGTGTTCCCGTCAAAAGCGAGCTTCTTACTGTACACAGAACCAACACATCTCTCTGTTTTTCTCATTTCCATTTATTATGCCCCACATTGGGAGTATCTGTTTCCCTTTTCCATCATCTTTGCATGTGGAAGCTGTATCCATGTTTCAGGTTTTACCTCAAATGCTACTTCCTTCAAGAAATTCCTCCTCATTCTCCTAACATTTATAGATGTGATCTCTCCTTAAGTACCAAAATAGTGCCTAGCACAAAGTGAGCAAGAACTGTTAATTACTCTTTTCCTGAATACTTCAATCACACGTCTCTCACACCATTTATAAACGTTCTAACAGTATTAGCTGCATAGGTGCTCTATGACACTACTAGATTGACCCATCCATGTAAGTAAAGTTTATGTATTCCTGATCTTTGTATTATTAACAGTGCAAACAATGGTATCTTGTACCTAGAACAGTTCAATAAGGAGAGTGAGAGAGAAAGATAGAGATAAGGAAGGAAGGTAGGGAAAGAACCAGGGAGGGATTTTTTCAAGAGTTAATTAACAGCATAAAAATAGACAATTTTAGACAACCACAATTTTACAAAATAATGTTAAAATAAAGCTGTTATTTATAAATTGAGAATAGAACAAATACTACTTAATATGTAAGCTTCCTTTATTGTATCTATTTCAAAATAAGAAGACCAGCTACCTCTTTACTGCCATTTGACATTTTGATCATTCTGTCAATATATTCTCTCGCCTTATCATGACGACCAATGTGCCATAAAAATAAGCCTGCGTGGTACAGAGCTTTTGGCCCAGCTCCTTTACGCTGCTCTTTTACTCTAGCATCTGATTCCAGAATAGCTTCTTTATCTAGGAGGGGAAAAAAGACATTAAATAAAAATTAAATTCTAGATCAAGTGTTCATAATAGGTCAGATGATTAACAGAGCATAGAATATAGTTCTCTCTAGAACACCACTGTCTAACAGAAATAAAATATTAAGTCACGTATGTAATTTAAAATTTCCTAGTAGCCACATCAAAAAAGTAAAAAGAAACAAGTAAAATTGATTTTACTAACATATTTTATTTAACTTAATTTATCCAAATTATCATTCCAACACACAATTGACATGAAAATTATTGAGATACTTTTTTTCTTATTAAATTTTAAAAATCTGATATGTATTTTTTACAAGGTACATCTCAGTTATAATGCTAAATTCTCTTCAAAATTATGTGATTTGTACTTAGCTTCCTTAAAGTTTATAGATGAAAACAACAGATTCGTGTATTCATTATTCCAAACATTACTTTTCTGATAACTGAATCAAGTATCAGTTTTAAATTTAAAATTAATTAGAATTAAAGTTAATTTAAAACTTGGGTTCTCAAACTAGACACATTCCAGCACTCAAACATCCACATGTGGTTAATGACCACTGTAATGCATACTACAGTTCTATAGTTTATGTCATTCTCAAGATACAAAGGCAAAATATACAAATTTTTTAGCAACAGGACTTGAAAAAATTAGCAATGATTCTGAAATTATTAGGGGCAAATCCAGGACGAGTACTCAAATTACCCAACTCCCTAATCCAATTCTAAAATATGTAAACATTCCTGGCTGCTCTCATTGGTCAATGAAAGGTAGTATAATTACCATTATTTACATGGTTTAATACTGACTGCATAGCAGCTCCCTTAAAAAGATGGCCCACCTCTCATAACTCTAACCTTTAAATCTATTACACGTGTGCTTAGGACACAACTATCAATTCGATCCAAATCCTGAATTGAATCTGAATGTGGATCAACTATGCAATAAGGAAGAAGAAATGTCAAAGCTGAAGGCTGTGATTCTGACTACCTTTCTGGAAATGGCTACTCAGAAAAGGTATTACGACTCTTTCTTTTATCTCTAATGATACCAATGTAAACTTAAATGCAGAACCACCAAGGTACGACTTTGAGTTCATGAAATGAAATTGTTTCCAGAAGGCTATACAGATTGCCTGGCAAGAAGACCCTCCAACGCACCCACTTGAACACCTATATGGTTTTCATTAAGTAGCCAGGATATAGAGACAGAACTCTGTAGAAACAGAACTCATCAGGGCAGGGGCATGATTTGTACTTTCCTGCCAGGTATCTATCAAGTCTCAAGTGGGCCACCTGTTAGCTGTGACACCATCTGCACAAAGCTGGCTCTTACCAGATATCAGCTCGAGTTCTTAATGGACCTTTTATTACATCTGTATTCAGGAAGAATGGACATGAATAATCTAAGCCCTTCCTAGGCAATACTAATGGACATCTGGGCCCCTCCTGAGTTTAAGCCCACTCAAAATCATCTATGGTACAAAGTAAAGTCTGTACTCAGGTGTTTCTAAACAATATTTCTGCCTCCATCCTTTTAGTGTCCTGGAAATCACATTTCCCAGCAGAACCAACACTCTTGGGAATAACCAATTAAATGAAAACTTGATTCTAAGAGGAAAATAGTTTGTACGAATCTCTCTTTTTTTTTAGATTTACTGATTACATCTCTCTATGCAAGTTCTGTGTTCCACCTAAATACACTCCTGCTGGAGCACAGAGAAAGGAGATCCATACAAGAGCCTAATCCTGAACCACTTCCACATATTTGCCCATTGATTTATCCTGTACGACACATATGTTTTATATTCAAATCCTACTTGTGCTTCTAAAACTAGATTAAGGCCCCATTTTACACAAAGCGTTTGCTTTGTTCTACTGTGGATTAATAGTACATACCATTTTCAGTTAATTATGAACTCATTTGTTTTATTTCTCATAATTTTATTTAATAGTAACATTAGAATTTAACCTTTATGGGTTTTACATTTTCTTTTCTTATCTAGACTACAAACTTGATGTCATGGGTCACTTCTTACAATTCTTTTGTATTCTCTGTGTTTGGCATAGACTCTTGCAGAAGGTAAGCATCTAGTCATTAGATTTGTTTACTTGTTAAACACATTAATGTTTTAAGTAATTTTTTGTTGATCTGTGCAAGTACATGTAGGGTAAAGGAGATATGTGATACTTTTGCTTCAGAAAAAAATTTTCTAATATTAAAAAAAGACATTCTATGACATCTGGTTATAGTCTAATTATTTGAAACATGATGTACATTTGTAACGCTATTAGCTGTTACTGGATATGTATGAAAGAATACAATACTATTTCTTCTTTATTACCTATAATTATGATATTGTGCTTCAGCCATTAAGATCACTGTTCGTTGACAGTTCGCACAATTTTAATTATTGGCTTATGCATAAGGTTCTTTCTATAATCTAGTTATATTTCCCAACCTACTACTGGATAAAAATTTACTGAATATCTTCTAAGAGCTAGCACCCCTCCCTGCCCTGCAGGGATGTATATGGGCCTTTGAGAAGCTTAAGATACAGTGGAAGGGAGAAACTGCATGTAGCTACAGATTTGCACATAAGCTATAAAGTTGGCTGCAAAATGGGGCACCTGGGTGGCTCAGTTGGTTAAGCATCCAACTTCAGCTCAGGTCATGATCTCACGGTTCGTGGGTTCAAGCCCCGCATTGGGCTCTGTGCTGACAGCTCAGAGCCTGGAGCCTGTTTCAGATTCTGTGTCTCCCTCTCTCTCTGCCCCTCCCCTGTTCACACTCTGTCTCTGTCTCAAAAATAAATAAACATTAAAAAAAAATTTTTAATTTTGCTAATCTGATATGATACATGTAAAATGGTGTCTTTTTGCAATTTTAATTTCCCTACTTACTAACAGAGTTGAACATCTCTTCATATTTGTATCAGCCTTTTCTCTGTGTATTATCTGTTCATATTCTATAACTTTATTACATTGGCTCTTTATTTTTGTAAGAGTTCTTTTTATATTCAATACTATTTTCTTGTCAGTTAATGAATTGCAAATATTTTTTCTAGTATGTAGCTCATCTTTTCACTTTCACCCGCACTCTGTCTCCCTCTGTCTCAAAAATAAACATTCAAAAAAAAAAATTAAAGTTGGCTGCAATTTATGTCTAAACCCATTTTGGGCTGTCCTTTGTTTAATAATTGCTAATATACAACTTTATATTATTTCAAATGATCCCTATATATTAATGAAACTTTTGCTCTAAGATATAAGGAATATGAAAGTGATAAAAGACACGTATTTCTTGTGCTTGATAAATCAGTAACCTTGTCAGGAAGATAAAACAAATATATAAAATGGTAACTATAGAAAATTATAATATAGATTATCAGACTAAATGTTATGGTAATTGAGAAAAATCAAAATGAATTGAGTAGAAAATATTGTCCTAAGCTTTATACTTAAATACTATACCTGGATTAGGACTCATTTTATGGGCATATATCAGTGCAATTAGAGAACAAAGTGATACATCTTGTTTATTTTTAATAGCCTCAAATTCCCGAAGAGCTTCTTGAGTTCTACCTGAAAATCAAAATTATAATGTGAAAAACTTCATAGGACAAAACAAGAATTTAAAATTTATGGAACATGTTTAATAATTAGCACATACCTTCCATTAATGTACCATAGGCATGATAAAACCTGAAGACTGGGTCACTGCCATACCTCTTAACTCCTTCACTGGCAGTAAGTAATACATGATGGAAATATTTCTCCTGACAATAGTAATTAATCAAAGTCTAAAAGGAAACAGGGACTAAATGTTAAAAGAGATTTTGGTGTTCAAATACCTTAAGAAGCAGATATTAATCTAAAATTTTAAATAATCTGAAATTAGATAATGTGGTTCTTTTTTCCTTCCAAGTTCCTGAAAATATTGTTAAAGGCTAGCACTTAACAGTAACAAATGCAAAACACAATGAACACAAAATTTTTGAAAAAACTCAATGTTTTCTAATAATTTCCATCTTTTTTTTCTAAATTATTTAACAATACTGAAATTAGGCTACTATTGCCTCTTTCCTTTGCCCACATTTTCTTAAAGGTTTTAGAAAATGGGAAAACAGGGATGCCTGGGCTCAGTTGGTTTAGCGTCAAACTCTTGATGTAGGCTGGGGGTCATGATCTCACAGTTTGTGAGTTCGAGTCCCACACTGCTAATAGTGGGTAGCCTGCTTAGGATTCTCTCTCTCTCTCCTTCTCTCTCTCTCTGCCCCTCCCCCACTTGCATGTACACTTGTGTGTGTGTGGGGGGGATTCTGTCTCTCTCTCAAAATAAACTTAATAAAACATAAAAGAAAATGGGAAAATTGACAAAAACAGGACTAGTAAGAGCCTTCCATTGCCAGACCACAGGATTCTTTAAAAAAAAAAAATCTTGCTTCTATTTTGTTTTTAGAGCATTACAAAGTAATGACAAATTGAATTCAGCAATTCAGTCAAATGTCTTTTTTTCTGAGTTCTACAACAAAGAACTGTCAGTAAGAACAAATGATCTAAACTTTTTAAATGGAAATTATTACCTTTAAGCTTTTTTCAAAATTATATTATTTAGATTTACTTGGCAGAAAACTACTATCAGGAGATACTAAGTTCTGATTAATTGAGTCTATGCTTTACACCTTTCTCTCAGGATCATACCTAAGGCTTAGTTGCTAACCTAATCAAAGAAGGAAGCCATATGATTCACCTCCATAAACCAATTTGGACCATCCCATACTCACCTACTCGGACTCTGCAGCCCATATAGCAGGAGGGAGAAATATAGATGAAGCAGTGATTGAAAAGATTGAAATATGAATGTCTAGACTGTTTAAAAAATTTTTTTTTAATTATTTTATTTTTGAGAGACAGAGCGTGAGTGGGGGAAAGGGGAGAGGGAGAGAGAGAGAGAGAGAGAGAGAGACAGAATCTGAAACAGGCTCCAGGTTCTGAGCTGTCAGCACAGAGCCCAACACGGGGCTCGAGCCCATGTACTGTGAGATCATGACCCAAGTCAAAGTCAAACGTTTGACTGAGCCACCCAGGTGTCCCTAGACTGCTCTTTTTTACAGTGTGTTGTTTCTGAAGGGCTACAGTCCACATGCTTCTCTTGAACACTTAGGCAAACATTCCCTTTTAACTTTTACTCTGCTTCCCTCCTTGTGGTTACTGCTCTCTTGTTCCCAGTTACCCACACAGCATGCTTCAGTAAAGCGCACTTTTCCTCCTGTGCCCTTCCCTAAGATTGCAGATGAACTCTTTGTTTGCCACAACTAAGGACAATGTTAATATCATCTTACTTGACTTCTATTCAACATTTACTATCACCAAGCATCTATAATTTTCCTGAAAGGTATCATAAAAAGGACATGGATTTAAGGTGAAAAGACCTGGTTTTAAATTTCTGGTCCATCTTACACACCTTAGTTTGGTCATTTGTAAAATGCCACTAATCATTTATAGACCATTGTGAGGATTAATTAACAGTATCATACTGTAAAACTCCTGTTCTGAGAAAAGTAAGTTCCTCTGAGCCCTATACATTGATGAAATAAAAAAACGTAGTGTCCAGTCAAGACCTCTCATCAAAGCTCCAGATTTATCTTTCCATTTGCCCCCTCTACCCAAGCCAGAAATCAAGTCATGGCATCCTCCCTTCCAGTTTGCCCAGTCTCACTAATTCTAACCAGTCAGTAGGCTCTTCTGTTTCTCTAGTCTACTTCCTACTCTCACATCTATTACCACTCCTTGGTTTGTTCAGACCAACAAATGTTTACTGACTGCCTACCAGTCCCAGGCACTGGGCTAATACTGTTTATGTGAAGATGAATAAGACATGGTTCCTGACCCAGAAAGGCTTAAAATTTTAACCTGAGACTAGAATCCAAAGACTAATACCATGCCATAAATACAAGCAAGAAAAGAGCTTATAAAGTGTTGTAGGGATGTAAAGAATGAGGTTGGGGTGTGGGATGACAGAAGAATAAAAAGATTCTCTGGGTGGACTTCAGAATTCCCTCTTGAATCATGAACTCCTCACTCCGTCCACATGTACACATATTTCCCCTTCATGATCCTTGAGGAGGGTAGAGGAGTTACCAGGCAGAGGAACTACAGCAACGGGGATAAGAAATCAGCACTGGTAAGAAATCAGCAGTGAAACACAAGGATGGAGAGGCGACGGAGAGGACTTAAAGTCATTCTGTATTGTAGAGCAGGGATTGACAAACTATAGCCAGCTGCTCTTTTTTTTTTTTGGTATGCTCAGCAAACTAAGAATGGCTTGTACATTTTCAAACAGCTGGCGGGGGGGGGGGGAACAAAACAAAACAAATATTCATAACATGCGGAAATTCTAAGAAATTCAAATTTTAGTGTCCATAAATAAAGTTTTACTGGAACAGGGCCATGCTCGCTCATTTGTTTAAGTATCGCCTATGGTCGCTATCAAGCTGCAATGGGAGGTTAGATGCCAGGAACCCTATGGCCTGTGAAGCCCCAAGATATGTACTATTTGACCCTTTACAGAGAAAGTTTGCCATTCCCTGTTTTAGAGTCTTATGTTAAGACACAGATTCTAGGATGAGGAGGTTGGAGAGAAAGGTAGGGTCTAGCAGGGCCTCATGTTAAGGACTTGGATTTACTCCTCTAGTCTAAGTGATGAAGAGCCACATAACAGTATTAGGCATGAAAGTGTTTTTATTGAAAAGTTCACTTAGTTCATAGTGCAAAGGACAAATTGAAGTTATGAAAAAAATTAAGGAGATGGGGAGGGCTTTGGAAAATAATGTAACTCAAGCAAAAAATCAGAAGACTCTCCCGGACTCTCTGTCACTGCCAAGTTGTCCTTCATCCACTTTTCACCATCTAACACATTACTTACCATCTGACTCCCCCCACTCAAATGTAAGTGAAGACTGGGAGTGTTTTTCTTAGCTTTAATATTGCAGGACTTATTATTTTCAGGGCTTAGAATAGTGCCAGCAACATAGTGGGCACTCAATAAATACTTGTTGAATTAAGGTTTTTGTCCAGCATTAGATTGTACAATCTGTGAAGGCAGGGGCTGTTCAGGTCTGCTCATCACTCTCTCCAGCTGCCAATGTACACACAGCGAGCCCTCCATCAACATGTGCTGAAAGAATCAGTGAACAAATGGGAGATCATCATCCTACAAAGAAACTTAATTCTCAAGCCTCATGTCCCTGTTTTTAGATCATTTCTTCAGTGGACCGTCACAAAATATTTGCTTAATAGATGAATCGGTGAAAAGAAGCCCATCACCCCAAAATAAAGACTCCTCCATTTTCAAGCCTAGCACTTTGTTTTCATATAATCTTTCGTGTTCCTGTTCTGTGCAATCGGTTTATTGACACTAGTTTGCTTAATTAAATCCTTAAAAATCGCACCGGGAGGCGCAGTAGGTGTTATTCGTTGACCAAGCATCCGGAACAAACGGGATACAAAGTAAAAGTAAACAACCCAAACGGGGTGGGTACACGCACACTAACGGCAATTCGTTAGCAGCGTGACTGCCCCGGACTTCAAGATTCCAAGGCAGGGCCCATGGAGGTGGCCCTGGTGATACAGCTTACAGGCCAGCACCGCCCGACTGGGACGCCTGGCGAACCCGGGCAGCAAAGGCACAGCAGGATAACGACGCCCTCGCGAAGTCCTCTCCTCCCCACGCCCTCCGGGCCCACGCCGCCGGCAGAGGCAACTTGCGTCCAGGCCCCGTCCGCTCACCTTCAGCCCCTGCGAATCCATGGCTCTCACCGGGAGGGGGTGCGAGCCTCCGGCACTTGCGCCCGCCGCGCCCCAGCGGAGTAGCCGGGGGCTCAGGGTCCCGCAGCCCAGGCCCAAACCCCACCAGAGCTTCTGGAAGCGGCGGGAGGGGCGGGGCGGGGCGGGGCCGGGCTGCCATTGGCTGCCGGAAGCAGGGGGCGGGCTCTCAACGCAGGGATTTGCGAGTAGGAGGTGCCGTGGGGAGGAGGTGCTGCGAAGACCCGGAGGAAGGGTTGCGGAAGGGGAAGGGGGCGGCACCGGGTGGTGCGGTGGCTGCGGTTGGCGAAGGGGTCAGAGTGTGGACCGTCATTAGGCGGGAGGTGGATTTGGAATGACGGAATAAAGGAAATGGGGGAGGTAGTAGGAAAAAGAGCAGTCTCCTTCCGATCACTGGCTACAAAGAAAGACACCATTTTCTGCACGTTTGTGTAGGGGCCGGTTTCCGCAATGCGGCTCTTTGAGGGAAAGGGCCGGAACAACGCAAAGAAAAACTTTTATCACTTTCACTTGCAGTAATCCTATTATCACCGCAAGGTGGCGCAGAAAAATCAGGGTTCTTTACAGAAAGCTCACCTTTACAGGCATTGCAGCGATCCCCTTTGTTGTTAGAATGCGCATTAAATTAATGCTTTGTTTTAACCTTTCTGATAATGGTAGCAAGTTCTTAAAAATATTTTACTTTAATGATACTGCTGATTTTAACCTGATAAGATTAACTCCTATGCATGGGGCACCCGGCTGTGATTCTTTGTCTTGGTGTCCTGCGTTCGGGGCCACACGTTGGATATACAGCTTATTTAAAAAAAAATTAATTCCTATGCATCTTTTTAATTAATTAATTTTTTAAAAATTTACATCCAAATTAGTTAGCATACAGTGCATCAATGATTTCAGGAGTAGATTCCTTAGTGCCCCTTACCCATTTAGCCCACCCCCCCCTCCCACGCTGGCTCCAGTAACCCTCTGTTTGTTCTCCATATTTTTCAGTCTCTTATGTTTTGTCCCCCTTTCTGTTTTTGTATTCTTTTTGTTTCCCTTCCCTTATGTTCATCTATTTTGTCTCTTAAAGTCCTCATATGAGTGAAGTCATATGATATTTGTCTTTCTCTGACTAATTTCACTTAGCATAATACCCTCCAGTTCCATCCACCTAGTTGCAAATGGCAAGATTTCATTCTTTTTGATTGCCGAGTGATACTCCATTGTGTGTGTGTGTGTGTGTGTGTGTGTGTGTGTATACACCACACCTTCTTTATCCATTCATCCATTGATGGACATTTGGGCTCTTTTCTTACTTTGGCTATTGTTGAGAGTGCTGCTATAAACATTGGGGTGCATGTGTCCCTTCAAAACAGCACACCTGTATCCCTTGGATAAATACTTAGTAGTGCAGTTGCTGGGTGGTAGGGTAGTTCTATTTTTACCTTTTTGAGGAACCTCCATACTGTTTTCCAGAGTGGCTGCATCAGCTTGCATTCCCAGCCTATGCATTTTTTAATGTTTGTACCCATCAGCCAACTCTGTCAGTTGCTCATAGATTTCTTCAGAATTATTCATAGAATTCATAGAATTCTTCAGAATTAAATTGAAATGTAATGGATTAAGAGATTTCCTATTTCTGCTTAAAGATACTTCAAAAATAGTGGTAAAGATCTGAGGTTTAAATGTTCTTTGCAAAATATTTTTACATGGATTCCAAATTTCCATCCCATTGTTAATTATTTTACTTTAGTTGATATGCTTGTAAATTGTCCTAATCAGATTTTAAATGTGTTGAGTAGGCAATGACCGTTTGCTTTTTGTCCATGCCTAGAGGTTAGGTAATGACAATCTAGAAGGAAAAAAGTGGTTACTTGCCAAGACTTCAAGGCTAGGTAATATTTTTCATTAGTTTCCTTTTAAAGATTGGTTTCCCGAGGATTATTTTCTTTTGGTTCCAACATTCATAGTCAGGCTAAACGGTTGTGATAATGGACAACTTGTAACGGCTGGTCTGATTTTCAAAGCACATGGCATAATCTGCACTTGGTGTGCAGCAGAAAATACCACAAGCCATGGTCCACATCAAAGTCTATAATGAGGACATAAAAGATACGATTGTCATAACTCATTTAAAATTCTACATTTAAAATTCTACAATTTGATTCATTTAAGTTAGGGAGAAGACAATAATGGTCAGACACATGCCTTTTACATTTCTTTTGCTTAATAACACAATGGAGAAAGTTGAAGAAGTGATCTAATTTCTAAAAATGTATTATTTAGTCATTCATTCATTCATGCACCAAACGCTTAATGAATGCCTACAACAGCAAAATTCTTGTTCCTGCCTTCCTGTACTTTAAGGTCTAGTAAAGGTAGATATTGAATAGATATTCACAAAAGGAAATGAATAAATTATAGATAGTGACAGCTTTGATAGCTCTTTCAGGAAATGCAGTTAAGCAAGGCACTAAATTGAGTGGTCTCTTCCCAGTTTTAGGAATTAATGTATTAAGAATGAAGGGAAATTAACATCACTTGTTACATTCCAGACACAACTCCTACTCAATTCCTTCTTTTTGGCCACTGATTCTTTGTTTTTCTTTAAAAATACCCATGCAGCTCAGATATCTGACGGCTGAAAACTGCCAGATAATAGAAAATTTGCCTTTTGCTCACTATCAGATATAGGGGCTGTTTCTACTCAAATTTCATGATGGAGACTTACCAGGAAGTTATTTTTTTCTTGGTTTTCTTGATTGTATTTTGACATTGCATCTATGCAAAAGTAGGAGACAGAAGATACAGAAAAATATTTTTCAGAAGAGTCTGGTATTTTGAAATAGAACTAATGAGTTATTTAAATGTTTACAACCACCATATACAGAACATCTTCATGAGATGCTATTTGTCTTTCTTTCTATTCCTTTCAAGAATCTGTATCTGGTTGATAAAATAAGAACAAAGAATAATGATAACTCTCCCTTCAGCCTAGAATTTACTCACTTGGATCCATGTTCATATTTTTAAAAATCTTACCTAACATCAGATCCACACTGCCATCTTCCCAGATGCTCTATTATTTCTGGATGTGAGATAACCAGAGGTCTGTTCTAATTTTTACCCTAAGGTTGAGAAAAACCAGGCCTTAGCTTTCTAGGTGTTTGATTCTTGATAACTTTGTTTATGGCAGTATTTGTTTCCAAGTAGTCACCAACATTCCTTAGAGGCAATACATGCTAATGTAAAATGTTGAGTCTGCAAAAATAAATGAGGAACTCTGGCTTCATGCCCAGTACACGTGAGGTCATAAAGGATGCTCTGCTGTAATGTGATTGTCTTCAAGTATGTCCAATGTAATTTTCCTCACAGACCTTCCTTTCCCTGCCTTTCCCACCAGTCTCTCTCTTCCCTGTGCATCCGTTTCAGCGTCTGTATTAGTAGCCACCGTGTGGTAACTCTGCTCCACTGAATTGCTTCCCCCAGCTTTCATTCAAATGTGTTTGCCCTAAATACCTCTTATTCCTCCAGCTTGACTTTTTTTTTTTTTTTTTTTTTTTTTTTTTTTTAAATTTTTTTTTTTTTTTTCAACGTTTATTTATTTTTGGGACAGAGAGAGACAGAGCATGAACAGGGGAGGGGCAGAGAGAGAGGGAGACACAGAATCGGAAACAGGCTCCAGGCTCTGAGCCATCAGCCCAGAGCCCGACGCGGGGCTCGAACTCACGGACCGCGAGATCGTGACCTGGCTGAAGTCGGACGCTTAACCGACTGCGCCACCCAGGCGCCCCCCAGCTTGACTTTTTTACCTACAAGAAATTAGACCAGAAGCTCATAAGAGTGTCATCTTAAGCCTGAGGCACATGGCTTTCCCTCCATCCAGAAGGCAGCTGACTCTATCTCCCTCAGGAAGAATGCCTTTCCTGTTCAGAACCACAGCTTACATTGCCCTCTGACAGCTGAGACTTTTTTTCTCACCCCAAAGTATCCACGTTTTCTCTTCACACCCAACTCCTTGCTTCTCATTCACAGGGTCCTCCTCATCGGCCCTACCTCTTATCTGAATTAGCTGAATTAAAACAGTTGGAGCTCACACCTCAGGATCCCTGCTCATAAAACCATTTATACCTGAGCTTTAATTGGTGGCAGCATATTTTTTACCATGTTTTTATTTTGAGAATTTTCAAACGGGTAAAAAGTTGAACGATGTAATGAACACTCCTATACTCATCACCAGAGAACTTTTTTTGAGATGCTATTTTGTATCGCTCTCTGTAGTTTCCATTCTTTGATTTACGTGGATGACTAGGCCATTAGTATTTTGTAGCAGGGTGAAAGCAAAGGTCTCTAGAACTGTACTGTCCAATAAAGTAGCCACTAGCCACATGAGGCTGTTTAAGTTTACATTATGATTAGTTAAAATAAAAATTAAATCATCAATTGCACTAGACACATTTCAAATCCATAGAGGGCAATTTCATCATCTCAGGAAATTCTTTTTTACAGCACTTTAGAAGACTTTTGGAACTTTTGTAAAGTAAAAGTTCTTTTATAAAAGATCAGGGTTTCTTGGTGGGTGAAAGGGGCCAGAGAAGTGCCCCTGAAGCAAGAGGGGAGAAACACTTTCCAGAGACAGAGACAGAGACAAAAGTGAATAGGGTCCTGTAATTTCAGGCATCCACCCCTGATCTGTGGCAGTGCACCCAGAGGGAGGGGAGACCTCACATAAATGGCTGCATGGTGTGCCCAGTAGAACTGATTCTGTAATACTGACATCAGGCATCCACTGTAGTTTCTACAACAAGGATGTCATCAGAAGCTATCACGGACCAGAGGATCAAGAAGTTTCTCCCATTTTCTGAACACCATATGAGCCTCTTGGATTCTGGTTAAGTCCTGGGAGAGATGAATGTTAATACTGAGTGAGAATTAATTTCCTGGCAATCTAATGAGACTGATGCTAAGCTTTGGATTTTATTAGATTTAAAAGAAGAAAAAGAAATGGAAGTTTTTTGCACACACACATGAATTTTCAGACTAAATTTCAAACCCATTAGAAAATAGTGAGGGGCACCTGGGTGGCTCAGTTGGTTAAGCATCCGACTTCAGCTCGGGTCATAATCTCACAGCTCCTGAGTTCAAGCCCCATGTCAGGCTCTGTGCTGACAGCTCAGAGCCTGGAGCCAGATTCAGATTCTGTGTCTTCCTCTCTCTCTGCCCCTCCCCCACTCACACTCTGTCTCTCCCTAAAGAATAAACAAACATTAAAAAAAAGGAAAAAAAATGTGAACATTGTCTTTGGTAATTATTTTAAATATACACATGTATTTAAATAGTGTACGGGTTTTTGGCCACTGGGGGACATCATTGCCCCATGCATAAGACAAGCAGTGGTTCTTAAACTTGAGCATACATCAGGATTACCTGGAGGGCTTATTAACACACAGATTGCTAGGGTGTCACCTGCAAAGGTTCTAGTTCATGGCTGAGGACCCAAAAATATGAATTTCTAACACATTCTCAAGTGATGCTGATGCTACTGGTTTGGGGACCATGCTTTCAAAACCATTGCTTTAAGTAAAAATTATAAAATATGATATTAAGATTATTTATTGACCAAACTTGCTTCATCATTAGGGTATTACAATGGATACAGAGAACAATCTAGATGCTAAAATAATAACTGGCCTTAGTCTAGCATAGGAAGGTCATGTGGTATTTCAATAGTTAGTAAGAGCACTTTAGAAAGTCACAGTTTCTACATAGTTGAAGTTCATAGTTCTGTATAGTGTAGTGGATGGAAAGAAGTTTAAGACCAAAAACCTTCATGGCTTTGAGACTAAATTAGCTGAAGTCTAGACAGAACTTGGTCCCCAATTATTGGTTTAGAAGATGCTCTCAAGATGTGTACCTGAATATAACAGACCCTAAAACCCAATCATTTATTTCCAAACTGTAATTCAGACAATATCAAGGAGACTAGATTTGGCAGGCTAATCCAGAGTTAGATTCTGTTTCAGAGTTGCATTAGAGACTGGGACGTGGACTCCCTCATGAAATACAGCCTTCCACAGCAGAAAGAAAAACATTTTTTATGGGTTCCTAAGAACTGGTCGTGACCTTCTGTAATGTTCGTATTTTTTTCTATCCCTAACAGTTATTGTACCAAAATTAATGTGTGATAGCACCTATCCCTTCTCATGAAGAAACCTTTCTATATTGTCTTAAAAGCCTAGAAAACTAATGTAAGGTTTACTTGATTTACCATATTAATTATGGTAGTTTATTGTTTTATGCTGCCAGAAATTGGTTTTATTCTCCGAAAAATAATGTTTTGAAACTAGAATGGACATTGAAAATCCATGTCTTTTCAAGCCCTTCATTTTGTAAATGAGAATCTAATGTTCAGGACAGATAAATAAGTTCAAGGTGTTACAGATTTTATTGGAACAGTATTTCTGGTCTTCTGGAAAAATGATTGACAAATAGTAGTTTTGGAAGTTTGAAAGGTTAAGTAAATGTTTGGATCTAATGATACATGTAGTAATATTTTATGAAAAAATATAAACCAAGTTTTAGCAGTATTTGTCTTTGGGCTTCTTATTTTCTATTGTGTAAATTTTATAGTCTTGATTTTGTTACGATAATCATGTTTTGCTATTGTCATGAAAAATAGAGATAATTTCTATTTCAGAAATAAATATTCCAATACTTTTGAATATTTTAAATGGAAAACTGTATTGTTAAATGAGATAACTTAAGTATAAATGTTCATAGATAATTTAAATTACATTATTTATCATTCATAGGATACACAGAAATTGAATAGCTTCATATGGGCTAATAGTATTTGCCATAACTCCTCATTTTCATTGCCAAGTAGGCATTTTCTTTGAATAATAATGTGATGATATGTGGCTCCCATCATCTGAAATATGACATTGTTATGTATGCTGCTTTGTGTTGGGTTCACTGCAAAAAAAAAATAAAATGTGGTATTGGCATTATGTTTTTGATCCTAAATTTGAAGATATTGTGAGAAGAGTTTTCAGTTTGCAATATTTATCCATGTTGGTAGGTTATTAACTTACTCAACTTTTAAAAAAGTACAGTGTCCTATACCATGTAAGATGGGCATGGTTTCTGCCTTTAGGTTGTAGAACTGTTTTTCCTGTAAGAGATGTTGAGAGATGAAAAATTAAAGAGTGTCCTTTGATGGCCCCTTCTTCAAGGAGACGCACCTCTACCTAACCCAGCTGTCTAATAGAAACATAGAAAATGTGAATATGTGTGACCTACAAAATCCAATTTAGAAACATATCCAACAGAGACCTATAGATTTCACAAAAATCCAGGAACAAAGATATTCATTACAACCTTGTAACTACAAAGCAAAACTGGAAAAATTTAAATGTCCATCAAGAAGTGGCCCATTAATTTGGGGCGCCTGGGTGGCTCAGTCAGTTGAGCATCCGACTTCGGGTCAGGTCATGATCTCACGGCTTGTGAGTTCAAGCCCCGTGTCGGGCTCTGTGCTGACAACTCAGAACTTGGAGCCTGCTTCCAATTCTGTGTCTCCCTCTCTCTCTTCCCCTAACCCACTTGCATTCTGTCTCTGTCTCTCTCAAAAATAAATAAACATTAAAAAATTTTTTAAAAAGTACCCATTAATTAATGTATAGAATGGAACATTGTGCACCATTTAAAAAGAATGAGGTAGATTTATATATGCCACTTGGAAATATATGCAAGATATATTAATTGAAAGGTCAAATTGCAGAACAACATGAAAAATATTATGTTATTTATAATAACAAATAAAGAATATGTTTACATATGTATAAAACAATTCCTGGAGCATTACTCAAGAAACTGTTCAAAGAGGAGAGTGGGAAAATAAGATTTTATATTTTTCTGTGCTGTTTTAGTTCTTTTTCTTTTCTTTTTTAAAATCTTTATTGTTTTATTTTGAGAGAGAGAGTGTGTGTACACGCACACACACAAGGAGTGAAAGATCAAAGAGAGAGAATCCCAAGCAGGCTCTGTGCTGTTAGCATGGAGCCTGAAATGGGTCTCGATTCCACCAGTCATGAGATCATGACCTGAGCTGAAATCAAGAGTCAGATGCTCAACCAAATGAGCACCCAGGCGCCCTATTAGCTCTTTTTCTTAAATGAAAGGTATGTGTTATTTTTATAGCTCAGTCAAAAAACAATAGCAACAACAACATCACACTTCAGTGAACGTTGCAGAGACCCATAGGTACTGGTCCCATTCCTTACCATCACTTTTTGATTTCACATTTATCATAAGATGTTATTTGGGAGAAAAAAGGGTTCCATAGCCTTGCAATATTAGAATCGTCATTGGCCTAAAAGTTAATCATTCGTATGTGGTCTCTCTTGGGATTGGTAGTTTATATCAATAAATGACCACCAGTGGCTCAGATTGTCCTGCACAATGATACCAGTTGAAATCCAGCCCATGTCCCGATTGCCAAATCCTTTATCCCAGTGCAGAGTTGTTTTCCCCAGAGGAGAAAAGGGGATCTTTCCTAATTTTTATAAAGGTCTGTATGAGCTGATTGTGTCTCTGATGTTAGAACTTATCATATGTGCTGAAGATTAAGCTATTTTGTTCTGTTCATTCAGCCCAGATTTCTGGACAGTATTTGGGCACTTCACAGTATCATACTGAATCAAACTCTAACTCGGGGGTGCTACTTGGTGATGCCAGCACATTCTGACCTTTAAGTATTTTATTAATTAAGTAGTATCATCAACTAATGATGAGCTCTTGAGGTCCTTGAACCTTACCAGACTACCTACCCACAAGTCAGGATTTCACAGACTTTCTGCTGATGAGACTCTCCGGGGGGGCTTATTATAGCTTTCTCCCAGAACATTCTAACAGCATAACTCAATAGAAATTTTCAAGTCCTTTTCTAGAGATTCTGATTCAATTGTATTTTTAGCTATTTCCCTGGTAAGTTTCTAGAGTTAGATGTTTAAAAAAGAAAGAAAGAAAGAAAATTGCTCTAAGGTTATTGAAAGGTAAGAGAGTTTATGATAGACTCAGTAACTTGGCGCCCACCACCCTGAAGTTATCCTTGCATTGATTTGCCATGGCAATACCTAGACTTTAGTGTGGCAAAGAGGCAGTGTCATAACGTTGTGGCACATACCTGGATGGTACTAAATTTCATGCAATTAACTGTGTACTGAGTGTTATTTTAACAAATCTAACATATGACAAATAGGACAGACTCTGCTATGTTTGAATGAATGCATTCATTCAGTTTCCTTGTCTCTGAAAAAAATATTTCCAGGTACTTTATTCATTCTCCATAAATCCTATTATCCATCTCTTTACATATTTATATGATCATAACCTTATAGTTACTATATTTTGCTCTAGCTTTGCACCTATTTTAGGTTAGCAGTCAGTATAACTCAACAGACTTTTCCCTAAGGTTGGGCAAATGGCTGCACTTACAATTGAGGTTGATCAAAGGCACAATCTGTTTGCCTTTAGAAATTTGTGTTTTCTATGCCTGCAAGAAATACTGCTGAACGGGACATTTCTTCACCATCTTTGATAAAAGATGAGCATTAATAATGCAGTTAAGAATCAGGCCAAGTGATGTTGAAAACCAAGGTCCAAAGCCCTAATTCCTTTTAGAGGAATAAATTTAAAATGGCAAGCTCAATAGTTCCACTATAGCAAAGAACGGGGTGAGTATTATATAATCCTTAAGTTCTGAAGAGTTAAAAATCAATTTATGAACTTTTATACCTTGGAAATATTTATGTATATACATATCTATACCTATATCTATCTATCTATCTATCTATCTACCTATCTATGTTCTTTTCTTTACAGGTAATAGAGAGGTAGTGTATGTACTCTTATGGAGGGATATAATGCTCATCCATTTAAATATTTATTATATACATCCAATATTTCTATAATATACCAAGGTTGATATTCATTTATAACTCTTAAGATGTTTTATTACTTCATATGTCTTATGTATAATGACAGCCCTCTGACATAGTATATAAGTAAAAGGGAAAATATCTTAGAGGGGTAAATAACTTGAAAATGGAATAATTTTGAGCAATGCTAAAATTAATTAATTTGTTTATTTGCTAAATATCCACGGAAAACCTTCTGCATGCAAAGCAGTGTAAAGACTAAAAGGTATTTAAGGCCAATCTGTGCCTATCAGACACTATGTGGTGTTTGTGTTCTTGTGGCAGAAGTAGAGAGGGAGGCTGGTCAAAGGAAGCAACCCACATTCCAAAACACTGCATCCTGGCAGTTTAAATGTCACACTAATGGCATATATGAGGTGATCCTATGTCCTGGCTTGCCCGGGAGAGTCTGTGTTTATGCCTCTTGCTTTTGCATGATTATCAATAGTATCCTCCTTCACTCTCAAAAGTGTTTCAGTTTGGACGTATACATCCAAATCCCACGGAAGTTCATTGGAAAGAAATTTCTCTTGCAGCAATAAGAAACAAGGGAGCTGTCACTGAATTCTGAAGTCTGCGTTTGGTTTCAGTGGGGAGAAAATGAGATGAGGAAGGTACTCAAGGCTAATGGTGTCTCATCATTGCTCGCCTGGATTCCCCAGCGGCTTCTTAAATTATGTCACTGCGTTCTGTTTCCTTTCCTTTAAGTCAAAATATTCCCTAGTAACTTCACTTCTAGCTTCACTTCTTTTACAAATGTCTAAATGATTTTCATCACTATGCATTAAAGCCAAAGCTTTATGCACTTAGGGCCCTTTGTTATCTGACCCCTGCTTGCCCCTCAGTCACTGTTATCACTCAGTCACTCAGTTATCACTTCATTGTGAATGCTCTGAACATGCCATCCTGTTTCCCATTTCCACATGTGTGTTTGGTCATCTCTCAGCAGGATAGACCTGTATATAGCAATTACTATATGCTTGGAGGTGTTGATATAAGAGCTTTATTTGTATTAATTCGTTTAATCCTCACAAGAATTATCATTACTGTTTTACAGATGACAAAATTGGGGCAACAAAGGGTTAAGAAACCTTTCCAGGTTGTTCAGCTAATAAGAAGTATAGCTGATATTTGAATCCAGGCATCTGGCTCCAGCATCTATGCTTTTGACCACTATTCCATAATATTTCTGCTGTTCAGCCTGTCCTGCCCTTCTTATTCTTCAAACTCAGGCCAGAATTTACTGTTGTAATTGTGTCTGTATCCTCCTGTGGAGTTACTCATCAATTCCTGTATATACTCTGTAATGTGTACTTACTTCTTTTGCTGAACTGGAGGGATAGCTTACACAATAACAGATATTGGGAAAGCAGGTTGGCTTCTGGGTAGTTTTGTCGGTGGCTGAGAGGAATGGAATGTAGTCTAATAAGTTTGGACATATTAAGTTAAAGGTAATAGAAAATATGCAAGTATAAAAGATTGATAGAAAGTTGAAATTGTAGTACCAGCTCAGCAAAGAAGCTGATGGTGCTGTATAAGTCCAAAAGGAGAAAAAAAGTGAACAAATGGTAAAGGCAAAGAATCTAAAATATAGGAGGAGACCTAGAATAGTATAGTTTTATGGAAGGCAAAGGAAGATGTGGTTTAATAAAGGTGTTGATGATCACCATCGAATTCTATTTATCTACCAAATATAATAAAGATGGATTAAGATCATTGAATTTGGCTAATTGTAGTCTGACAGGGATAGGCCCCAGATTTGAGAGCACTAAAGAGAGAAAGAAGGTGCTTTGGAAGAATATGTATCACATTGATTTGGTGTTTGAATCTATAAGAGTCACATTTTATATCAGACAGCTTGATGAGGAAGGATACAATCTGTAAGTTAATGCTTTCCAAAAACACGTGCACACATATTATGGCAACTTTAACACATAATAGTGAATTCATTAATAACCTAATGAGCAAATTAAAATTTTCTATAACAATATATTTTTTCGTGAAAAATTTACACTTAAAATATAACTTCCTATAAGTTTACTTTAAGAAGATATTTGCAAGTGGCATATCTGATAAAGGGTCAGTATCCAAATATGTAAAGAACTTCAAAAACTCAACGCCCAAAAAACACACAATCCAGTTAAGAAATGGTCAAAAGACATGGATAGACATTTTTCTAAAGAAGACAGACAGATGGCCAACAGACACATGAAAAGATGCTCAACATCACTCCTCATGGTACAAATCAAAACTACAATGAGATGTCATCTCACACCGGTCAGAATGGCTAAAATTAACAACTCCAGAAACTACAGGTTTTGGTGAGGATGCAGAGAAAGGGGAACCCTCTTCCACTGTTGGTAGGAATGCAAACTGGTACAGCCACTCTGGGAAACTGTATGGAGGTTCCTCAAAAAGTTAAAAATAGAACTACCCTACAATCCAGCAATTGCACTGCTAAGTATTTACTCAAAGGATAATATATAACACACAAAATGGAATATTACTCACCCATAAAAATGAATGAAATCTTGCCATTTGCAATACATCAATGGGGCAAAAGAGTATACGCTAAGGGAAATAAGTCAGAGAAAGACGAATGCCATGTGATTTCACTCATATGTGGAATTTAAGAACCAAAACAAATGAAGATGGGGGAAAGAGAGAGACAAACCAAGAAACAGACTCTTAAGTAGAGAACAAACCGATAGTTACCAGAGGGGAGGTGGGCAGAGAGATAGGTTAAACAGGTGATGGGGATTAAGGAAGGCACTTGTTGGGATGAGCACCAGGAATTGTCTGTAAGTTTTGAATCACTAAATTCTACACCTGAAACTAATATTACACCGTATGTTAACTAATGGAATTTAAATAAAAACCTGGGGGGAAAAAAAAGAACTTTTTGGTCTCTATCCCTTATAAACAAAGCCTACATTTTTAGAAAACAACAGAACAAACAAAATGCTACAGTGTACAGTTGAATAGCTCTGTGAATAATTTTTCCTTCTTAGCAAACATTAAATAGAGAAGATGTAATTCATAATAACCAGAAACAGAGTATATACAGCTTGCTCCAAGTAGGTAATATTCTTTGTTCCTATATCTACCTTTTGTAAGTATTTTCATCTTTTCCTTATAATGTTACTGATAGTAGCCAGCATAGCATTTTAAAAACTCAGTGTACTAAGGTCAACAAGATTATTCACAGCCAAGTTTTCTCATTGATATAATCGATAACTAAGAGTGAAGGTGGTCAGCATAGAACCCTGATTTCAGAAGGTAATTTTTTAAAGGAATGAGATAATGGGACAGTGCATAAAGATGCATCAGAGTTGAGCAAAATTAGTTCTCAAGATTAGAAGAACCAATTTTGAAAATGTAAATCCGGACAGAATGGATCAATAAAGAAGAGAGAGTAAAGATCAAGAGAAGGCAAACAGCTTATAGCGCAAGGTATCAACATATGTAAAAATGAATGGGGAAAAATGATCTCTGGACAGATGAAGGAAGTGAGAGGATGGAAGAGAGAGGGAGAGAGAAGGAAGGAGAAAGGATGGAAAGCAAAGACAAGGAGCAAAGAAGGGAATGGAAGGGAAGAAAAGGGATGGAAAGGGGAGGGAAGGAAGACATATTTTTCACTGGAGAGGAAAGAATTTGAGGAACTTCATGGCAATGTCTTCATGTTTCTTGGTGAGTAAGAGGTAGAGTTACCTGAAAATAGTGTTCTGAGGGGATGATAAAGGACTTGAACAACACTGAGTACTCAGTTGACATTGAGGATTATTCACCTGTGATGTTAAGCATTTCTTGGTGATGCAACCTCTCCAGCAACTCTTGGTTGCCTGGAATATTTTCTTCCTCCCATGCCTTTGCTGCCATATTGATTGAATCAATGTAAATTGATAACCTCAAAGAATATTCCCATGCACCAGGAAGAACAGTATTATCAGCTGCACCTGATTGAAGCAATATTTTTGACTAAAAACATTTTAATAAATTCTTAGTGACTGAGAAACATTTATTTTCTGATAACAATATGAAATTCGAGTGCACACATGATAGAATATGCAATTACAAGACGTATTTGCTGTCTTTAATACAGTTTATTTAGTTCTAATCTGAACTTTCTGGTATCCATGTACAAACACAGACATTTATGAGGTCAGGTAATATTTGTCTACCCCAATGGTTCCTAGATTTTTGAATTCATGCACCAGTAAAATAAAAATGAGAGGACCAACACAAAATTGCCAATTTTTAATCTGACCCAATGAAATACTAAAACAAATAACCTACTATCATTTATTCTCACCATAATTTCTAAAAAAAAAGCATTTTAACATAAAGATGATTTTAGTCTTCAAAAAAAGTATGAGACACAATTTTACAATTAAATTTTTAAATTGAATACATTAAATTTTATAAATATTTATAACATTATTGTTAATTTTCTGGCTTAAGTGTAGGCATATGAAAACCTTGTCATGGGGGTGCTGGTCTGTGGAACTGTGTTTGGGTTATTGGTTTATACTTAGAATGTCTGGGCCCCAGCTCAGAAAGCCAATAAACTACCTTCTTGTATGATATGGATAGAATTACCAGCATTTAGATTACAAAGCTTCAATTATGTCTGTCTAGTTTCAAACAGATGTCTTAACAACCACTATGTCACATCTTTATTTTAAAGTTGTCCTTTTTTTTTTTTTTTTTTTTTTTAGCAATGTAAGGATTATCATGAAAGTCAAAGAATGTAATCATTTAAGTAATTTTAGAAATATGACTTCAGGAAAAAAAAGAATTGTAGTTAAAATAAAGCGTTCTTTGAAATAATTGGGGATAGTATATCTAATTTTGAGGGTAGAAAATACGGTTAACACACATACATACACACTTAAATAACACAACAGGAACAAAAAACTCTTCCCTTCCCCAAAGATATACCACATCTATTACTATATCTATCTTTTAAGTATACACACATACTCATAATACATTTTCCTTTGAACACATTTTCTTTTGAGAGTGAATTGCAGACATCATCCCATTCACCCCTAAAAAGTATGCATTTTCCAAGAAGAAAGATATGACCTATAGTTATAATAGCTGCATTAGACTTAATACAGTTAGAAAAATCAATTTTCATAATACTAATAATGAATCAACAGTCCATATTCAAACTTAGTTTTCTCAACAATATCTGTAATTGATGTTATTTTGCCAGTCTAGTATCCAATCCAGAATCATTAGTTTTCATAGCTCTTCAACCTCAGGCAGTTTCTGACCTTCCTTTGTTTTTCATGAAATTAACATTATTTTATAGAATGTCCTCAATCTGATTTTCCTTATGGTTAAGTTCGTGTAATGCAGCTTTGACTGGATACCAAGAAATCATGTGTCTTTTTCAGTGTAGTTGGCAGTATAATTGATGATATCTTTGAAGGTAGTACCTGCTAGATTTTTCCACTATAAACTCTCCTTAAAATTTTTTTAATTAATGTGAAAGAGATACTTTGAGACAATGTAAATTTCTTATTCCTCATCAAACTTTCATTCATGAGTTTAGCATTCATTATTTTTGCATGAATCAATTGTCATTCTCAAGGTTGCCAAATGATGATTTTCTAACTGTAGTATTTCTTCTACACTTGTTAGTTAAAATTCACAATAAGGAAGAGGTTTTTGCTTTTGTCCATTTATTTATATCAGTATATACTTATGAATTCTTATTTTATTAAATAGGTTGTAATCTACTACTATCGTTATCTTTTCTGATTCTCAAATTCCCCCAGTTTTGACCAATGGGAACCTCTTTCAAGCCACTGTCTTTGTCCCACTGATGTGATTCAACATTCCTTGAGCATTATATTACTTTTTGGCACCACAAGTATTATGTAAAATAATACCAACATGACTATGGTAATTTATGATTCTGTTTCACTAGTTCTTTTTGTATTTGGAAAAGTACCAGTAACTACTGGTGTGGATGTGGAGTATAAAAAAATCTGTAGAGATTTTCCTATCATCCTTATTTATGTTGGTTGGAAATGGGAAGTACTTTTCAGCCACCAATAAATCGGTATTTATTGTCGTGTTGTTTTAAAGTGATGTTATGAGTGTAGAAGGATAAGAAAAGTAGTGCATGACTGCTCCTTTTCCCATCAAGGCCATGTTCCCCCTTCTAGCTTCATAACTGAGATTGTACTACCTGATGACAGGTGAGGGCTTCTCTTTCCTCATAAATTTAGCTAAGGTTTTTAGACTGTCAATCTTACTGTCCAGACCACTGTAGTAACCTTTCTATGATTTCTATGAATTGAATTCTTTGGTTGACTTCAGTGGAGTTTCTCCAGTTCCTGGTCTTTTATGTATAGCCAGTTAGATTGAGTCTCCAAGCTGACCTAAAGCAGATCTTTGCCTTTTGACCCATTTCACAAGCTATTTAATTACTGTGTCGACAGGACAGGAGATAGGTGAAACAGAGAATGTTGTCATGAAGGGGCCATTTGAAAAGGCGTCAGCAAGATTAGGGGAGAGCTACAAGGAATAGAGAAGTCCAGCCACAGGTCTAAGAGAACAAGTAGGGGAGTGAAGACCAGAACCCCAAGTAGCTTTTGTTGTAGGATGGGATTGTCTGACCAAAAGTATAACTTTATGTTGATAAATGCACCCCTGCCAACCCAGAGCAACTCAGCAAAGAAGGAACTGGAGAATAAATACCCAAGTTAGCTCTCTCCCACTGGTGCTTTCCTTGATGGTACTTTCCTGCTGGGACTTTCCATTAGCCAGACCAGTTGGGAGCCAAAGGGTAAGAGAGCAATGTAGAAAATCACCCTTCCACAGAGCAGGAGGAGAAGCCTGGAGAGTGGTTCTAGAGGAGCAAACAAAATATCCTACTCACGCATAGCAACTTTTAATTTTTTAAATACAGATTTGAGGGCTTCTTTTCATATCTCAAGAGGCCATCTACCATGGCTCTGGCTCCCATATTTTTTTTTCCAGTGAAAGCTACCAGCTTATGCCCTGACATGAGTTCCTTCTAGCGGAAGTCACTTCCTACTGCTTGTAGCCCTTCGGAGGTCATTCCTCCCAGTCCCATTTCTACCCCAGGGTTTCTGTCAGCTCAGGTAGACTCACTATGTGTTTGTGTCTTTCCCTTTCTCCCCCAATTTGTAGAATAAAATATCTTCATTTTCTTATAAAATGCTGTTAACAAAAAGTAACTAGGCAAACAATAAAATAAAAAATGTAACCTTTATTAGTTTTGCACATTTTTAATGTTGGTTAGCATCATTTAGGGTAATAGTAGCATTTTCCAGCATGCAGTTCACGAATACAGTTTATCTAAGTAATTTTAAGAAAAAGAGGAGCCTATGGTTTGCTTCTGTAAGAAACACAAAATATCCTGATGTAATTGACTATATAAGTTCACTACTCTCTGTTCTTGTGGAAAAAAATAGGTGAAACCTGCATTATATTTAGAGCAATCTAGAGCAGGATGACTCCAAAGAAATGAAAACATAAACAGAAATTAGAAAAAAAAAAGGACAAAAATGAAAAATAAGCACTACCTTCAATCAGTTTGTGCAGGCACTACCAAAAATATAACTAAAATGTTATACCCTTTCCCAATTGCAGAGCATAATTTGGACGTGGCTTGTGAACCTATTTTGCCCCTTAAAATTATGAAATAATCTAAAATTAGCAAATCTAATAAAAAAGCAGAAGTCTACAACTACCCAGTCTTGTTTTCATTTCTTGTTTAGCAAATGTCTTCCATGAAAAAGTACTATGGACAGAAAGTAAGAAAAGTGATTGTGATATCAACCCGAAGATAATTTCCTCTTCATATTTATGTACATAATGCTGAAAAATAAAATAAAATGACTTTTTACAGTATTTATATTTGCTTATAAAATTCTAAACACATTTTTAACAGGTTAAGCAGTGTTTGTTTGTTTTTTAAACATGTCTGTACAGTCTGGCTATACATCATATGTTATCCACTTAAAATTTAAAAATAACCAAAGAGCTGTTAAAGTGCGGCAAACTATTGCTTAATGACTTAAAGAAATGAGATCTGTTGAACAATTTCCTTGACTTTACCACTGACATATGGTTTCTCATAAATGAGATTCTGAGCAGTGGGAGAAACCAGATACAGCAGCATGGTAATATAAACATGCATTGATAGCATCCAAACTATCTATAATGGTACAGAATACATTATATTACCTGTGTAAAGCTTGCACTCTACATTTCTTGTGGTACATATTTGATGCAATAAATACTGTGCTTAGGTCATTATTTGTTTGCCCAAACGTGCACCACAGGGTAAAATGACTATTTACATAATAAATAGCATTTCATTAACATATACAGTTGTCAACCTGCTGAGCTGAAGATGGCTAAACGAAGTGCAGGATTAAGCAGAAATTTATAAAGGGTTCTTTTGGTCAATTCAGTCTTCGGGGAGAAGCAATGCTCATTTTTCAGTTTTTTTTTTTTTAAATACGATAAACAGAAACACAACATTTATGACTCCAGACATTTGAATGAAGTTTGCACCTGCTAAGATTTAATGGCCTACCCCCTCCCCCCGCCCAAAATGATCCACTTGGTCTGGTGGCTGGATTTGATGAAACAAGATCAACAAAGCACCTCCAGTTATCACCCAATTACCCCTCCCAGGAACATGGATGGAATTTAAGAACTCATGGTTTTCCTTGTGACTTTTTTTTTTTTTCATGCATGATCTCTAAGTGCAGCATGCCCTCATGCAAACCACACCTTTGTGCAGATGGGAGGCCGTGTGATTGTGATAACCCCTGGTGGCATACCTGTTGAAGAGACCCTTTGTCTATTTCACAACAGAAACCCCATTTACAAAAATAGTCACATATAATAAACAACATATGGATTAAAAAAAAGATGAATCCCCTAACAGATTTTGTAAAAATGTGACAAATGTGGCAGTTGAAATGCAAAGAGTGGATACAATTACTACACTAAAGTGTTTCATGTTAAACAACCCCCAAATTATAGGTTTGCACCCCTTTGAACTGGTCCCTACAGTCTGAGTAGCCATTTTGTCTCTTGTCTTCAGCAGTGTCAGCTGGTAGTGAGAGCAGTAACCTCCTGTCAAGGTCGTCTCCCCTTTACACAGAGTCACAGTTTTCTGACAAGGGGTCACTGTCTTATAGTAGGCACTGACCTTAAGTAGATTTGTGTAAAAACAGTCAGTTTGGCATTGACCTCCTAAAGGAGTCCTGTTGACAAAAATACATCACCTTCACAGGCTGTAAACAATTGTCACCCAATTATTCTTATTTATTTTCATTTACTTCCCTTTGGCTTTTTCATCTTTGCCTTCTTGCTCATGCTTTTCCACGATTGGCTTTGTTACCCGATCGTAGGAAGGTGGACAAGCTGCTGTGGACATGGTCAGATCAGTTTTCTCTGTAATAGAGTTTTCATTTATTCTGTCAATTATCATGTCTTCTTTTACAAGAAGGTTAGCCCCACCTTTGATTTTATTTTTATTATAGGTAAATGAAGCTTGTTTTACAGTTCGCTTTAAAAGGTGGCGCCTGTAAGCACGCTGAATAATTACAGCAGACACCTCCTCTTGTTTCCTTTTTAAAGTCGTAGTTATTGGCTGATAAGAGACCTTTGATGGATTAGAAGCCATGAATCGCTCCTCCATCTGTATTCGAAGGGCATCCATCTCTCCACTCTCTCCCAGAACCCGCTTTGTAAAAGCAAATAAGATGTCAAGACAGTGGATCCGGTCCCCACTGACCATGGGCAGGTCCATGGCAATGAGCTGGAGTTTGTTCGGTTGCGGCAAATTGAGAGGGGGTTCAAGAGCAGCTGCAAACTGAGATAGTTTTTCAAATTCCATGAACTGGGTGGCATCAGGATCAAACTTCTCCCAAACCTCATAGAACATCTCAAAGTCATCCTCACTCAGGGGCTCTGCACTTTCCTCAGTAGCGACACTGAAGTTCTCCAGGATGACAGCGATGTACATGTTCACCACAACTAGAAACGATATGATGATGTAACTGACAAAAAAGAAAATCCCCACAGATGGGTTCCCACAGTCTCCCTTAACAGAGCTTCCAGGGTTAACTTTATTAGGATCACAGTCAGGTGGTTTACTGTTGAGAATAGGTGCTAGCAATCCATCCCAGCCAGCAGAGGTGGTAATTTGGAACAGGCAGATCATGCTGTTGCCAAAGGTCTCAAAGTTGAACATGTCATCAATTCCAACTTCCCTCTTAACATACGCAAAGTTGGACATTCCAAAGATGGCGTAGATGAACATGACCAGGAAGAGCAGGAGGCCGATGTTAAACAAGGCGGGAAGGGACATCATCAGAGCAAAGAGCAGCGTGCGGATCCCCTTTGCCCCTTTGATCAGACGCAAGATTCGACCAATCCTGGCGAGACGGATCACTCGGAACAGGGTAGGGGACACGAAGTATTTTTCTATCAGCTCGGCCAGAAACATGCCTGTGGATAAAAAATGAGAATACCAACCATTGAAGTTATCCACTAAGATAATAATCAAAATTTTGTTAAGGCTCTAAAGTAAAGTTCAGAATCCTGAAATTCAGTTGCATAATCTTAAATTTGACATACATATAATATACATATAACTGTATATAATATATATTATTAATGAACTTTAATTTTGACATTCAGTATTAAATTCAACTCAATATTTGTTATAGACTCAATTGTGTCCTTCCTCCTCACTACCCCCCATTCACGTTTTAAAACTCTAACTCTCCAATGCATAGTATTTGGAGAAAGTTTTGAGGGGATAATTACTTTTAGATGAGGTCATAGGGTGGGGCTCTCATGATAGGATTAGTACCCTTGTAAGAAGAAACACTAGAGAACTATCTCCTCTCTCTCTGCCCTATGAGGACATACAAGAAGGTAGTCATCCACCAGACAGGAAGAGAGCCCTCACCAGAAACCCACTATGCTGGCAGCTTGTTCTTGGACTTCTATCCTCTAGAACTATGAGAAAATAAATTTCTGTTGGTTAAGCCACTCAGTGTGTGGTAAGTTGTTATGGCAGTCCAAGTTAAGACAATGTTCAGAAATAATTTTACGGTACTTTTGTCTTTGAGGGATGTCTAAAGACTATCTTTAGCTTACATAAAATCTCAAGACTAAATATAAAAAAAAATAAGTTAAAAATTACCAAGTCTGTCTGAACAGCAGTGGCCAAGGATATAAGTACATATTTATATGAATACAATTATTTTTTTTTCTGAAATTGCCTATTCAGTCCTTACCCATCTAAAAGTAACTACCGTTTTTAATACTATTTTCATTTCTCCATGAACTTGGTACTTGCCTGAGCTTCCACTATAATATTTTTACATATTATATATATGTGCTGCTACATTTCTAAAAGGATCCAAGCTGGTGCCCTTTCTGGTCTCCTGCGTCTAACGTTGGTCTCTCAGCCACTTCTTTTAAGATTTTTTCTCTATTTGCTTTTTAGATAATGAGGTAACAATTGAACTAATTTCCTGATTGGTTCAGAAAACCAAGGTCTTTCAAGTTACACTGTCTCATTCTAGAAAAGTGTTAGTCTAAGTGTGTGTGGGTGTGTGAGAGAGGGAGAGAAAAAGGATGATAAAGAGAGAGTGAGATAGAGAGAGGTGAATATAACCTTAGTACCCTATCCACAACTGATTGCACCATAGATTACTTTAGAAATCAAAGGATACCTGCAATATACAAGTTGGATATAAAACCAACTCCTTAAGAGGAGGTAATGGCATGAAAATCTACCCATCAGAGGTGCCCCATATTGAATAGTAAAATGTTGACCCAATCATATTATCTGGTTTAGGAAAGAATGAATACTTTAGGCCCACAGATACACTTCTCCACTTCCCTGGAGCTAGAGTTGTATCTTTAATGAGATGAGCTGTTACTGATGTGATGTGTTGTACATTCCAGACTTTTAAGTATATAATGATAAAATGATGTCCCATACCACCTCGCATCCCCTTGTGCATCATTACTATAACTCCATTTCAAGGTTATCTAGAAAATCTCTACCTGATACCCTTAAAGAAACTTGCATCTGTATTTGCTAACATTCTGTTCTTATCTTTATTTTTTTTTTCACTCTATGCCTTTCTTTATCTTCACACCAGCTTCCACTCCTGTCTACATGCTGATGACTCTGTGTCTATATCTCCAATGCAGTGTCTTTCCTTAGGACCAGACTAAATTTTTAGTTCTCTTCTCAACAGAATCATCTAGATATTATATAGGCTACTTAATCTAAACATGCCAAAAACATTTTTGATCTTAGTTAATAGCATATTCCTAGTTCAAATTAATGGGAACATACTAGATCCACAAATAATATACCTAATCTAAAATGGTGAACATAGGATACAATATTGTACATATAGCAGGAGCCTCATTTTGTACGAAAAACAAGCACACCTGGATGAAACATATAGAAAATTTCAGAGTAGTGATTTCTGAGTGGTGGGATGACCTCTAATGTAAAGCAAATGTTACAACTTTTACTTTTATTGAACAGAATTGAAGAGATGTTAAATACTTCTTACCTACAATGGAGAGAATGACGACCACAAAATCAAAAATATTCCAGCCTATGGTAAAATAATAATGGCGGAGGGAGATGAGCTTCAGCACACACTCTCCAGTGAACAGCACAATGAACACCAGGTTGATGCGCGACAGAATGTTTGTCACATATTCACTCTGGTCATCTGTTTCTACCATCATTGTGACCATGTTGAGACAGATAAGAATCATGATGCTGATGTCAAAGACTTGTCTAGTTACAAAGTCAAAGACCATTCCTTGAAATTTGTTCTGTAGGGAAACAGGAAAGCTTTTTAGCAACGTAGGAGTTTTCCTGTACATATTAGCATCTGCCTAAGTACTTTCTGCATTGGTTAACTTTCTAATATTATACATAGTAACCACTGACTCTGAATGGTGTAAAAGATGGCTTGTAACACATTAATTTTAAAAATTTAATAACCTAAACTTCTATTTACCAATGGGTATTCTGCAGAATAATGATCCCTGTCAAAAGGGTACTTCTGATAAAAAACATTGCATACTATGCTCTTCACCCAGAGGCACAAATGTATATTAACATATTAAGATTATGAGAAATAAAGAAACCTGCCTAATTTTATTTTACTAGAATATCCCATGATCAGTTGGACCATGCAGGCATCTCAAAATATAGTATCTAGCAACATTCCATTTGTCTTATTCTCAAAGAATTGCTAAAGAGAACTTGGGATTTCCAGGACACGTCTATAACATTATGCATTTAAAACCTATGAATGGCGATATTGATGTTCTTCCACCAAAAGTCTTTGTTGACTGTCAGACATAGAATGCTGACCCTACACAGGAATAATCAGACCATAATGACCTTCTTTATACTTTGATGTCAAAAATTAATGTCCCCATCACTGATCTGTCATTCTGCCCCTCATTTCTGCCACTGTTAGTCACTGCAGGCCATTGTCTGGCTCATTTCCTTAGGCTGCTGAGGAATTCTGAGGATATCTTCTATCTTACATTTTTTCTACACATAGTTGACCCATTTCTACTTCCAGGGTTAAGGTTTAGTAGAGAACAGTATGTATTTCTCATCATTTTCAAGAAGGCAACTGTTGGATGGCACAGTATGAATGTTCACTACTATTTTGTTCCCTAATGTGCCTCAGGAATTATTTTAACTTCACAAATCATCATCACAAAAATCAATACAGTGTACGATAAGGCTTCTCCATTTCAGAGGAGTTGTTTGGTTGGTTTATCATGGAAGCATGAGGATTGTTAGTTATCATCATGAATTGTATTTATTGCCCTTGATGGCTGAAGACATTAGTAACTTCTAACTATATAGCCATCTATATGAACAGCAGATACTAGAATTCTTTTTTTCTCCACTCAGTACATCTAACGGACAATACAAGGGAAGTAAGATGTTATTTCACTCAGCACTTCATCACTTTGTTAACCTAGCAGAAAATTGCATGCTTTTTAATCCCATCCAAATTTTATCCCTCTTCTTAAGATGACTCAGCAACTACTTTTGAGTTCTGAACAGCTTTTTCTTGTGCATAACACATTGTTTATGTGCCTTCGCCATTTAGGTTGGATTCTAATTGTGTAATTAGAAGTCCCCTGAAAACAAGGATGCATTTTTCTGCTGCTTCTTTTTCTTTCTGGTCTCTTTTTTTTTTTTTTTTAATTTTTACCATTACCATAAAAGGTATGAATTAATGATATTCTAAAAATGGAAGAAATCTTTGCTGCTGGAAATGTTAGCTGCTATCTCTTCTGTAAGAAAACACATGAAATTTTTTGTCTTTGTTTATTTTTTTCCCATATCATTTGGTATTTCTTACTCCTGGTCGAGGTATAGGCTTTTGTGGCTTTTTTGATCCCAATTTTTTCATTGCATTATAGTATTTCTTCTGTTCTTCTGTCATAAAGATATCTTGACCTCCAAAGTATAGAAAAGAAAAATAAAAACTGGTGAAAACTGTGCCCCTTTGCGCATAATTTTTCAATGTTAAACTTAAAACAGGAAAAGGATGGTTAAAAAAGGAAACGGATAAAATAATTAAGCCTAGAATTTTAAATTTGAAAAATACGAATTGCATTTTTTAGGTGCTACAGTATTATTTAATTCTCACAGTCATCCAACATTGACTTTATTACTTTCAGTATTATTTTATGGCATAATGAAAACAAGCAACTGAGAGGCTAAGTATTTTACCCACACCATATAATAAGTGAGTGATAAAATGCGATTTGCTGAAACATGAAATAATAAGTTTCTAATGCTAGACAGACTGCTTTTCAGAAGTTAAAGACAATCATTTTCTTATTCCAGTGCGGCAATGCATTAGAGTATGTATATTGTAGGATGGGTTAAAGTTATTATAATCCACCTTCACTCAGCCAAGAATTGGGACAAAAGGATAAAAAGGAAACTGGCCAAGTTGGTAGAAGTGTTAGGGATCAGAGATCATTAGTATGGCAAGGATGTGACAGGCCAGGAGGTACAGAGGATTGCAACCCAGGCTAATAAGTGATATAAAGACCTGACATTGATCATAGAATATATTAATAACAATAAAAGGGGGTGGGGACAGGAATTTTCTATAGAAAATGGAAGCACTCATACAATAACAAAATATACTGAACAAATAAGATGAAGGTATAATCAACAAGGAAGAAATATAAATGACAAAAAGCACCGAAAACATGTTCAAATCTACTAGTAATAATAGACATAAAAATTAAAATTAAAAGCAATTTTCATTTATCAAATGTCAAGTATTAAAAACAGAATGTTTGATGCCAGTGAAGCAGCAGTGACCTGAGCACATCCATACACTGTTATTGAGACTATGAGCGAGCATATTGTTTGGAGGAAGCAAAATACTTTGGAAATTTGTCTTAAGAAAATAATTAAATACTAATTTTTATTTTTTATTTTTTGGCACAAAGACTTTTGACTAGGTACTCTTTAAATCATTAAAGATTAGAAACAACATAAATCATTAATTTTTGGGGAAATAGTTAAGTAAATTATGATAATCTACGTACAAAGACTTAACAAAATGGGAAAATACTTATGTTAACTCAAAAAGAGAATTTATAACTATAGATAAAATAATTTTGATAACAAGAATATATGTTTGAAAAGTGTGAACAGAAAAACATAAAGTGTGAATAGTGATTACTCCCAAGTAATGGTATTTCTTTACTTTTCATACTTTCTATAATGTGTGTATATAATCAGGGTGATAAAATGGGCTTTATAAATGATAATAAGATAAAGAGCTGTTCAATTCAACACTGGGACTAATATTTTATAATTAAATACCAAGGAGAAGGAAATAGAAATTATAAAAAGATCCAATGAAGGAAAAAATGTGAAAAGAAACACTAGGAGATGCTTACGCAAATCTTTTGCCTAATTTATTGCAAACATTCCAAGGGTTTTCACTGGAAAGAATATTTTAAGTAGGGGAATTACAGGGATAAAGCAATGAGTTGACTTTGGAAAAGGGGCATATGCTGTGTTCTTTTCTAGTTTTTTTTTCTAATTATTCTCTTCAAAAGGACTGAAAATGTGGCCCCTGGCTAAAAAAAAAAAAAAAAAAAAAGAGAGAGAGAGAGAGAGGTTTTGTGAACCTATGTACAGGAATGGAACCCAGTCATTCTTGGCTTTCTATACCCTGAAGGAAATGGGCTGTAGATGGTAGAAGGAACGGATGAAAAATAGATTTTAATATATATGCCCATTTGGCTTCTGAATCAAAGTACTCATTTAGTGGAGAGAATGCTTCAAATAATTTTGCTATCTTAGTGAAAGAGAAAATATTAGAAATACTTATCTTCTTTTTTTGCTGGTTGAAATTATCTATGATGACACCAATAAACAGATTCAAGGTGAAGAAGGACCCAAAGATGATGAAAATAACAAAGTAAAGATACATGTATAGACTGTCCTCATACTTAGGCTGGAGTTCCACCTACCAAAGGAGAATAGTTTGTAAAATGTCACAATACATTTTGATGCTAGAAGTCGTTGGTGCATTTTCACGAGAATAGAAAAGAAAATGCCTACCAATACTTAGCAGTACTTTTCTTTTTCCCTCTGAATCAGCTGCCTCTAAAAAAAGTCTCTGAAATTAGCCTTTAGAGATGTTTTCATGTAAAAAATATAGTTATTATGACACTTTAGAATCTATGTTTTATAACTATAAATACAACTAGTATCTTGCTATTTGGATAGTAGAGTGCTAAATTTGGTAAAAGATTTTTAGGTACTGAGTTTTAATAATTTAAAAATTATTAATGAAAAATTTTATTCTAGTAAATATGTATAGACTATGCTTAGACACAACTATTTGTGTATGCATGAATTTATTTGGTAAACAAGAACTGAGTTATTCATTTAGAAGTTCAGCATCATACCTTTAACATTACAATAGTCCTTGAATTTTTTAGGACATATTTTAGTAGACATAACTGGACACCCATCTTATGAATCCTCAGTTGATGATTCAGTCTTTAGATTTAACTTCCAGTAAATTATCATTGAGCTACCACATATTACATAGTAAAGGGTAAATGAGTCACAATAGATAGTTCTCTAATAAATTCATGTCCTTCTAAAGATAACACAGTTAAAACCCACCAAACACCCAAAACATAATTGTAAGTAACAAATGAAATGACACAACTCTGGTGGATATCAGGAAAGCACTCAACATGAAACTAAAGCCACTTATGGAAGTGCACATTAAGAAAGTTAAGTGAGCCCTACCAGGTCAGTTTCAAGATTACAGAGAGAGAAGTTAAACTTTATGATAATAGACTAAACAATAGATTGGACTTCCAAACAATAGATTGGACTTCAGAATGGAAAGATGAGGACTGACAGACCAGACTAAATTTTACAAAGTTTTGAAGAGCAGAGTTGGAATAAGCATGGATTTAAGTTCTCTTCTTAAAGCCTGAAAGAGACTATTGTAGGAGAAACCAAATAAAGTAGGTCTTTACTTTGGTGATATAAACTTAAAGGAAATGTTAACCATAGAAGTGATAACATCATTGGTAAAGGCTCCAGTAAATTTATAGATACCGAAATCATACACAAGAATGAATGTAAAAGGGATTGTTATAGAAATCTAAGGCTGCCTGGACAACATTCATGACTTTTCACACTGTCTACTACTTAATGAAGAGTAACTATACGTTTCAACTACCGATACTGATCATATATTTTTTCACATTTGCTCCCATATGCTGATTATATAATTAGTAGATAAAAAGAAAGCAAAATAGAAAAATATTTAATACAGGGATATTTGTCAGTTATTAAACATATGAATGTATTCATTTACCTTTCAAAATAATTTGTTTTCATTTATTTTAGTAAGATCTTTCTGATAAACACTGCTATATTTGAATATTAATTTGAGCCAATTTTTCCTTTTTTAAAACAATCATCATAGAATCATTCCATTTTGCTGCTATGCCCTGTTGAATTGATTTTAGAACCTAACCAATGTTACAAAAAGGCAGGAGATAAGGAATACTTACATTTCTGGAATCAACTGCTGCATACATTATATCCATCCATCCCTTAAATGTGGCCTATTAAAAAGGACATGCATGCTTTACTTTGGAATAATTCAGACCTAATGTTTAATAAATATTCTTACTTATGTATTTTTTAAAAGGAACAATGTGAAAGACAGTTCAAAACAAGTTTTACATAGATTTTGGACCAATACAATATCTTAGTAAGGCTTTTCATTTCTAAAACACACAACAAACAAAAATTGTTATTTGATATATCCTCCTGCGTGATAACTAACTCACAAATACTTCTCTACTCCTTAGAGTTAATGGAATAATGCAAATTTAAAGTGTTATGGAAATTTGGTGGAATACTTTTAGAAAGCTTTACAAATGCCAACACACTTGGAGATATCTGTAACAGCAAAACAATTACAATTTAGATCTACAAATCAATCATTACATTTAGATCTACTGCAAGGTGATGAAAGTGAAAGTTTAACATTTCTCTTGATCATAACACTCTGAGGATCATACGGACATGTATAAAGTCAGAGTTGCAACTATTCTTTTAAGAATTTTGAAGAATAGCACCCAGAAGTCATCCTATATTCTACCTTTTTCCCTGGAGTTTTAATGAAAGTGAGTTAATATGGGTAAAAGTAGAAAATAATACAGTAGATACTTGGCATTCTCAGATTCAAGATGCATCCCAAGTCTAGTAGCTTATAGTAACTTGTTATTTGTCCTGGGACATAAATTTTAAGCCCTGAGAGTCTGAGAGGATTGTTTTTAGCTACTGAACAAGTCTAGAAAGCTTTCAGCATCTGTATCCCAACACATCTTCGTTTTCATAACACTAACACTTGTGAAATGGTGGATGTCATGGGAAGAAAGCCAAGGAAGGGTTTGTGTGATGGCAATGGAAAGAAAGTAATGATTCTTAGCTACAAAATAGAAGCTATCTATCAGAGGGGGAAATACTGAATGTCAGTGGCTGAGGTCAATGACGGAACAAGTCCATTACCCACTAGGTACAGGCACAGAAAAAGTGATTCATAGAACCATTTCAACGAGTTACTCATCAACAGAGGTGATTCTGTACAAAGCCAACTATAAAGTAGTACTTTAGAGTTTCTTTAGTGGCAGAATTTATCTAATGGCTGCGTGCAAGATCTTTACCCTACATTTTCAGAATTATTTATCATTTCAAGGACCTGCTTCAAAAATTTTTTTCTTTTCTCAATTTTATGGAGGAAGTGATACATTTTGGTGATATTTACAAGTGTGGTTATTAATTAAGGGTTAGGATAAATTCTCAAGAAAATGTCACCATGTGTCCACTACAATATTTAAAGAAATCATACTTCCAGATTTTTTTAAATCCCTATTTTAATTGCATAAACACTCAGAGTAAGTCAGAAACATCCAGAAGAGAAATAAGAATTTCCAACACGAAGGTGGGAAGAACTTATAAAGGAATCATAGTACAGACACCTCTGAAAGAGAGGTAAAAGGGTTTTTGACCCACGCAGGTTTGTTTGCTTGGTTAGTCTCTTGGTTGAGCAATTGAAAACATGATCCTGGTGAAGAGAAATAGATTTCTGTGCTAAAGCCTCTGTAGAGAAACAATGAAAGAACTTTTATAGTCTGTTTTTATTCCTTAGGCTGAGTTTGCAGTGGCCAAAATAGAGCAGTATCTTACTATGTTTTTTAAACAATCTGGATTCTGTTTTTATCCACTGCTTTGTCATGATGCAGCTGCTGCCAAAAGCAGCATCAAATGCAGATGTTTATAGGGCCACCATCTTTTGTGTTTTTGTAAATTGCAAACGTTTTTTCTTTTGTGCAAATCAGGCTTAGGGGACCCGGTAGTAAAAAACATTAATATTCAGATACTTACGCATTTAAAGTAGTAAGTACAATAAGGATACTATTATTATGTATAGTAGACTTAAGTAATTGTTCTGAAATGTCATTTGAAGTGAGGCCACAGCTGCTTATATTTCATTTCTGGGTTCAGGCACTACCCTGTATTATTTGTATTTCACTGTGAGGATCCAACCCTAAAACCTCAATATCATTCCCTGGTCTTCAAGCCAAATCATACAACTCAGTAGCAGTTAATTGCCACCAATTACTTATAATCCAGTCAGGTGTGTTAAGTATGTATGTTTGGGGAGGGTGATCCATCAGTGGAAAATGCTTTCTAATTGCAATAGAAAAAAATAAAGCAAACGTATTGATTTATTCATCAACTTGTTCATATGGGAAGAGAGCAAAATAGGTGGGAAGAGAAAAAAACCTTTGGAAAGAACTGAATTGCCTGGCCTCTATCAACTATGTCTGCACTGCTTGCATGGGCTGAAGTTGCCACCCACCTGGGCTAACACACTTGTGCTAACAAATCAAAATTAGAAAAAAAAAAGTGTGTTATAAACTTCCTTCTTAATAGCTAAAGTCTCTTCTTAGTAACTTAGATGTATGTTATCACTTTATTATTCCAAACAATAAACAAATTTCAGAGAAAAGAGTGTTCACTTACAACTTGAAGCAAAGAGAGATACCCAAATCCTACATTATCAAAGTTTACTTTCACATTTTTCCATCGGGCAGTCTCATTTCTTTCTATTAGTTTTAGGCAATCAGAATGATTATTCACTTCGGAGATCTCAAACATGTCACCAGTTGTGGTGTTAATACAGTGGTAGAATTTGCCAGCAAACAAATTTACGCCCATGATGCTGAAAATTAGCCAGAATATAAGACAAACCAGAAGCACATTCATGATGGATGGAATTGCTCCTAAAAGGGCATTCACAACCACCTAATACACAAATGGAAAAAAAGAAAAGTCAGAATTCTTGTTGGTTAAAAATTAAAAGACATTCTCCTAGTAATCTTTAGTATTTCTTTAAAAAATTTTTTTTTTAGTATTGAGACTATTCTATGACACTTAAAAGCAAAGTAAAAAAATCTTAAAATGAAATCCATTCTTTCTTAAGCAATACATTTAGGGAAACAAATATAGATAATATAACAAAGAAAAAGAAAGTTTAACAAAGAGAGGGGGAAGTACCAAAAGGTTGAAGGAAAGGCAAAATCAGAGGAATTTGCTGCCAGATGAATTGAGAATATTTGTTGTTAATTAGAAAAAAGAGAGGCAGGAAATCCTAATACAGACGATAAACTAATTTTAAAAAAGGTTATATATTAAATAATGAAATTAAAATATTTGGACACAAGTCAATTTGACCAATATATTTAAAAAAATTAAAAATTCAGATGTATAAATATAAAAATATTATTAAATGCCTAATATAGTTTTGTCCTTAATTATTCATGCATTGCTATGACTAATAATAATTTTTGCATAAGAAGCAAGACAATTTAGCATTATGTATTTCATTAGATCATCACATCGTTTATTTCAAGCTCCAGTCATGTCAGTTGTTTCATTTACTGAGTTTAATTCAATAAACTTATTTTAAATGAAACATAATAGAAATTGGTTTCTTAGGAAAATAAGAAAAGGAGGGGTGCCATACATAGTGCCCAACTGTGAAGTGATTAGCATACAATTCTGAGCTAAATAATGACCTACTTTTTTTCTATGGGAGCATGTTTTTTTCCCTCTTATTTTAATTTTTGGATCACAGATTAAAAGATCTGAGTTTTCGTATTTGGCAACACTGTAGGGATGGCTGTCCTCGCTCCCTCCTCCACAGTGCCCATTGGAGCTATATTATGAGTCACTAAGAGGGAAGATAAAGACAGGCCCCAAAATGCTCACAAGTGACAGAAGATGCCTCAGACTTGAACGACTGATAGCTAAGTTAATTCTGCCTATGGACTTCTATTATTACTGTCAATCTGATCCAATGTAAACAACAGGCATCAAAATATCTTCCATCTGCCATTTGATGCCAGTGTATTTTTAGAACAATGTTTTTTGATTGCCTGTCTGAAAAAACAAATACACGAGCCAATTCCTTATGCTTCTGAGCCGTGTTTAAAGTTTGCAAAGAACTCTAGGCCGTCTGGGGTTCCAAAACAGTGTGATAAGTGGGCCGAAGGAAACCGTAAAACCACTATTGGCAAAGGTAAGGAAATGAGCATAAACATTTAAGTTGGTTGAATTATCCAGGCAGATCCAGGTGATACAGCCTATGCAGCCTACCAAACTGAAACATGGCACCTTACCATATCTCATTTGCCTGTCTGCAGTAATACAGTTGATTGAATAAATCCTTCTTTTATACTTCATTTTAAATATGTGGATACACTTAGATTTCTCTTGTATTCAAAATTTAATAGCTGAAAGCAAGTTACTTATTTCCCTCCTTTTCTGAATATTTTGCCTACCATCCAGATTAAAAAAAAAACACCCTTATTTTTATTGTATATTCATAGAGTGCACACTTAAATGCACATTTTTACCTACAATAGCCAATTTAGAGCATGGCAGAATACTGGTGACCTCTACTTCCTTCCTGAATTTCTTTTCATGTCAGTCTGCAGGTCTCACACTTCTTCCTTTAAAACTTTTCTCATCTCTGTTACTTCTTTTCACCATCCATCCTAGCTCTGGCCTCCATTAAGTCATACTGGCACTCTTGTCAAAGTCTTCTAACTTTCTCCTTCCTTTGATCCACGTAAGATGAATTCATTATCCCTGAGTCTCACTTGAAAATTATTTAATGGATTCCCACTGATGATCAAATATTTTCCTTACCTTGGTATTCAAATTACTCCACAATCTACATTTCCAGTTTAAACTTCCCTAGCCGCCTACCCTTCATCCCAACCCAACTAATACAATACCAGACACCTGAGATGCCTTTGGAATCCCTTGCTAAGTATCCCCCTTTCTGGAACATTCTTTCTTCCACAAGGTGTGGTTCATGTAGCACTTCTTTCACGGAGCCCCAGTTCACCCTCCACATTAGCCTCCAAAATAAAGATCAACATTTCCTCTTTTGAATTTAAGAATCAGAATTCCAGTGCTGGCCAGGACCATAGAAATAATTTAGTATGGTGTTTTCTGTTGGCAATGAGAAAATGAGGCTAAAAGATTACGATCAGAAAGTAGACTAGAAGTGGCACCTAGTGTTTTCTCTTTCCATTCTACCTCACTGATTCACCTTGGAGTTGCTCCCATTTATCTGGTTTCAGATTGCTCTGGATTAGAGTTACTTGCATTCCTGTGATCTTGATAGATGAGAGGCTTTCCTTTTTCTAATTTAAGATGCAAAAATATATTATACTTCTCCAAGGCCTTGAATGCTTTGAATATAGGAAACAGAGTGCTTTGGGTATAGGGAAAAAAAAGGTTGATTGAATGAATGAGAGGAGTAAAGATTAACTTAGCATTTATTGAGGAAAACATACTCTTTAATGTTAGTTTTGGTTATGAGATGAGACTAAAGAACCTGACACAACAAAAAGTTGTAGGTTAGCCAATAAGTCTGAGAGGTTTACTTTGCAACAGGGGATTTGTTTTGCGTTAAATGAACTCCATGTAATTCATGATCACACGAAAGAGCAAGCAAGGACTCTGAAGCAGTGTCTTTCAGGATATGGTCTGCAATGTTGGCATACGTTTGGTCCAGAGGAAAGGTTTATTTTTATGAAGATAAAAACATTAAATATTGGATAACATTTGGCACAGTATTGGGCAATTTACTGTACAAAGGTCCATCATATCTAAAATTTCATTAAATTAAGCAATAAAGTTCAGAGAAAGGATTGCCTTTTCCCAGGACCCCTAAGCCATTCCTTGGTTCAGCACAGAAGGAGGTGTATTAATTCTTTTCAGGCTCTAGGGATCTGCAGCAATTGGTTCCCATGAGGTGAAGGTACTGGGAAAAGATGGCCTGAATAAATTGGGAAGAACAGATAGAGATGTCAGGATGCAGAAAAGAAGATGTCTAAGGAAGGAACTATCTTAATACTAGAGGTTGCTTCTTCTCACAAATGCTTTGTAAGACATCAATAGAATTTCTCTATTTTAGCACAATCCAATCTTATAAAGACTCTTTCCATATCTAGTTCATTATCTGCATTTTTATTAAATCAACACAAAATGAAGGATTGACAATTAAGTATGCAAATTCATGTTAGGAATTTTGATACATGTAGAAATGTCTTGTCTGAACAAATTATCTCTGAGCTTCAAATAATACTACTCATGGATTCTAATGCTTCTCTAGTCTAAATACAAAAACTACATGAATAAAAATCAAAAGCAGGCGAGGTAAAATCACATCTTTAAGTATAAAGAAGAGTAATGGAATCTTTTAAAAAGCTAATGACTACATTTGTGTTGTGGGGTTTAATTAAGATAATTGTCTTTGAGAGATGTGATACTTCAATTATCTAAACAAAAACTTCAACTTGATCTCTCTCAAAATAGAAACTCTTCTTCTTGTACATTATTTTTAAACTTTAAGAATAAACAAACTATAGATTTATTTTTATTTATGTTTTCATCATGTTATCTTCTAAGATCCTAAAAAGTTATTTGGGAGTGACTTACTCTAAGAACTGGGTTTATACATTAAATTCTATTTAATACACGTGATAAGACATTTCTGTTTTGTTTCTAGGTGGGTATTGTAGTCTGTATAGTTCGAATAAGTGGATTTTTTTATATTAACTTTTTTTTTCCATTTATAACACAAATCACATGTGCTTACTCAACTCTTAATATATTTTGCCTCATTACATTTTGAAAATAACTTTCCTAAACTTTCATTTAATAAAAACGGAAATGGTCACACAATCAACACCAGTCTTATGAAAGCTGGAGTATTGAACCCTAGCATCCGCTCATACATATCAACAAGGCAGGGAATTGCCTGCTGGCATCTGGATGGCAGTTTTCAGGACCCAGAATCAATGTAAAAAATGGCAAGGGTTTTATGTCTCAAACAACACCATCAATTGACAAGTTAAAATTTCCACGCATTCATTCTAAACCAGGTCCCCCACCCTCACCAATCAGATAATCTCCCCATAAATGAATAACTCCATATACACATAACTAAATCATATTCAGTGAAATTTAGTAAAGATATGAAACGTTAGTGTTCAAATCCACACAGGGTAAATTCACAAAGGTATTTTTCTCAAAAGAAAACTTAAGGCAATTGAAAATAGGGGATTCGAATATAGTGTACTTTTCCCTATTGTGGTGAGAGAGTACCGTTCCCAATCCCTCCCTCATCCCACTACACAAAGTCACAGTGAAAGGATGAAAGGTAGCAAAAGGGGTAATACAGTACCCATAATAAAGGGCTGAGGGGAGGAACCAGCGCTCCACCCCATCCAAGTTGGAGCAAGATTATCCTATATAAAATAGAAATATATAGTTTGTTATTAGTTAGAAATCTGATATGACAGAACATTTGGTGTTACTTTTTGTATATGATATGGTCTCTGTCTGTTTCCCTATTAATCAAGACTTGAGTTCTTTTGAAAAAGAAGGTATCTAAGATTTCTTAGATTAGGAAATTAAAATTATTACAAATTTAAGTACAAATTTTATTTTACTCTAGATATTCATGACATCAATTCACTCAGTTCAATTTTACAAGTTGAAAAATTTGGACTGGAAATTTGAAATACAATAAATGTTTAAAAGCTGTCAGCCAGAAATGTGCATAAAGCATGCAAAACATAAAGTGCAACGTGATGATAATTTATTCCTTTCTAACTTCTTATCAAGCACTATACAACATGCTTTGTTTGGTAATGTTGCATAAAAGCACATGCTTGAAAAAGTGACAAATCAACAGAAATAAAATGAGTGCTTGATTTATACTCTGACACAGCTATTGTGGTTTTATGCTGCTAAGGAAAAGAATAAAATGAGAGTTTCTGAATGTATTCACACTGGGAAATATCACTTCCCAAATATAATCATCATTATTATCTCTATCTTCACCATTATCCATATTTACATTTTTACAAAGTAAAAAAATCCAAGCACCAGAAGCACAAAAATAGAATTAATAATCGGGTTATTTTGTCTCTACAATGCCAAACACGTGTTGAAATGATCAGCCATTTTAGGGTTGTCTATATTCTGTCATTACGAGGCAAGGAATTACATTCATAAATCCTATAATTTAAATGCTGAGTTCATCTCCTATCAGCATCAATAAGAAGTTTATGTTTTTAAAATTCTCAGTTGCAAAAGTCAACCTTTCCTTATAATATAAAAAGCATTATTGATCAATAATTAGAGATAAGGTTATTTCTGTAAATATCAAACATAGACCCACAGGACCAACATTGCTAATGGAAATAAAGTGTTCAACATGGGAACATCTGGCCATTTGATCATGGATTTAATACATTTTAAAAAGGTTAAATTTGGAATGTTTATAACAGCTTCAAATACTTATCATTGTTCAGATTTCAGAAGACTTTCAAAAGATATTACTTTGATTCAGGCAATATGATTTCAATTAGAATGTATAAAAATAATACTTTTCTCAAGAACTGAACCTGCCAGTCTGAAACAAAAGAAACTGACATTTTAAGTGGAAAATAAACTTAATGTTTACATACCCTGGGGAGAATTTCCTTTTACATTTTAGTAAATATGTGAAGATCTCTGTGAGAAATAAAATAAGACTGCATTATATTGTGTTAAATTGTTTCTAATGAGGAAAAAAAACTTTTTTATATATGTTAGGGAAATTAAAGACAAGTCTCACGTTCTTAAAAGGTGACATTTACAATAAATTCTATTTTAAAAGAACACAGAAGGCCATCAACAAACCTAGAAAATGTAGATGGAAGTCTTCAGTAAAGCTTAGTTTCCATAAACAACTAAACCTTAGGCAGAAAAAAAAAGCAATGTTTTTTGTTTTGTTTGTTTGTTTGTTTGTTTTTTTGAATCACACTTAATTCAGTAGCTTTGTTTTGGTAAAAGAATATTTGATTTTTTTAAAAAAGAACTATTTTTTTAATGTTATGCATCTTATACATCAATGCTTCATGAATTTTAAAAAGGTATGGAAAATAGTATGTCAATAATGGCAACATTTTTAACCTGTTATGAATCATTGGGAATGGTTGAATTGAACTCCTTCTTTAAAAGGAGTAGTATAACATTTTGTGTGACTCAAGTGAAATTTGAGTTATGCTTAATTTATGAATCATCTATAGTAATGAATCAAAATGATATTTTCTGTCCATTATGTTATAAATGTTTTAGTTTTGAAAAATTGTGTGGATTTACATATAATCTTTAAGCTACTATTACTATTTATATAAATTAAAACTATTAATGCATTTATAAATTGAGGCCATATTAAACATAACTTTTTTTAAAAGTTTAAAATTCAGCCAATATTTAGTATCTACCCTTGACTATATTCAAATAATGCAAACTTTGGCATTATACAGACAAAATTGACATTTAAAAATTTTTTTCCTTTATTCATACATAGGCACATGTGTGATTCAATTATTTTCAATAAAACTTGTTAAGTACAATTTAGTTCATCACAAATGAAAAGCACGTAATGTAGAATTCACTTCAGTTGATTATTATCATATCATTACACCTAGAACTTTAATAGTTCAGCTGCTTTTTTTGTATACAGGTTTGTAAGGAAACTCCCAAAATGGATTAGGAAATAAAGTCATTTTAATAAGCACAGCAGATAAATGATATTGTATCATTTCAAGGGAGGCCTAAATTCTCTTGCATATCACCCAGAAGTAAATATGCAACAGATTAAATGATAAAGTAGCACTTTTGCAAGGATTTGCCATTCCTTTTGCATGCATGGGTTTTCCTTTTATAAAATTTGATTTAATGTAGTTTAATTTAATTTTGACTACATGTAGTACTTCAGGTTCCTTCATTTTTCCTTACCCTCATCCCTTCAAATCGTGATAAGGCTCTTAGAGGTCTCAGAGCTCTTAGTGTCCTGAGAGATTTGATGGCACCAAGTTCTGAATAACCCAAGGCATTTGCTGTTAAACTGACCAATGAAACCTGTGTAAGTAAATAAATAAATTAAATCATCATTCAATTAGTATTTACTATGTAATATAATAAATATGATTTTTATTTAGAAGATAAATCATTGGGGGTCCCTGGGTGGCTCAGTCGGTTAAGTGTCCGACTTTGGCCCAGGTCATGATCTCACGGCTTGCGAGTTCAAGCCCCGCATCGGGCTCTGTGCTGACAGCTCAGAGCCTGGAGCCTCTTCAGATTCTGTGTCTTTCTCTCTCTCTCTGCCCCTCCCCCACTCTCTCTCTCTCTCTCTCTCTCTCTCTCCCCCCCCGTCTCTCAAAAATAAATAAACATTAAAAAAATTTTTTAAAAGAAGATAAATCATTGCACCTTTTAAAATTTTAAGGAAGTATTTTCAGTTTGATGCAAAGAAAGTAGCTTTCAGTATGTTAATTAAATCTAGCTGAATAAAAAACCTTAAATGTCATGTAATTTATTAATTGCTCAACTAATAAATAAGTTGAATACATTCAACTAAATTTATTACTAATAAATTGGTTGAGCAATTAGAAAAATGATAAAAATTAATTCTAAAAAAGGAAGAAATTGAGGTATAAGAAAATGTCATTGGTTATCCTTTATTTTATTTTATTTTAAAAATTTAGGGCGCCTGGGTGGCGCAGTCGGTTGAGCGTCCGACTTCAGCCAGGTCACGATCTCGCGGTCTGTGAGTTCGAGCCCCGCGTCGGGCTCTGGGCTGATGGCTCGGAGCCTGGAGCCTGTTTCCGACTCTGTGTCTCCCTCTCTCTCTGCCCCTCCCCCGTTCATGCTCTGTCTCTCTCTGTCCCAAAAATAAATAAACGTTGAAAAAAAAAAAATTAAAAAAAAAATATTTATTTATTTTGAGAGAGAGAAATCAGGGGAGGAGCAGAGAGAGACAGAGACAGAGAGGGAGAGAGAGGGAGAGAGAGAATCCCAAGCAGGCTCCATGTTGTCAGTGCGGAGCCTGTCATGGGGCTCAATCTCATGAACCGTGAGATCATGACCTGAGCCAAAATCAAGATTTGGACACTTAACTGACTGAGCCACCCAGGCATCCCATATCCATCCTTTATTTTATTAAGTTGTTGCTGAATTTGGGGTTTTGCATGGTTAGTAATAAAATACAGAAACTGCTATTGTATCAGAAAAAGCGTGAAATCTTAATCCTGCATTGTATGTTCAACTAATTAAAACTGATACTCTCAGAAAGCAATAACTTGGCACATTGATTTCACAGTTGATTTTTGAAAGTGATTTTTTTTTGTCTTGCTAAAACCTTCTGTTTTCAATTCCCTAAAGTTTATCCTTATGTAAACAATATAACTTCACATGTGATTCCATCATGAAATTCCTCAAAATTTTCTATGCTAACTTATAGCTTCTGCCATGGTTACCTGGCTGAAAATGGCCACAATAAATCTTTACCAAATAAATAAATCAATGAATTTACATAATTTGTATGAAATACGCAAGTACTAACAAATAAAAATGTTAGGTGTCTAATTCTCTAAATAAAGACTTTATCAAAACTCCATATCCAAACAGAGTTACAATTTCTTTGGTTTGAAAGTGCCTAGTATAGGACAGGTTCAAAAAATTGGACACTGTGTCCAAAATGTGCTATCATTTTTTTAATGTTTTTTAAAGAGGGTTATACTGATCCTAATGAATAATTAAAATAGAATATTGAAAAATAAAAATATTTTTATTGCAAGATGACAAAATTCTCTATAGAATTTTTTTAAAATATATTTCAGGCTATTGAAACTACCATGTTGTATACCTGAAACTGATGTAACATTGCATGTCAACTACAATAAAAAATAAATAAAAATAAAGTGCTTATAATCTGACAATTAAAAAACTCAAATTACAGTAATAAATATAATCATCAGTCTTTCACTAAAATTTCAGACATGCAATAATCATAATAGAGAAAAGCAAAGCTCAGGAAGTTTCAAAAAGGTAAAATTATATTTATATTTAAGATATAGTGTGAAAAATCTGGGGAGTTGAAATATGATATAACTTCTAATGCTTGAAACCTCAATGTTAGAAATATTTTCTTTTGTAATGATGAAGCAATTATTCTTTTGAGGTTTTTCTTAATTTATTCATTTCACAGTAACATTATTAAGCTTTTTAAATAGCTCTGGCTTTGCCTTTGTTCAGAAGTAAAGAGATATAACCTATGAGTGACTTTTAGCTCTAGAAATACTTTCCACAGCAAACCTGCATAGTCCTGCTTTATTATCTTTTATTATCTATTATCTATTATTGCCATTTATTATCTTTTGGGGATAAAACTGTTGCCTACAAAGTCTGCGATATTTTGGACACACTTTTCTAAAGCTGAAATTATGTCAAACTGATAGCATGAAACATCTTGCTTAATAAATCTCCAGAGGCAGCCACATGTTTTAGGGTAGATGAAGTATTATTAATGATTTGGCATGTAAATTCTGTGAAGGGCTGTTTGGTACATTACAGGCCTGTTGCAAGTTGAGTCTACATCCCACGGAAACTCCTGTTGCTGCATGAAGTAGAGCTTTTCCCTACAGTCTGTACACTTTACTGCCTCTAACAGAGTATCATCTATACAATCTACCCTTTAAAAACTTTGCGTAGATCAAAGAGAATTTTTTAAAAAGTGATGGTAGCTCTCACCATCATCAGTGTTTATTGAGTGCCTTTATTACTGTATGTACTAATATCACCATTTTAGAGTCAGGAGCCAAGTAATTTACTCAGTGGCACACAACCCATCAGCCATGGGGCTGGAACTCAAATGCAAGTCTATCTGACTCACAATATAAGGAATTTAAACAACATACCCAAAAACCACCATAATTCCTTACCACCACCACCACCCCCCCACCCCCCCAAGGCTGAACCAATACTAAACTAGCCTATTTCTTCTAAAAACTACAACACTATGATTCGGTGAATTAGTTTACTGTCTATTAAGTAGCATATGCTGTCAACTCAGCACAGTGGTCAGAGATTGACTGTTTTAGAATCAGTATACGGATTAGACAAACTACCATGGAAGTGAGACAAAGATGTGGAGGATACCTACATCAACAATTAAGAAGTCCAGCCAACACCAGGCATTCGTGAAATATGTTTGATAGCCATATGCCACCCATTTTAGAAGCATTTCCAGAATGAAAATATAAGTGAAAACCTTGTCAGCATATTCCAACATCGTCTTAATTGTCTTTCGCTGATCAATATATATGTCTTCAAATGCCTATAAAGAAAAGTGATATATTTTAGCTTTCTAAAACTAGTATACTCTATGAGCTATTTTTCTGATCATAAACATATTTTCCCTGATTTTATATGTATACATATGACATTCTGTTGGACTAGGAGGGCAGAGGAATCGTAGCTATTGCTGTTTGGTTTTTTTTTTTTCCCTCTCAAAGATCTTTTAATGAATCAGGGGAAAGTTATACTCTCCGTCAATATTATAGCCAGAAGAAAGAGGTAAAAGCATAATTCTTATGAATTAATTTGACTTGTTCAGGAAACATCTGATGTTATATCCTGGGGATGGGGATGGTGCCACCCCAACTTGAAGTTACATATTTCTTTTGTTTCATTTCTTATGCTTCCTCCAGTTGATTTTTTTGCCATTAAAAGGTTGAAGAAATAAAAAGTGAAGGCTTATATTTTTCATAAAGCAGAAACTGTAATTGGTCATCACATAGCCCAATTTTACTATGTAATTGGGCTCATTTGTCGCCCTCCCCTACATTTTGTTGATAGTTTATGTTTCTTAGCAGAGATGTAGCATGACCATGATAATAAGATGAAAATATTTCCCATTTATGTTGCAATATGTGTCCTTCTGATATGAACTCTTTATACTTTACACCTGAGTCTCACATTCGTTTCAGGGGCAAAAGACTATTTCTTGTCTAAAGTGACATGCAAAATAAGTTTACGTCATCAGAGAATGTGCGGGAGAATACAGGCTTATGTTCTAATTATAAACATAAGCTAAAGAAACTTAAGTAATTGTATTTCAATCAGGCAAGCTCATTTTATCCGTCATCTCTATCTATCTATCTGTCTATCTATCTATCTATCTATCATCTATCTTATCAGTCATCTTATGGCTTAAGTATTCTATCTGCGTCAGTGTTTTTCTAAAATGTTATCTATATGTTATGCTTTATATTTTTGTAAGTGATTTTCATACCAATATAAATTAATTCGATATAAAAAACATCTTCGTATACAGAGAAACAAATCTTAGGCATGCTGCCCAATATTTTTTTGTTACCAACATTCCTTGTTTCTTGAGTAGTGTAAGAACAGTGGACACAATTTAAAAGGGACAGAGAAGTAGTCCCTAAGGACTTAATGACTGTCCATAAAGAAATAGTAAGAATACCATTCAGAAACAAGGTTCGTAAGAATTTAGAAGTTATACCATCACAGGGCTTCCTTTAACTACACTGAAGTTGCCATGTTTACTTTCTTATTAAAATATGAGTAATTGAACATTTATATTCCTTGGTTATAATGAATAAGCTGGAGGGACAAATTTTCTAGGCTACTTAAGAATAAGAAAACATTAATAAATAGCTTATCAGAAATTATACATATACATAGAAAAATAAATCCAGAAATAAATTGTTGAAACATTAAGTCTAAAATCTGGAAGATATGATGTGGGGGTAATTAAAAATGTGTTGAAGACAGGTAGAAGAGAGGGGGTGTGTGGGTATGAGTGGGTGAGTGAATGGATGGTTGGATGGATATTGAGATGTATGTGTATTTAAGGAAGAAGTCATAAGTAGAGATAACAGTTTAAGGTTTGCCAAACAGGTGATGGCTGACGCCATGAAAATGAAATTGGATGTAGAATGAGGGTTTCGGAAAAAATGCATTGGATAGTAAAACAGTGTAATAGAAAGATTAGTAAGTCATCAGTATGAGATTATTTTAAACTTCATATTGTACCACTTTTGCTTAATGTTCACTCACCAGAGCACCACTGCTAAGGAGAATCATGAAAACAATGAAGGTCTCAAACCAGTTATGCTCCACTATTCGGAAACACGTTCTTCTCAGGTTCCACCATTGTTTTCCTCTGCCTTCCTCCACACTGATTTGACAACATTTGAATCTTTGTACGCAGCCTGCAAGCATAATATTCAAACAGGAGTCGCTAAAGTAACTTCTCCTCCAATAATATTCTTTGGCATGTCCCTGATTTCTCTTTTCACTACAGTTACCATCTCTACCGTGTTAGGATAATTCTCTAAGCCTGGAGTAATAAGAGCACATTCGTTAGCTGTGCTCTTTGAAAATTGTGAAAATTATTCAGCCTCTTTAAATGGTTCCCTGGCTAATAATACCTGCTTTTTCTGCTTCTACTCATTGTCCAAGAGAGAACTTTGTAAAGCACAAATGTAGTCACTCTAGTAAAGGACTTCAAAGTAGAAATTAATAATAAACAGAAAACTTCGTTTTTATTTATTCTATTTATATTTTTTAAAGTTTATTTATTTTGAGAGAGAGTCAGAGCATGCCAGCTGGGAAGGGGCAGAGAGAGAGGGAGAGAGAAAATCCCAGGCAGGCTCTGTGCTGTTAGCTCAGAGTCTGACATAGGGCTCCAACCCATGAACTGAGAGATCATGACCTGAGCCGAAGTCAAGAGCCTGATGCTTAATCAACAGAGCCACCCAGGCACCCCAGAAAACTTCCTTTTTAAGGAGGTTATGGAATAGTAATGTAGATCTCTCCTGACAATGTTTGTTACTGTTTAGTTTTCTTGTGGTGCTCCTAAAAGAACTCATATAATTTCCAACTTAATTTAGTCCACTAAAATGCGGTTGCTTGGTTCTGCTTTGATTTGTCATTTCCTTCTTTATACTGCTTTACTCACTCAAAAATAAGAATTAAATCAACAGATATCTGCGAATACCTTTGTAAGCATCATGAAAGAAAAAAATCACTTAAAAAAAAAAAAGACAAAAAGAAACAAAAGATACAAAACATGGACCTTGCCACCAAGAACCTTACATTCTTGTTTTCAAGAAAAGATATAAACACAGGAACCCTACCTCAAGACAAAAAAACAAAAATTAAAAAGAAAAAGTCAAGTATGCTGGAAGAAGAGGGAGATAGGGTAGGAAGAAAGGCAGGGAGGAGAAAAGACAGTAAAGATACATATAACAGTTCAAAACAGAAAGAGGAAAGCACTCATAAGATAATATATGAACAATCATCAGGTGAATTAAATGCATATATTTATTATAGCTGTTCAGAGGAATAATAATCTCTTTTACACCATGGTCAGATGAAGGTAGTTTTGAGAAGGACTTTGGGTGACATGTGGAATTTATATAGGAAATAAAAGGAAACAATGTATATCAGGCCTATGAGGAAGAGATCACTATATAGAGAATATGCAAATATATTCATATCTTTAGTATATGTGCTGCCGAAGTGAGCACTATATTCATATCTTTAAAACTCAAATTCCCAAGAAAATCAGACCATGGGAAATACTAGTCACGGGGAAGACAAAGCTCTTAAGCCTATTGTCCATATTGTACCAGGCTCAACCAGCTTAACTGTTCAGGTATCAGGTATGGGTACTGCTTATTTCCTGCTTCATCCAATGAGCATTGGAAAATGGTGATTTTGTTAAAAAATACAGTTTAGCATTTGCAGCTCATTGAACTTTGTCAGAAAGCTATTTAAAAAAAATTTTTTTTAATGTTTTTATTTTTGAGAAAGAGACAGAGAGACAAAGTGTGAGAGTGAGGGAGGGGCAGAGAGAGAGGGAGACACTGAAGAATCTGAAGTGGGCTCTAGGCGCTGAACTATCAGTACAGAGCCCGATGTGGGGCTGGAACTCAGGAATCCTGAGGTCATGGCCTGAGCCAAAGTCAGGAGCGTAACCAACTGAGCCATCCAGGCACCCCCAGAAAGCTATTTTAAGGCAAATTCTGTGTACGAGAATTTTGACTAGTATTTAAGGTGCCAACTTATTGTGGGGCACCTGGGTGGCTTAGTCGGTTGAGCGTCTCACTCTTGATTTTGGCTCAGGTCATGATCTCACAGTCATGGGATCAAGCCCCGCGACAGGCTCCCCACTGGGTGTGGAGCCTGCTTAAGATTCTCTCTCTCCCTCTCCCTCTATGCCCCTCTCTCTAGAAATAAAAATAAAAAAGATGGCCACTTATTGTGAAATCACCATTTTACTTTTAAAAATATAAATCAGTCATTTGTTTTTATCACATTAAAATATTTTTCTCTATTGTCATGCTCTTTTACACATAGTGGGCAGAGATAACCAAAAATAACAATAGATTTGAAAACTGTTAGCCTATTAGTGGTAATTCAAATAGATCTACTAAGGTTCTATTATATTATGAATGATCCATCTTGGGTGATCACAGCTAAAAAAAAACACCCCACATTCTATAAATGGAAGATTAACATGAGGGTCATTTTCTTTACCTTCAGTGAAACAGGCTTCAGGTTCAAGGGTTTCCTCAGGTTCCACTACAGGCTGTTCTTCTGCAGGTGCGCCAATGTCTACAGTGCTGCCTTCAGAGGAGCTACTGCTTTCATTAAGTTTCTGTGCATGAGATAGACATAAAAAGTAAATCACTTTAATTTTAGTAATAGCCTAGGAAGAAAAGATTAGTGCTATGAACTGATGTTGGATTCTCCTTGAAGTGAAGAGATTTTAAGTTTAGAGCAAAAGACGGATTGACTAAGAAAAGGAAGTAAGGAAATGTTATGGTATCCCCTTTTCCATAATTCACATGTAAGCCTGAAATCAAATTATTATATTGTGAAGTTACAAATGACCGTCAGAAACATGTATTAAGCAAACCACTCTCCTAAGAATTAGAGAAGCCCCAGAGGGAGGGTGAGGGGTAAGGAAAGTTAGTATAACTGTTCTCATTTTACAGATAAGGGAACTGAGGCCCAGGTGAAATAACTTGTCTAATGTTACATAACTAGTAAATGAGAAAGCCAAGACTTGAGGAGAATTATTCCTGAGCCCAAAGCCCATGCTCTGTCATTTGTGTGACCACACTGTTTCCGAAACAGTGTATTGACACTCTGACAATTTTTCCATCAATTTAAAACTGAAAATAATCCATAGAACAAAATAGCACGATTAGTCTAACAGGTGAAGAGAATCTACAATTCACTCTTGAGGTGAAACACTAAAACAAAATGAAGACACCTGTTAACACCACAAACTAATGGAATTTTATATAATACAAATATAATGGAATTTTATGTAATGTAAGTATTCAGTACCTTCACGGAAGCTTTTTGGTAGCTGTAGACATGAGTTCTATTTGATTCTTTGTTTACAGTAAATCTGCCAAACTAATTACATCCTTTTCCTAGGGCAAATGCCATAATAACTTATGTGCAAGCAATAATAAATCTCTTTGCTATATAGTATTACTTTAACTCACAGGGAAATTTTTTTTTTAATATATGAAATTTATTGACAAATTGGTTTCCATACAACACCCAGTGCTCATCCCAAAAGGTGCCCTCCTCAATACCCATCACCCACCCTCCCCTCCCTCCCACCCCCCATCAACCCTCAGTTTGTTCTCAGTTTTTAACAGTCTCTTATGCTTTGGCTCTCTCCCACTCTAACCTTTTTTTTTTTTCCTTCCCCTCCCCCATGGGTTCCTGTTAAGTTTCTCAGGATCCACATAAGAGTGAAACCATATGGTATCTGTCTTTCTCTGTATGGCTTATTTCACTTAGCATCACACTCTCCAGTTCCATCCATGTTGCTACAAAAGGCCATATTTCATTTTTTCTCATTGCCACATAGTATTCCATTGTGTATATAAACCACAATTTCTTTATCCATTCATCAGTTGATGGACATTTAGGCTCTTTCCATAATTTGGCTATTGTTGAGAGTGCTGCTATGAACATTGGGGTACAAGTGGCCCTATGCATCAGTACTCCTGTGTCCCTTGGATAAATTCCTAGCAGTGCTATTGCTGGGTCATAGGGAAGGTCTATTTTTAATTTTCTGAGGAACCTCCACACTGCTTTCCAGAGCGGCTGCACCAATTTGCATTCCCACCAACAGTGCAAGAGGGTTCCCGTTTCTCCACATCCTCTCCAGCATCTATAGTCTCCTGATTTGTTCATTTTGGCCACTCTGACTGGCGTGAGGTGATACCTGAGTGTGGTTTTGATTTGTATTTCCCTGATAAGGAGCGACGCTGAACATCTTTTCATGTGCCTCACAGGGAAATTTTTTAAAGGAATACTTGCAAAGTCTTTACGAATTTTGGACAAATCTACCTTTTAACAATCACAGTTCTTCACATATGATGCGAGATATCTGGCTCCATATCAAACTTCATATCCATTACTAAATACCATTGTTAGTTACCTAGATTTCAGATTTACAATGAGCAATTGTGAGTGTTAAGATTAAAAGATGTGAACCTATATAACATGAAATTAATTTTATCAAATGCCCAATGGCTCCCTAAATAGCCTCCTTTGAGGTGACTTGCCTGGATGATGATAAAATAAATTGCTACTTTTTTTTTCGCACAGTTTCTAAAGGTCTAACTAGTTCAGATTTTCTACAGATGAGAGTGCTATTGCCAATATATCAAACTTTATTCTTAAGAATATTCTTTAAAATAAGCTATTGTTGGGGCCCCTGGGTGGCTCAGTTGGTTAAGCATCTGACTTCAGCCCAGGTCATGATCTCATAGCGCGAGTTTGAGCCTCGCTTCAGGCTCTGTGCTGACAGCTCAGAGCCTGGAGCCTGCTTCGATTTTGTCTCCCTCTTTCTCTGCCCCTCCCTAGCTCACGCTCGCACTCTCTCTCTCTGTCAAAAATAAATAAACTTAAAAAAATAAAATAAAATAATCTATTGTTTGACAACTCAACTTTGTATATGGTACCAGTTACTAGGTATAGACAACGATCTTATAGATGCTTACAAATTAGTTTCCAAACACTTGTCAAGCAATGTAAGTATATTCTACAGTCTGCCTGAACTACTGTTAAGAAAGTAGAAGTGTGCCTAATGTTACTCAAAATCAACATGCTCTCAAAGTCATGACTTACTTATTTATTTATTTATTTATTTATTTATTTATTTATATTTATAAGTAGACTTCACACCCAGCACAGAGCCCAATGCAGGGCTTGCGTCCACAACTCTAAGATCAACACCTGAGCTGAGATCAAGAGTCTGATGCCCAACCAACTGAACCACCCAGGCACCCCCTAAACTTACTCCTTTAACCAAGTTTCTGATTCTGGTTGTTTGTAGTATCATTCTTTGAACAAACGGACTCCAACTCTCATTTATTCTTACTCTTTTCCAATATTGACAGTAATCTACAGTCAAATTTGTTAAATTTCACTTTTGAAATAACCCTTCTCTCATTCTCATCTTCCAAATTCTTATGAGCTTTCTGTTCATCCTTGTTACCTCTTTGGAAAGCTATCCATAATAATTATCACCCTCATTCTAGCCTCACGTAATTCTAGAACTTTGTGGACCATGAAGCCTGCTCTATGCTAGGTGCCCAATAAATATTTGGTGAATGAATACCTCTGTTTCATATTTTATTGCCAGATGAAGCTTTTTGTCTCCAACTTAGCACTCCAACCAAATTTTCCAAATCTATCCTTCACAGTAGCTGTGCTTAATTTTAGTCAAGGTGAACTTCTTAATGTTTTCTGGCTGTAGCTTATAGTGGTTATTTTTGCCCATCATTGTGGAAGAATAATAATTACTCTCATCTAAACCCCCTTTACCACTTTGTTTGCACAACACCTTGGGCCCATACTACTTTTTTTTTTTTTAAATCTAACCTCCCTTTATTCTAATTGACTTACTACATTAACAACAGTTGGCATTCTCTATAAAACACAATGACTGATATGCTTGGTGTGCTGAAATTGCTTGGCTGGTTCTATTGTATCACACCTGTGCATTTCTGCTTTCATCAGGAGAGTTGTTTACTTACCAAGAATAAGTTATGTTTGGGGGCACCTGGTGGCTCAGTCAGTTGAGCATCTAACTCTTGATATTAGCTCAGGTCTTGATATTGTGGTGGTGAGATCAAGTCCCTTGTCAGACTCTGTGTGCAGCCTGTTTGGGATTCTCTCTCTCCCTCTCTCTCTGCCCCTCTCTGGCATGCTCTCTCTCTTTCTGTCTTTCTCTCTCTCAAAATAAATAAATAAACATTAACAAAAAATAAGTTATGTTTGTTTTCAAATCAATTTGTACCACTTTAGATTAGCGTAATTGTGTAATTTACTCTTAAATAATTTTATAAAACGAGTGAAAGAAAGTTAGTTGTTGTTGCATCCGTAAATACTAAGTTGAATTCATTGCATAAGTTTAATAAAGGCAAATCTCCCCCAACCATATACATACAAATGAAAACAAAACTTGTAAAATTAGGTGTGAATAATTGTTTTTTAAAAAAGGAGGGGGTACTGGGGATATGCATTTCTGGAAGGACGCTAAATTCAGGTTGCTTCACAAGGTTCTTAAAATCTCTGTCCTTTTTGAAAAAACCTAAACTGGAAATCCTAGATGATAAATTATAAGTGTGGCCCATGCCAAAGTGATGCTGCACAACTGCCAATGATAGCACAGGCTAGAACAAGAGGCCTAAGGTAACATTTTCATGCAAGTGTCTATCAGTTTTCAAGATGAAGCAGTTTAATGTTTGAGATCTAGAAGGAATTCCTTCTAGTGGGACATGATTGCAAATTAGATTTTATATATTTATTTATTTATATTTATATTTATTTATTTATATATTTATTTATTTATTTATTTATTATTTAAAAATTTTTTTGAAGTTTTATTTATTTTGAGAGAGACAGAGACAGCATGAGCGGGGGAGGGGGAGAGAGAGAGAGAGAGAGAGAGAAAGAGAGAGAGAGGCAGAGAGAATATCAAGCAGTCTCTGCACTGTCAGCACAGAGCCCAACACGGGGCTTGAACTCATGAAACCATGAAATCATGACCTGAGCTGAAACACAGTCAAAAGCTTAACCGACTGAGCCATGCAGGCGCCCAACAAATTAGACTTAAAAAATTGTATTCGTATTTGGCTTAAATAACTTACATAATCAGCATTTTGCAAAGGAAGCCTGGTAAGCCGTATCATGGGAGGATAGTCCCTGATTCCCTTACTAGTCAGGGAAATTTGCCCCAACTTTCAAGTCAAAATAAAATCGGATAAACTGACAAGTGAATGTTAGCAAGATCAAACCACAGACAGGTGGGTGCAGGCTAGATAATCTACTAGAGATAAACGATGCTAACCAGAGAGAAATGTCAGTGCTTTTTTTTAGAAGTTTACGTATGATGTAAATCAAGGAGTATTTAAATGTGAGAGAGGAAAGAAAAACAAACAACGTGAAACAGATACAGAAAAAACTGAGCTGAAGTGTTACATGGGAGGCAACGAGGATTTTGACTGATGAGCTAAATAAAGAACATTAATAAATAAATTTAAAAATTAATGAATTAGATAATAAATGTATTAAATAAAAAATAGATTAGAATACATAAAAACTTTAATAAATAAAGGCACCAAGACCTTTCATTCAAACATAAGACCGTTAATTAACAAAGACAAGACAGAAGGGCACCAAGATGAAACTTAAGTATGTAATGCTTTTAGATCTACTTGGTCAGTGACATACTTCAGAATTTAGAGAAACGGTGTTTTTGCAGATGATGAATTGTACAGTTAAATTCTCAACCAATAATCATGTAAATGTATAACATTCATCTTGCAATAAAAGGTGAGTGTCTGTCATTCTTACGGAAGAGAGGCTTCCAACCTATGTTCTGAGGAGACGGAGGCGTCAACCTTAGGAGGAAGATAAAGGCCAACCAGGCAAGTTCCAGGCAGAGCAGTTCCATTATCATGTGCTTTACACATTCATGATACATGAAAGAATTTGTTTAAAAAACACAATTGTTGGGGTGCCTGGGTGGCTCAGTCGGTTAAGTTTCTGACTCTTGGTTTGGGGTCAGGTCATGATCTCACAGTTCACGAGATGGAGCCCTGAGTCAGGCTCGGTGATGACAGTGCAGAGCCTGCTTGGGATCCTCTCTCTCCCCTTCTCTCTGTCCCTCCCCTGCTGCACATGGGCACACCTAGGTGCTCTCTCTCTCAAAATAAATAAATCAATAAACATTAAAAAAAAGCCCACAATTGTTAAAAAGTATTAAAAAACTAGAGTTGAATCAAAACCTGGGAAAATGAATGCCCAAATTTAATAAGAAGATACTGAAATGGAAGAAAAAAAGTGTGGGTGAATAATAGGGAAGATTATATGGAATTTAGTAACATGGTTTTCCATGGAAACAAGGTGATAGGTAGAAAAAATTCCCAAGATCTAAGAATCCTAGATAAAAACAACTTGTATGCAAACTAATGCACAGAGATATAAAAACAAAAAGAAAACATTTTTAGAATTTGTCACTAACACCACCCCTAACTGGGAGGTTATATCAGTTGGAGAGAGAGTATTTTTGTGGTTCGAGAAAATGAAAGCTCTTTCAGAGGTTTTAGTCTAAAGACCTGAAAAAGGATTGGCAATATGACAAGCAATATGCAACAATATCTCTTCTTTATGTCTGAAAAAATACTTCCCTGGCAGTCCGTGGTAGTAGAATTCTGAGTTTGTGTTAGAATTCTGGCCACTGTTGTCATGCCCTCCAAAACTCCCCACGCTTGCATGTGGGCAGGGCCTGTGACTTCCTTCTAGCCAACAGAATATCGTGAAGGTGATGGGCCACCGCTCTCCTGATTATGTTACCCTGAACTATGTTGGAAACATGCTCCTTTCCCCCTCTTTTTCTCTCAAGAAAAAAAGTAAACTGTTTTAACTTCCTTATGCTAAGTACCAACAACCATGCTTATGTGGGCAGCAGAACATGAAAGCTGCACTATGTGGAAGACATACACTTCCAATACAATACATTTTATAAATTATTCTCAAGTTTTTGTATTTTTTTTTTTTTACTAGAAGCTTATAAGAATCAAAATGGAAAATGACCCTGGAGAACTTTACATTCAGATTAGAAAACTGGACCTAGATGGTACAACTGGTATAATCGACCTGGCAAACATACACAGTTAATCTGTCGATAAGTTAGGGTTCAAAACTCCTAACTTAAAAGTTCTTTTTAGGGGCGTCTGGGTGACACAATGGTTAAGCGTCTGACTCTTGCTTTGGGCTCAGGTCATGATCTCATGGTCGTGAGTTCGAGCCCCGTGTTGGGCTCTGTGCTGATCATGGTGCCTGCTTGGGATTCTCTCTCTCCCTCTCTCTCTGCCCCTCTCATGCTCACTCTCTCTCTTTCTCTCAAAAATAAATAAACTTTAAAAAGTTCTTTTTAATTGGACGTGCTGCCTCTGTGTATATTTCATTATCACACATCACTGTACCCATTATGTACATTGTTTTATTTGCATGCATGCAGAAAATATGCATGAATTGTTACCATGTTGCAAGGTTATTCACATATGAAGTAGGTAGATGTTGTAAACTATTTTACACAGCCAGGTCACATCTGTAATTCTCACCATTTCTCAGCTGATCATTCAAAGAACTCTTAAAACAGTCTATGGCCTTCAGTTGAGCCTTTCTTCAATCCACCTGCCAGCAGAAGCTGGTGTGATGCTTTAAGACAAATCACCTTCTGACTAAAATCTACAAAGACTCCCCCTCATTTCTTTGGTGTCTGCTAAAATTCCCTTGTAGGTAGGGGCTCCAGTGGCCCTGCTGCAGAGACTAATAAAGATGTGGTTGGCTCTAAAAAAAAAAAAAAGCTAACCTAGTTTTTTAGGTTAGTCACCTGTGGGTCACCAACAACTTCATCTTTACACCCCTCTCCTGGATCAGACCATAGTAGTGGGAAGAAAGCCCCTAATAATGGGGGTTCAACCTCTCACTTTCTGTATGGTTTTGCCCAAATAATTCCCTGGGCCAGTCTCTTACACGTAAAATGAAGGAATGATCTCTAAAGTTCTTGCTGTAGTGTTCTACCACTCTGTAGTCTTTTAGGATTTGAAATGATACAAGAGAGATGTGATACTGAAAATGATAAGAAGGCAATGCAGGGAGAAACCTGGACTCAGAGAGAGATACACAGTAAGTGCTCAGGGTGGGTATGGCTGCTTTGTGCATAGATGAGTCATAGGTGCTGGGTCTGTGTCTAGAAAAATCCCATGATCATCTCTGGGCGAGGATGGGAGAAGCAAAAAATAAATGCTACTCCCACCTTGGAAACAGAGAAACCATTCACATGTAACTGGGCTTTTAAGTTAGCTTCTGTACTAGTCCTATGTGCAATATTCATGTAATCACTAAACATTTATTGGGAGATACTATATTCTCAGATTTGAGTTAAGTTTCTGTCTCCTAGAACTCCTTCATCAGCAATAGTGAATTATTGCATTATTTATCTGTCTTTGTTTCTTTTCATTTGCTACTTTGTCCCCCTTTTTATTGGTCAAAGTGAAAAGTACAAAGTATTTTATGGTTACTTTAATATTAATTTATTAAAATTAAGGTTAAAGATTCTTGAGGTTCATTTCAGTTATGTTTTTTTCTTCTGTCAATCATCCTTGTCTTTTGCCTGTTTTTCTACCGGAGTGTTTGTGTTCTTACCAGATTGCAATTGCACTTTATAAACAGAAAATCATTTGAGTTTCCTTAACATGTAATTTTTCCCATTTGTATTAGTTTTCTACTACTGTGTAACAAATCTCCACAAATTTAGCAGCTTCAAACAATACCAATTTATTATCTCACAGTTTCTCTAGGTCAGAAGTCTGGTCCCACATAGCCGGATTCTGTGCTCAGGGTCTCACTGGGATAAGCTAAGGTGTTGACTGGGAATGCAGTTCTCATCTGAGGTTCAAGATCTACCAAACTTACGGGTTATAGGCAGAGTTCATATCCTTGCGGTTTTAAGGCTGAAGTCCCTGCTGTCCTGCTAGCTCATGGCCTTGAACCATTCTGTAAGTGGAGGCCACCACACTTCCTTGCCACATAGTACCCCATAGGCAGTCTTTCTTCCAAGCCACCCAGAGCATCTCTCTCTCCCCAGATCATCTCTCTCTCCCTCAATTACTCTTACATGACCAGTGGGAGAAAACTGCTCTTAAAGGGTTCATCTGATTAGGTCAGGTACACCCAGGATAATCTCCCTTTGGCTATAAACATAACATAATCACAGGAGTGGTACCTCATCATAATCAGATTTCAACTGCACTCATAGGCTGGGGATTACCCAAGGGCAAGAGTCTTTGGGGTCATCTTAGGATCTTGCCAACCATGCCAAACTCTGTGTGTTTTATTAGTTTTCTTTTCCAAGAACGACTGCTATACTAATATCATCTGCTACACTGATAATTAATTTCTCTACTTATATCCCCTTCATTTTGCTTACATTCTAATTTCTCAAACTAAGTTTTTGGTCATGTTCTTTTATTCTTTCTTGATCATTCTTGTCATCATTAAGACATCCAATGACTACTTGGTCCTATCCCACAGATTCTGATGGAGAATGTTCTTATTCTCCAAACAGCTATTTATGTATTTTATTTGCTCCTTAACTCAATATTTGTTTAGGAGGGAATTTCTTAATTTTCAAATTGTTAGAATTTTTTCTATCATTTTACTATTAATTTGTAGTTTAACTGTATTGTGATTAGATGATAACTCTATATGATATCTTCTGTTGTGAATTTATTGAGGTTTACTTTGCTATCTAGTATATTGTTAATTAATATAAATATATACACGAGCACTTGAAAATAAGAAGTCTCAAAAAAAAAGAAAATATGAAAACCCTGCATGAGTAAATTTTGAGATAATGTATACATTCAAGATATATTTACTTTTATTACTTATATTATGTCCCTATTTAATTTTTCTTTGTTTTATCACAGGCTAAGAGAATGGTATTGAAACTCTCACAACCATTTTTATATATCTTTATCAATATATTCTTGTAGTTTTCATTGTTGAAATCAGTTGTTGGCTTTGAGTTCTTTATTTCATTGGAGTAATAACACAATTATTCAAAAATAGAAGGAAATGATTTTTAGATGATGGCAAGAATCCATCTCTAATAAAACCCTAAAAAAATTGGATAACAGCAAAAATGAGTGCAACTGATTTTTCCTTTTTTGTTTTTAAATTCAAATTTAATTTTGTTTTGAAATTCACCATTAAAATAATAAAGCATTAGGTTCTTACAGTTTTTGAGATTAATAGACGATTTAAAAAATCTATTTTCGTGTTTATTAAGCCATTAATCAACCTTTGATTTAACTGATTTCTCAATGAGCTAATTTATTTGAAAATATGTATATTTTCACACGTGATTCTCAAGCTAAATTCTGCATTGACCTATATTGTTCATGTATTTTTGGCAGGCTGACTTCATAAGTGAGCCGAGAGAATGCAGGGGCCATATCATATCTGAAGCATCCACTTTGTTTTTTACACCAGGGCATTCAATAACCACTTAATAACTATAACACTGATGGTAAGAGCATTTTCCCTCCTCAATGGATTTATGCAACATTTCTTGCTTTTTAAAAATGTTCTCTACTATAGCAAATGATTTTGACCTTGAGGGTGAAGCAAAACAAAGCACAGCAAATAAAATACTCCATAATATTTTTTAAGAGTAAATGATTAAATGTTTTTTTTTCTTGTTCCCTGACTTGATATTAGGATGTTTATGCTCTTATGTTAGACTTGGTTTGTTATAGGGAGCTCATTTATAGGGTTTAAAAGGAGTTCAATTTATAATAAGTGATAAACTTATTAAAATATAAATCTGGAATTTACGGGTCAAAGGACATGAAATGTGTGTATGTATATATACATATATTTTTATTTTTGAAAAAATACTTATTTTTAAGCTAGGTATGTACTGTTTTAAAGATGGGAATTTTACTGTTGTTATATATACTTATATGTACTTAAATATCTATACATATATATCTTAAATCATACAGAAATGAGATGCTCTACAACGTCAAAAATATTAGTCTTAATATTTCATTGTGTACACTGTGCATATTAAAAATTTAAATGACCTCTATTAAAGACTCTCAACAAAGCAACAATATCAAAGAAAAATACACTGTCCTGAGATTTAGCATTTCCACAGAGAAGCTGGAAAAGTCAAATATTAGTCCATTAATTCCCACATGATCCCTAAAACCCAGATGATTTCTTCATCCAGCTGTATATTTGAAGGACAGTCTTCAGTGCATTTTTCATATTTACTAATTATTAACTTGTTCTTATCAATTGTGAAATCCAGTGTTAGTCAAATTTTTCACCAAGGTAGAGGGGAAGGTCGAGGAATATAGCTCTAGTATACTCCGAATTCTGCTTTAAAGTATGTCAAACATGGACTTTGTATTGATGATTAGATATAAGGTAACAAAAGAAATAGAACATCTCATCATATATTGGACCAACATAAAATTTTTGCAATACAAATAAGTTAGAAACAAACAAACAAAAAAGTCTGCAAAATTGCATTTATAATTCCCAAGTTAGAAGTCAAAGTTGTAAATCAAATGAGTAATTTCCATTGTTAAATTCATTTTGCTGAAATGGGCATAGAGTCTCTAGTGTTCTTTTGACATTAATTTTTAATGATGAATGATAACATTTAACAAATATTTAATAAGTGTCTACTGGCGGGAGGAACTGTATAACTATAATGAAAGGGTTAAGAGTCCTGTTTTGAGCCAGCCAGGCTTGGGTTTGAATCACAATTACTGGTTTTACGGACTTTTGGCAATTATCTTCACCTTATTAAGGTTTAGCTTCTAATTTGTAAAATGGTCCTTACATCACATGGTTGCTATAAGGACTGAACAAGATAACACATGGAAAATGCTTGGCATGTGCTTGCCTGATAAATGGTAATAATTTTCATAACAGTATTATATAGTTTATAATATTTGTAATTGCTAACATTTGACCTTTTCAACTACCAAAAATATTAGTCTATGCACAACAAGATTAGGGCCTGAAGAATGAAATAGTGACTATAATAGTCCTAATACCTGCCCTCATGGGTTCAATCAGATGGAAGATACAGAGAAGCAAACAACTGTCACACATGGTAATTGGATTCGTGTAGAGGATCTTGAGAGCACCACCTAATTCAGTCTAAGAAGGTTACAATAGAAGGAAATAACACTTGGGACAGAAGGATGAGTTGGATGGGGGTGGGGCAGGTGAAGAGGCGGGGGTAAGAGAGTATTCTAGACAGAGAGAACAGGCATAAGGATCAGAACCTGATAGAGCATGGGGAGTTTTAGGAAACAAAAGAGCAGTGTACTCGGATGGGGAGGGGAGGAGGGTACTACTATGTGAGGCTGGAAAGGTCACTAATAGTCATTTTTTGCAAGGATTCATACGCCATGTTAAGTAGTATAGACTGTAAGCAAGGGGCAGCTTCTGAAAGTTTAGAAAGAGGGGAGACCTTTGACCAGGTTTACCACCTAGAAAGATGACTTATTATGTGGATACTAGATGAGCGAGGAGGAATATTTGTGGGGGTTGCAGCAGTTAAAGCTGAGAGATGATGGAGGTCGGACATTGTACAGAGCTGGTGGGGATGTGTAGTAGACAAAGAAACATAGAGTTGGCACCACCTGGTAAACACTTCGATGTAAGCAAGAGGGAGTTTGCATATCCACTGGCTGGAATAGTTGCCGTCTCATAAAGATCATGGCCCTGAGAAACTATAGCTCAGGATAAAGAAATAGGCAAGAGCTGAAAGGACATCCCCAACCAATGTCCAGATGGGACTCTCCAAAGTGTTTCCTGAGCATCTGTCAGATAATTATATGAGATTCTGAGTGTATTCTTTTCTCCTCCTTCTCTCCTCCCTGCCACCTCCCCGGAGAGGAGAAGCTGCATCCAAAAGCCAACTGCTTCCTTAATTTGACTTAGGAAGAAGAGTCTTGCTTGATTTATTCTATCTGTATACTTTCAGAATATATAACTGATAAAAATGTATGTATTCATGAAAAGCATAATTAACTTATAAAATGCCAATTACCACTGATGCGGCACCTCATTTGTGCCAGGTTCTGTGCTTGTTACCTGAAGTACAAAGATATATACGACCACAGTTATTCTCAAGCTGCTCACAAGATTAGTAAGTAGGACAGACAGATACGGCAACAGAGAAATAGAGTATAATACACACATTTCATGTTACGCAGCTAGCAATTATATTTGGGGGGAATTGAGAGGGTTTACCAGAATTAAGAGTTGCCTGATATAGTGAGCAACAAAGCAACAACATATCTTTATTGAGTCGATACATGGACAAAGTCATGAACCTCAATTCAAAGATCATTTTGTTTTGTTAGATTTTGCGGAGAGTGGCAAGAAGAAGAAGATAATTTCTAGCAAGAAATTATAGAGTCAAAACACATAAACTTCATGTAATGATGTGACTAGGACTGGGCTGAGTCCTGGGGAATTGGACAGAAGAAATGAATCTCATCAAGATGGTGCAATTGCCTACGATATATTCAAGACTGCCTTTTCCCCGTCCATGGCAATGTGTTTCAGATGGTAATTCTAGTAATACAGATGAAATAATAGGATAGGAAGCCGGAGGTCATGATTGGAGATGGATTTAGAAGATAAAATCCACAGGATTTGACAGTAAATTTGATGAGGGGTTTCAAATTAGAGAAGTTGAGAATGAATCTAGACTTCTCATAAGCAATTTGAGAGCTTATATGATTGGGAGGAAAGTAGCATGGATTTTTTGGAAGCCAGGGAATGACAGAGCTTAAAGAATTAGGAAATATTGGGGCACCTGGGTGGCTCAGTCGGTAAGCGTCTGACTTCAGTTCAGGTCATGATCTCATGGTTCGTGAGTTCGAGACCCGCATCGGGCTCTGTGCTGACAGCTCAGAGCCTGGAGCCTGCTTCAGATTCTGTGTCTCCCTCTCTCTCTGCTCCTCCGCCACTCACACTCTGTCTCTCTCTCAAAAATAAATAAACATTAAAAAAAAAAGAATTAGGAAATACTGCAGACAAACAGGTGAGATAGGGTCACTGAACTTGGCAATTAAGAGAACATCAATGGTTTCTGACAAGAGAGAAAGTTAGGGAAAAAAACAGAAAGGGGATGTTTGAAGGTGACTAAGCAGTGGAAAATGGGAAAACAGTGAGTATAATCTATTTTTCAAGAAGATTGGCAATGAATTTAAGGAAAAAAAAAACTTAAGAGATGAGATCAAAGGGACACTTAAAATTTACATGATTTTATTTTATTTTAGAGCAGGAATCTTGTCCATTTATCTAAGTTTGTGGTAAGGTCTTCTAAAGGAGAAACTGTAATACAGGATGGAGGCAATAGTTGCTACATCAGAGACCATGAGGATTTGTGAAGAGACTGTACAGAAAGTAAAGTTGGGGGCATACGCATCTATCTTGCAGAGATTCCTAATATCCCCAGATATTTTGTGTGATGCTTTTCTATGAGAAACATTATGTTATCATGGTGTTCATGAATTTGGATACTTGTAACAGTCTTGGTACCTATCCCTTTTGATTCAAGATTAACCAGAGACTTCCTATTTCCTTATTTAACATATATTTACTGGGCACCTTCTATAGGCTAGGCACTATGCTAAATGTGGGCTATACTTTGGTAAATGAAACGGATTAATCCCTGCTCTCAGGTACATTTAAAAAAGGATCAGTTGCCACGTAAGGTGTTCACTGTAGAATTTTCTGTGTTAGTACAAATTTAATCTGCTGAGCAGTATATGCTGAGGTTGGAAATTGTCACATGTTCTTTAACCCAAGTACAGTAAAGGTAAAAGTATTAAATGAATGAATATCAGCAAAGCTGCAAATAAGTTTTATTTTAACACAGATGTTATAAATGAGAGGGCAAATGGAAGTCTAGAAGTAAATATTCATTACCCATTTAGTCATTCATTTAATAAACATTTTGTATATGCTACGGCCTTAAGGTGACTAAGACCTGGTTAGCGTTTCTCCTATTCTCAAAGATTTCATAATCTAATGGTGCAATCATAGAAGTGCTTCCTAATGATTTTAAGCCTTAAACTCAGAAGCATGTCTTCCTAAAATACAATGTGAAGTAACCATAGCCTAACAGAATAAGTGCTCTGTAATTAGAATTAGAGTTCCACAGGTCAGTGTGAGATACAGCAGCAGATCGGTCTAACATGCAGGCCATTCCAGAAGAAAGAGGATCCTCCAGGACTGAGGGAGAGGACTCAGGCACTTGTGGCTGTGCCATTAACCTATGCCCAGTGAAGAGGTTTGGTAGCTAAGACCAACTCTATAATGGACATCTATTCTTAGTTCTTTAATAAACAATACATTCATTTTAAAGAAATGCCAAAGAAATTATTTTTTCAGGCACTGTTAAGGAGATTTAGTGTAATGGTTAAGAACATGGACTGTGTTGCCAGCTGCCTGGATTCTAGCCTGGGATCAGTCCTTACTATTTGTGTGACATTGGCAAGCTACTTAAACTCTTTGCATTCAATTTCCTTATCTGTAAGATTAGACTAGTAATATCTATCTCCTGGTATGAAGCACTGGGGGAGACAACACATTGTAAAACCCTACAAACAGTGTTTTCCTACGGTGAGCACTCAACATATGATATCTGTTATTAACATGACCTGAATTACAAAGATCCAAATGTCATTTTTACTCATTCTGGGGCTCACTCATTGCAAAAACAAGTGTACTTTTTCCCTAACTAGCTTAGAATACGTGTTTTTATTCCAAAAAGTAGAAGTTTAATAACTCAATTGATTTAAAAAGTATTTATGAGACAGAATTATGGTATAATTGTGCCTTGGCACCTTACGTTTTTGAGCACTTTTAACTTCAGAATAGCTTTTAGATCCTCATAATATTCCTATAAGTGCTATTGGACAAATTAGGAAATGGGACAATATAGGGTTAGTGATTTGCCCACAGTAGACGTAAGGCCACCAGACTTTTAGTCTAGTATTTAAACAAATCGACCAAAACTCAAAAAGTTCCTGAGCACACACTTGTGCCCAACATTGCAGTAGGTGCCTCAGAAGACTAAAATTATATAAAATACAATCCATAACCAAAGAATATTACTTTCTAATTGGAGAGATATCATCTTATATTGTCTTTTGCACAGTCTCAGCAGTTTTGCCCAGTTTTTAAAGCTCTTTGAAATCTGTCCAAGCCACCACGCTTTATTATTAGTTTTCAGTGGAAACCCATATTTCTAGCTGATCCATTATTCTTACTACTGCATGAGTCAAGAAACATTATGAGGTTTTAATTTTTTTAATGTTTTATTTATTTTTGAGAGAGAGACAGAGTATAAGTGGGGGAGGAGAAGAGAGAGAGAGGGAGACACAGAATCTGAAGCAGGATTCAGGCTCTAAGCTGTCAGCACATAGCCTGATGCAGGGCTCGAACTCGTGAATCGCGAGATCATGACATAGCAGAAGTTGGACAGTTAACTGACTGCGCCACCCAGGTGCCTCAAAACATTATAAGGGTTTAAAAACAATTCTTTAGATTATTTGAATGTACTTTGTGGGTTGAGGCCTGCTGGGATTTACAGAATGATGAATGTGACCCATGCTATGCCTTTTCTGCATTTGGGAACAAACATGGGACAAGTAGAGACAGATAGCCCATAGATTTGTCCTGGAATGGGTGGGGGTCAGTTGTGTATAAGTGTGCATCTTAAGGGGGAGGCAAAGCAAATACAGGCCTCCATTTTACATGTCCCTTAATATGGAGTCTGTTTCTGGTTTCCTGGAAATTGGGGCAGTCAGTAGCCTCATCTCCTGTGATTTTATATTCCAGAAATACTAAACTATTATTGTTTCCAAACACATCCTGTTGGTTCATGTCTCTAGGTTTCTGTATATTTATTTTTTCTGACTGGAATGCTCTTTAGAAAAAAGGTTTCTTACATTTTTTAAGGAGTCTACCATATCAAGAATTTAATGAGAAATTTAAAAATTAAACAGATAATACAAATCTATCACTTTCCCCAGATAAACACGTAAAGAAATTTATTACTGAGGGCAGAAAGCAAACAATACAAAAGGACTAACAGTGGAGTATGCTACTAGTACTTCTTACAAGAAAATACTGGGAGCAGATGGGAATGTTACTGGTAATAATAATAATGACAGTTTATTGAATACTTACAATTTGTCAGGCATTATGCTAACTGCTTCGCATTTATAGCCTCATTTAATAGTCCACAGAAAGCAGGAAGTAGATGATATTATCCTCATTTTTGAGATAAGAAAATTGAGGATTAGATAGTCGGGTAAGGTCACATGGTATGTGGCTAAAATGGAATTATACAACACAGTGTCTGGCTCTAGAGCATAATCAATTACCAACACCTTTATAATTGTGGGCCTCACATGTCTACGGACCAGTGCTTAGAAAATGGTAATAAACAATGGGCATTTGTAATTTTAACTCATGCCATTAATAGAATTTCAATCATGATCCATTGTAGATAAGGCTCATTATTGAAATTAAAGAAAGGAAACATTAACATATTCAAATGGAACAGGTAACAGAGACCATGGCCAGTAACATTTTGAGTCAGTAAGGTATTTCCCAACATGGAAATTCATATTTAAAGGTTGAAAGTCATCTTTCTAAAATCCAAATATATATACAGTTGACCCTTGAACAATGCAGGGGTTAAGGGGGCTGATCTCCTGTGCAGTTGAAAATCTGCATATAACTTTTGGCTCCTCCAAAACTTAACCATTAATAGCCTACTGTGACCATAAGCCTTACTGATAACATAAACAGTTGATTATCACATATTTTGTATATATATTACATACTGTATTCTTATAATAAGGCTAGAGAAAAGAAAATTTTATTAGATAATCATAAGGAGGAGAAAATACATTTATCGTACTGTACTGTATTTGTAAAAAAAAAAAATCAGTGTGCAAATGGGCCCATGCAGTTCAAACCATGTGGTTCGAGGGTCAACTATATATGTGTGTACATATGTATATATGTATTTGCATATAGGTATATATGATAATTGCCATATAATATTATAATTACTATGCACATATGCAAAACTACGGCTCGTTTGTATCCTCCATTACTAGTACACTCCCTGGCACATGGTAACTGGTGAGTAAGTGAAGGTAGGCAAAAGAACAAAGACTAAAACAGAAAGAACCAAAATGATAAGGTTACTTTAATACAGTATAGACTGCATTCCTAATTTAGAGTAAAGAAACTTCATCTTTTGAGGCATCTGCTATCAGTTTAATTCCACCAAAAGAACATCTTTTAAATTGTGCCTTCCTTTGAAGAGAATACAGCATAAGACTAAGGAAGAATGAAGAAAAATAATTTTAATTGAGTTTATTTATGACCAAGAAGAAAAAAACAAATGGTGAAGGCAAGTGCCAGGAACTTTGTGACGATGTGGTAATTTATAAAAGAATATTTACAGAAATCCCATTGAAAAATGAATGAAATAAACTGAAATGTAATGGGGATGAATAGAAGGTTCAGTATTTAATATAAATATTCAGCTGGATGATATACAACTGTGTTTCAATAGCAATTCTTGTGAAAAGGATGAGGGAAAATTACTTTCCTAGAAGCCCAATATAAATTGACAAGGCAAATGTCTGATAAAATAAAAGCGATGGGACCTAATACAGCATTAGATTGAATCAAGAGAAAAATGGCGTCTGGATCATGGGAAATAAAACTGTATTTTCAGGTGTGCTTTCATCAGAGCAAGTGTGATAATGAGAATCCTTCAAAATGGTTCCATTAAAAAGAGTTGGAAAGAGATGGAAAAGTTTAATCTGAGTGCCTGCTTTGTGCCAAACATGTTCAAACATGTCACAAATATAGAGAGACAAGAATGCATGTAAGTAGTTATAACAAAATCTTACAATACTTTGTAATATGTGTAAGCCTTGAACATGAGTTGTTCATTGCATAAACTCTGTGCCTTCTGTCTCTGGAAACCAAAAAAAGAAGCCATCCATTCTACCTGGGGTCCAGCAGTTTTCATGCCCACTGCTTTCATTAAACATTTTTTTTAATGTTTATTCATTTATTGTTTTAATTTTCTTCTTTATATATTTGTCATTCTCAAATTCTTTACAATGGAAATGAATTGTTTTTATAATAAAAAAGAATGCAATCCAAGTAATTTAAAAAGGCTCTTAAAGACTATTTCCCAAATTATCCAAAACCCCATGTGGCAGCCTGAGCCTTATTCCCTTTCTGAATGAAGCTTGATTATATCACTATATTCAAAAGTCCAGGGTCCCCCAAAGGCTGGGCCAAACCAGGCACTAATGAATTTGCTATTTTCTAAACATACAGCGAAATGAAGACAGACTCTAGTAGTGAGCATTATATGTTAAATACTCTGATCATTAATAATACAATTAATTCAATTAAAAGGATTATTAATAAAATAAGAATAAATGGGGTTTAAACTAAGTCCCTCTCTGTCTAAGGTTCATTCAGGTCTCAGCTTAACAATTATTTACATTTAGTTTAAACTAATTTACTGTTATCATTTTTATTAATGTCATCAATTTCTCTGATTCACTTTCACACATTCAAGGGGAATCAACAACACTAATTTTCCAGCCTATAATTTGTTCGTTTTTTTCTTTTCTTTTTTTTAATATGAAATTTATTGTCAAATTGGTTTCCATACAACACCCAGTGCTCATCCTGAAAGGTGCCCTCCTCAATACCCATCACCCACCCTCCCCTCCCTCCTACCCCCCATCAACTGATTTCAAAGAGCTAAAACAGTTTAAGAATTCTGAACTTTAGGCACTACAGCCATGGACCTAATGCTTGCACTTTGATTAGAAAAGCAGTGCATTTAAGTTTAGTATAGGCAGCAAAAGCTTAATTTATCAGATTTCCTAAAACACGCAATGTGCAATGGTATCATCTATTCTGTTTAATTACAGTTAAAAAAATTACTGGTACAATAAACTTTTATCAGTTCCTACTGGATCATGACTTAAATTTGAGAAATACTGTATTAAATTATCTCTAAAGTTTCTACTACCCTTACATTTAAATTTTCAATTAATGCAACGATAATCCAAGATATAAAATGACACAGAGTATGCAGAAATAGAACTGCCTCCAGTGGTTCAGTGGATAGTCACTTTTTTATAAAAAGATCAGTTTTTCTGTGAACTAGTTCTGAACAATACAAACAAAAACAGTATAAATAATGTAAAATTTTTGCAGCAAAATTATTTGTTATGGATGGTCTTTATAATAAAAGTTTCATTTTTTCCTAAAGTTTCTTTCTTTTTTTCCTAACGTTTATTTATTTATTTTTTTTGAGACAGAGAGAGACAGAGCATGAATGGGGGAGGGTCAGACAGAGGGAGACACAGAATCTGAAACAGGCTCCAGGCTCTGAGCTGTCAGCACAGAGCCCTACGCGGGGCTCGAACTCACGAACCGCAAAATCATGACCTGAGCCGAAGTCGGCCGCTTAACCAACTGAGCCACCCAGCTCCCAGCTGCCCCTTAAACTTTCTTTTTTTTTTTTTTTTAAATTTTTTTTCAACGTTTTTTATTTATTTTTGGGACAGAGAGAGACAGAGCATGAACGGGGGAGGGGCAGAGAGAGAGGGAGACACAGAATCGGAAACAGGAAACAGGCTCTGAGCCATCAGCCCAGAGCCTGACGTGGGGCTCGAACTCACAGACCGCGAGATCGTGACCTGGCTGAAGTCGGACACTTAACCGACTGCGCCACCCAGGCGCCCCTAAACTAACTTTCTTAATTCAACAGATAGCATGTAATAGCTATTAGTCTTCATTAAATATTAAATGTAAACCTAAAGATTCAAGCCAAAAAAATCAGACTGGAAAAAATACTGCCAAATTTAACAGTACCTTAGAACCAATTTTACAAAAATAAAGATCATTAAAAGAAATCAGCTTCCATTGGTTCTTAGCAAAAGCCAAATATTTAATGAAACTGAGATACTACTCAAATTAAAATCCTGAAAAAAACTACACAATGTTTTACAAAAATGAGCTATCATTTTTTTTTCCTGAATCCATTTCCATGGACATGTGAGATGAAATGAGGATCTACCCACCATTCTATCTCTGCACTCTTTCTCTCCTCATCTCATTACACAAATATGATTTACCCAAGGCAATAATATACAAGTATATATTTACATACAGGCAATAATACACGCATGTACATATACATTTATACCTACCCACACGTATAAAATCTTACCTCTTTGCTTTCTTCCAGATCGGATTCACTACTGAAGTCCTCTGTGTTTAAATTTTCAAAGTCAGACTCTCCTACAGCAATTGGTACAGTCACGGTAAGACTGGGATTGTTTATGAATGACATGTAATCGCTTTCATCAATAATGTATTTTTCAACACTGCTGCCGGTTCCTATTCCACTTGTGGTTCCATTCACATCTTTAATATAGTCCAGATCTTTTCCAATTTCTGTTGTATGATTGGACATACAACTGTCTTTCTTATTGTTTAGATCATCAAGTGGTTTAATTTCATCTAGAATCTTTTGTTTTCTGACAAACGATTGTTGAATAAATTCATATATTTTTCTCTTCACATAAGCTACTCCTTTGTGCATCCTGTCCACAGCTATTTGGAGGTTGTTCATTTCATTATCATCATCTGTGGCTGCAAGATTGTCTGCACTAAATGAGCTCAGAAGCAAGGCCAGAAAGAGGTTCAGGACCTTAAAAATAACACAAACATGATTATAATTTCACCCCAATGTAAAGAGCAGATTGTGATCACTTATTCCTCTAAGTGTAGAGGAAACTGTAAATTCTAACAGCTAGATTAGAAAGAAGCACCATAGAATAGTGATTAGAAGTTGGGTAATCTGAATTTGTGATCTGGCTCAGTAGCTACTACACTCTACATCCTTGGGCAAAGACATGATTTCTATTGGTCTCACATTCTCCCACATATAGAACAAAGATGATGAATGAGTTAACCTAAGGTTTAGCTATGTTTAAACTTGTATGATTATAAGAAAACAGATTGATATATGTACTATGCACAAGTTCTAACCTTAAAAATCATTAGTGTTTGCAATTATACACTGAAATACATTCTATAGTTTCCCTTATGATAAACAGAGATATTGAGTTAGATATTAATTAAAAAAATAATCATTATGATCCAGAATGAGAATAAGTATCTTAACACAGGTATTGACACTTATTTTCTTAACCCATTATTTCTCATGCTCCACTATTGATTAATTAGAAGAACCATTTATAAATAATTTCCAATGCTTCCATAAGACTGATACTTTATATATATATATACTTTATCTATCTATCTATGCATCTATCTATCTATCTATCTATCTTTCGGAATATATTAAAATTTTCTATACCTTAAAGAGTAATTAACGTTTCAAACTTAAAGAGAGAGAAGAATTGATCAGTTATTCCATTTGGGTAATCTCAGGCATCATTAGCCAATCCTTATTTTGACCTAGCACCACTAGAGAATTGATTAACCTAGGTTGGCTAATGCATTTGCCATATGACATAGAGTGATTGAACGGTATATGCCACGAAGGGGCAAGGAAATGGTAAAATCACTATGAACACTTAAAGACTCCACTCTTTAGTCCTATACTGGCAAGTAACATTAGGCTTTCTTTAAAAATTTTTTTCAGATTTCTCCCTCTTCTCTGAATTTGAAAAATGTTCCCAATATATCCTTCTAGGCATGTCTTCAATATGATACTCTATTAAAATTCATATAACAAATGTGATGAAATGATTGACAAAGTGGATTCGAATATAAAAACTATAGGGTCACTGCTATATTACTGTGTTGTGAAAGTGAGACATATCTATCTATATCTATATCTATATCTATATCTATATCTATATCTATATCTATATCTATATCTATATCATCTATATCTATATCTATATCCATATCTATATCTATACATCTATATTTATCTCCAAGGCAAGAGACTTTACAAATTATTAGTCATAGTTTTTGATTGGGCAAAATGGTCACTATCCTATTATGCTCTTAATCTATTTCTGAAATATATATCTTAAATGGGTACATACCACCAGGTTTCCAATAACCATAACCATCATGAAGACAGTAAGGCACATGGCTTGACCAGCAACCTCCATACAGTCCCACATGGTTTCTATCCACTCTCCACAGAGCACACGGAACACTATTAGAAAGGAGTGGAAAAAGTCATTCATGTGCCAGCGTGGAAGCTGACAGTTGGTGGAGATCTTGCAGACACAATCTTTGTAGCTTTTACCAAAGAGCTGCATGCCAACCACAGCAAAAATGAAGACGATGATGGCCAACACCAAGGTGAGGTTACCCAGAGCCCCCACTGAGTTGCCAATGATCTTTATTAGCATATTTAATGTTGGCCAAGATTTTGCCAACTTGAAAACTCGGAGCTGGAAAATAAAAAAAAAATTATATAATTATTATTATGATCTTTAAAAGCATTGCATATACTGAGGTTTACCAAGAAATGATGATTAATATAGAATCTCTTACATCTGCCCTGCCCTTGAAACTTCTCAGGCTCATTGTTAATTTTTGGACCTTCTAGGAAGAATTTAGTTCTTCCATATTTTAACCATGTAGATCACCTTCCCTAAGAGTCAATTTCTGAAGATCACTTGGGGCCAACTGTCCATAATTTGTTTTGTGAATGTGGTTCTAAGGCATACCAGGCCCAACACTAATATTAACATCTGATTCACAGTAATCTCTGTTGAAAAGATATTCATTTTGCCAATCGAATGCAAAACAACATCATACTGAGGTCCTGCTATAGGTGGAGAAAAATGTTTATTATTCATTAATGCTCCTTTAGGGTACTGACATAGCTGTGCCTGCATTTAAAAATTTGGAGTATTTCCCATACCTATAATTCTTCCCCTGATTTGCAGGGACATATATGTAAACCAATGAGCATGTTAAGTAATCCTACAGATTTTTTTCCTCTCATTTAGAGAAGAAGCATATTATCCAGAGGTAGAATTAGGAATTTTCTGCATGCCCAACTGTGTCTGATCACCATTTACCACTACAAAGGGCTGTTTATATTTTTAAGTGACTATTAAAATGTGATATATTTCATTACAAGTATTTTCTTAGATCCAGAAATATTAACTGTAGTCATCTCTAGAAATGATAATTAGTCACAATTGCAACTGAGTAATATATTAAACTTTACATGACTGTACTTTTTTTTTTTTAAATAAAGGTTTTTCTAAACACACGGAGATAATTTTTTTTTTTTCCATTTAGGGATAGTTTTGATGATGCAAATGTACACAAAGATTTAAAATGTTAATAGTTGTGTAGTAAAACCTATGACAGTACTATATACGAGCTCTGATTGTTGGACAGGTTTAGTTTTTGTTGCTGTTTTGTTTATTTTTTACCAGTCGGAATGAACGGAGAACTGATAATCCTTCCACATTGGCAAGGCCGAGTTCTACCAGGCTAAGTGTCACAATAAAACCATCAAAGATATTCCAGCCTTCTTGGAAATAATAGTAAGGATCCATGGCAATAATTTTCAGAAACATTTCTGCTGTAAAGATCCCAGTGAAAACCTAAGATCAAAACAAAGTTACTCTAATTCCATCAGATAATGATAAAGTAGAATGACATAGTATTTGATAGCAGAACAAAATGTTAATGCTACTTTCCCCATAACGATTCTATTACGAGCTCACATTTGTGTAGTAATGTATAGCTGATAAAAAGGCTCTTATATACTTTATTTCATTTTATCGTTACAGAAATTTATTGTTAGCCATGGACGTGGCTAAGGCAGGCAATATAAATATCACTTTACCGGTGAGGAAACAGGTCTTTACATGGGTGCAATGGTTTCTCAGATATCACACAACTAGAAAATGCCAAAAATTGGACTGGAATGCAAATTTATTTTGAACTAGTATTCCTTCTGTCCCATCAAACTGTCTGTCCCTCCAGACTTTATACAACACAGGTACTGACAAGATCTTGCCCATGATCACTTTTAATTGTCTATAAGCATATTCCCCTTCCCTCAAATCAGATCATTATTATACATGTACATTTATTACTATAATACATGTGTTATATTATCAATTTGTTATGCACGTGAAAAAAATAAATTTACTTCCATAATATAAAAAGCAGACCTTTAAAAATATAAATATTACAACTCAGGATGCTTTACATGTCTTGCTTTTTACCATCAAAAATCTTATACCTCAAAACAAATGTTATGAAAAATACATACATTACTTTAAAGTCTGTTTTCTTTCATCAAATAAAAGCTAATATTCCTAAATTGAGTCAACTGACAAACACTTTAATAATTAATGTTTTTTAAGCACAGAGGAGAAAGAATTAAGTGGCAACCTTTACCAAAAATGGCCTTGCTAATCATATAATACACAAAATATACTAGAGGTTTTCAATATTTGATGGTTTTGATATAGAATGGATGGATAAAACAATACATGTCCTACCTAGCTGCTGGAGGTGGAAAAGCTAAAGACATTTTTGAGATGTTAAATTTTTGCTTATACTGATGATGATGACTAAGCAAAATGGAAAGATCTACTTTTTTTGTTTTTAGTCTTCTACAGCTAGGGAAACTGTGATAATGTCTTTTCAAGAGGTGTGCCCTTAAATTGCTTCTGTATCTTGAAAAATTATAAATATCAATATTGAGTTTCCAAGTAGTACTATAGGCCTATATATTGCTCTCTTTCTTAGCTTTTGCTTTGACATTAAGGGCTATTTATTGTTGGCAAAAGTTAAGGTATAGCCAGCTAGCTATAATTCCAATCTTTTGGGAGCCAGGAGGTAAGAAGGTGGTGAAAAGACTGTGTTAAGCTATAAATGGAAACAGTTTCTCAAACAGAAAATTTGAAGATTGAACACATTTACCTTCCAATATGCTTACCAAGTTTCCTACTGTAAGCACATTATTGAAATGTTCCGTCATTGGATAATGCTCCATGGCCATGAAAAGAGTATTTAAGACAATACAGATGGTGATGGCCAGGTCAACAAATGGGTCCATCACGACCAGGTTGACAATATGTTTCACCTTTAACCAATATGGTGAACAGTCCCAGATTAAGAATATGTTGGAAAATTTATACCAACAGGGTGGGCATTTCTGTCTGGATTCTTCAAGTTCTAGATTAAAAAAAAAAGAACCACCAAAAGATATATTTAATAGATACATATATTTATTTCAGATCCACAAGTCTTCTTTTTCAGTAATCCACACATTTTCATTTGGTACAGAGTCAGCCTCATTTGTATCTAAAAATACTATCGCATTTATTCTTTAGACCCCTGAAGATATTTTTTCAGACATACACATAGGGCAGAGGGAGCAAAGAATAGTTTTTTTCTTGTATGTATCGACAACATGGCTCAATGATTGGCCTGAAGTGAATGGTCTTTTAAATGAAGTTTTTCCATAGGAAAATGAGTTGCAGAAATGTAGATACTGTGTGTAATCCTATGTTAATGTCTGGCTAAGCTGTCATCCTAAGTCTATAAGAGACAGGGTAGGGTTTGATATGAGCCAAGAATCATCTTTTAAATTTGTTTTTGTTCTGTGAAATGACCTGCTCCTCTCCTCCAATCTTGAGAGTATTTTGGATACTATGTTGAAGTCCTAAGCCTAATGGAACAAAAGAGAGGGTCACTGTGACTAATAAGATTAGGAACCTCTAACAAATGCTTTATTCCACATTTTCAAAGAATTATCACACTGGAAAACATTCTTTAGATTTCTAATATCATTGCATTTAAGTAACGTTTTTAAAGTTCCAAGAATATATGAGCAGGTGTAACAAATAATAAATCTTAAATAATACCTATTATATTCTCTTTCTAACATACTGTTTCCAATTTACAAATAGAGATATTTGTTTCAAGTGAGAAAATATAAGTTTACTGAAAATAATTGAACGATAATGGGATGGGTAACAAACCTTCTACTGTATTTGTTAAAATGCTGGCTATACTCATTGCTCTTTGCCTTTGGGAAGGATCTTCTAGAAAGTCCATGGAAACATGGAAAGAACTTGACCTCTTCCTCATCTCAGTTTCAGTGGTTGTTCCCTATAAAGAAAATTCTAATGTATTAAATGATTAACTTGAGCAATATGATAAGCAAATAACCAGATGTGACACAGTGAATTTCATGAAACACATGCATCATGCACTTTCATATTTAGTTGGTGATGGCAGATATTGCTGACTTATTGTATCATTAACCTGGAATATCCAAACTGTCAACCATTCAGTCATACAGCAAAAACTGAGTTTTTTAACCCTCTAATTTCATAATTTTATGAGACATGATGCAATTTTGATACAGTTAATAAATCTATTGAGAGCCATATTTAACAGTTAGCACCAGTTCTGAACTACTAGTAAAAAACTAATAACTTGAAAAGTCATATAAATGATCAGGCATTTTATGTTGAGAAGGTAGCCATTTATTCTTAAAGAAATACAAACGATTGCAACACATGTAGCTGCCATCTCATTATCTGTACACAAGACATAGATGGTCATTGACAACACAAACTGTATGTTAAAAAAGTCACACATGCTGCATGGACAACAGTTTCATCCAGGGTACCAAAGCAATAAGTCATCTAACTCTGACTTAGTCATGCCTCATCATGCTGATATATTTCCAAGTGGTTTCACAGTCTAATAAGAGGCAGCATGTGTTTAGAAATTCCTCATCCTGTATACATTCACAAAAACATAACATACGTTTGTACACAGACAATTCTTTTATCTGTCTGTATTAACAATTTGTGTCTCATCATTTAGATTCATTTTGAGAAGACTTATATCAGCATTTATTTTTTAGAAAGACAAATGTGAATAGTAGAAACTTCAAGATAATAATGAAGCTATCTATTGAGGCACAGTGTTCTTGAAAATCTTCTAAAATAAGGCAGAGCTATATTGAAGAATCTGTTGGAAAGATTTATTATACACCCTTTATACTTAAACATAGGAATCATTCATTTACTTTTATACCAAACTTTAGAGGATGGTCTGCTATCTAATCTCAGCATGGGTATATAGCAAATCCTCCAACTGGAGGCAGTAATTTATGATTGTGCCTAATTTATTCTTAGCAAATTTAATAATTAAATGCATTCGGTGTTATGCAAGAGTGTTGAGGCCTTAAGTTTTAGTTGGTTAGTCTATTAAAGATATTACAAGATGCAGGTGCATTCGCAGCTTGACCAACCAGGAATCATTCTCAAAGGTTCCATTCTGTAGAAACACTGGCTGGTGCAGCAATAATGGGCCAGCCATGCCTGAACTATTTAAAACTTCCTTACATTGTCATCAGTAGCTGGCTTATCTATTATCACCTCTGGCAGAAGCTGTCCAACAGGCGATGTAGGAACTGAAGGTCCACCAACCAAGGAAACCACACCATTGCAATCCACAGTGCTGTGCATCTTCCCATTCACTGGAAACACTGCCAGCATCCGGGAAGACCTACTGGTCTGACTCAGGTTACTGTTGCGCCGCTCTCCATGTCGTCGGGGCACAAACAAGGAGTCTCTCCGGCTCTCATTATCCTCAAAGGTGCTATGCTCATCATCAGCAAAGTCATTCTCTGATCCCACATCCTTTGCTCGCCCTCTAAAGCTGAAAAGGCTTGTTCTGCTATTTCGCCTTGGGGAAAATAGGGAGCCACGGATGCTCAACAAAGACTAGAAGTTTGAAACCAAAAAAAGTACAAGCATATTAATATAGACATTTGAAATGTGCTTTTATTTTGCAAAATTAAGTTGAAGGAGATTCAGTATTCATAACAGGATGTGATTTGTTCCTTTTCATTAACATTCTCATTTTATGTGCTCAAATTAAGTTGGTTTTATAAGAAATTTCTAGACCTTGAGATTATGAATGGGGAGAAGGATCACAATTTAAAGACACTGAAGAAAACTCAAACCCTGAACCAACATTTTCAAGTTCAAAAGCAAACATCCTTAGCACATTACTTTGGACACCATAAACATTCAATAAACATTGGCAGCGTGACCTTCACAAGGCCACATTTGGTCTTATTGCTCTTTCCTTCAAGGAATGCCAACATTTTTCACAAATTGTTTTAGCGCATCTATCTAAAATCACCTTAAATTAATTATTACCCCTATTTCGTCTATAAAGCACAGACTTCTGAAATTCAGAGTCATGTGCTTTTTCATAAAGCATATCACAACTGAAGTTTTCAGAAGCACGAATGCTGGTTTATAAAGAAGTTAGGGGGAAAAGGCAACATAAAATAACCAAAAAAAGTACTGATCAGCTAACCCTACATCCAAATTTTTTTTTCATTAAAAAGGTCAAGGAACAGAAAGATTAAATGTCATTAGCTTCAACAGGTATCAGCAGATAGTATCAGGAGGAGAATCCAGTCTTCTGAATTTCAACCCAGTGTTATCCCAACTACACAAAGCTGCAGACTTACATATATGTGGAGTAAAATTTTCTCATAGCTATCTAAAGAAAGGGTAGATTTAAATATAAGAAACATGGCAGTCAATTCAGTTGATGACAATTCATGAATCTGGTTTAATTCTCCCCCTCTTCAGTGTTCTGATTTTCAGTCATGCAGCAATGAACTCAGCAGTGCCGTACCTGGTGTGGGGAGGAGTACCTCTTTTCATATGTCAGTCGATTCCCTTCGATGGAGAAGCGAAACCCTTTCCTTCTGATGCTGTCTTCAGACTCAGATTTATGGAATTCATCCTCATCTTTCTCTTCCCCACCAGACTGCTCTTTCTGTTTTCTTTTCTTTCTCCGATTTCTTCTTTCCTTAGCACTCTTGGAACTCAACTTGGAGGCTTCAGATGAGCTGTCGGAGAGCCCACCTGCGGCGCTAGGTTCTCTGGAATGCTCTGAGGCAGTTACAGCTGCTGCCTGCTACATTAAGGAGAAATGATTTTAGTATGGCATTAGAGAAGACTTTATCTTCTTAAGCTCAAGTGTTTGCATAACATTTAAAAAACACATTTAACCTGCTGAAGCTGATCTTCCATAGAAGCAGCTCTGTCTGCAAGTAATAAATGGGACTTTTCCCCCTTTCTATCTAACGAAGGCTTTCAGGGTTAACGTGGTTTTATCTCTGTTAACATTTACTATGTTTATATTATGCTGTACAGGCCACATATTCAAAAGGACCAATCAGGCATCGATAAGAACATAAACTCATATTACTTTTTGGGATTTGAATTACTCTAAAAATTGGTATTTAATTAGCACTGTCTTCTCTGAAAAAGAAACTGTGGCATGGAAGAAAAGTTATTGACTTACCTGAGCTCATACCCAAAGGGAGTAGGAATGAGATAAAGAGCTGAGGTCCTCTCCCCAGTTATTGAAGTTGCGTTATCAAAATATTATCAATGAAGGTGGTAAAATCCCTTTCTTGCCCTCCCCCCCATAATCTTCTAACCAGAACACTGGAGAAAAGACAGTCAACATTTTCCACTAAACAAGACAAGACATTTAGTTCTCCAAATACCAACCCCAGCTTCTTTCACTCAGCACCGGTTCTTGCTGGATACGTGGGCATGGAATGAAAACAATGCTTTTGATCATAGCTTATACTGGTGCTCAGTCAGTATGTTTTGATATTACCTTTGTTCCCAGAGTGTCCTCAATACAAGGACTCTTGCAAATAAATTAATATTTCCCAAACAGCTTTATTCTAAAGTAAAATCAATGAGCTTTTATGTTAAATGAAAAGCATGAGAGAATATAGAAGTGATAGCACAGGCATTTCATTATACAATGAGTATCAACACCTCTCTATAAGAACAAGAAATCCTTAGATCACCTGGTCTCCATAAAATTGGTGACTTTCATATGCCTACTGAATGTTGCTTTGTCATAGAACATTATATTATTTCATCACTTCCTCATTTATTATACAAGGCAATTAAGCCACATTAAAAACAATATATTTTTGGTTAAAGAAAAGACTAGATTATCTTTTAAGAGCCAGATGAACATCTTTATATATAATAACCAACACATTTTTTTTTCCCAAGAAAAGATGACTTCTTAGGATTTTCTCCTATACCCATTCAGTGTTTTTTCCTCGAGAAGACTCAGCATCACATTTTCCCTTTTAAAAATCTTAAAACATTAAAATAGCATGAGAGGGTTCCACTGTGGTCAATATTGCAGACATCTTAGAAAAAAAATGAAACTAAATGATCTATAGATGATCAAAATGTAGAAATTATTACTAATCTGCCATCATTACCAGTTTCTCTTAAGTGGAGTCAGTTATCTGTCTCTCACTTTCTCTCCAGTGTTTTTGCAACAACCAAAACAATAAAAAAGAATTGTACCATGAGACAGGACATATTTGATTTTGATGAATTTACCTGAGCTGCCTCCTGTTGCTTTTTAAGCTGTTCAAGCATCTGCTGAAATTCAGCCTCTTTCTGTTCTGCCTCTTCCAAGGTGGCCTGATTCTGTTCCTCATAGGCCATGGCCACCACAGCCAGGATCAAATTTATCAGATAGAATGAGCCCAAGAAAATGACCAGCACAAAAAATATCATGTATGTTTTTCCAGCAGCACGTAATGTCTGAAAATAAAAACATTAGAATTATTTTTTCAGTATTATTTCACTGACTAGTGGCTTTAACTTTTACTTGTGTGTCATGTAGGACCCTTGACATAAATAATAATTACGATGGTCACACCCCCTTCTGCCTCCTTGACTGTTTCTTTAACCTCATCCTTTTCCTTCTCCTCTAACTCATGCATTTACATTCAGATCTCCTGGAGGGAATTCTTGGATGCACCAGGAATAAAATGGAATCAAACGAAATACCATAGAGATTCCATCAAAGAGCTGAGCCTGTGATAAAAGTCAAGGAAGACATCAAAGTTATCTTTCTATATCTGCTTATTGATTTTCATCACCTGCCACCTGAGGAATAATATTTGAGTGGGCAGATGGAGCTGAGGGGAAGGTGTGCCTTCTGTTTGAGAGGACCTGTGTCTGGAAATGGTGGAAAATAAGTTTTGAGCCAAAGGGAAACGAGAGGGAATTGCTATCCTGTCATCACGATGCTTAATATGTGTTATAATCAATAGGATAAAGAAATTCAAATCTCCCAATTTCAAGTTCTGTTCCTTCTGCTATATTATGCTGTGATTTGGAAGTCAGCACTAAGGTGTTTTTCTTATATGTTTCTACTTAAATGCAGTATGTATCTCTTCAGGTTCTCACCAGTTGATAAAGATTTTCCCAGAAGTCCTGAGTCATCAGTCGAAACAGAGACAAAAAAGCCCAGCTGAAGGTATCAAAGCTTGTGTAGCCATAATTAGGATTTCTACCAGCTTTCACACACATATATCCTTCTGGACATTGGCTATAAATGGGACAAAAGAAAGTATATGAAGTTCTGTTGTCTTTTTATTCCGATAGCATGCTATACTTATAACATTGTCTAGCCAGGAAAATTGGCTGTTTCAAGGGATGGAAGTTATCACAAGAGATAGAGCATGATAAATAATATACATTTCCCAACTTCTGACAACATAATTTTACTAGCCACTTGATGTCATCATTAAAATATTACCTAGCATTTTAAATAATATTTTACAAAACTACTTTCTGTTGATAATTAGCATTTTAACATATTCTAGTTCATTTTCTCTACTGGGAAGCCTCTAGAGTCATCTTCTAGTTCACACATACTCATCTAAGGGACACAGCATTAAAGCAAAAGTATTATTCCTTGTTTTATGAAACATAAAAACTTGCCTAACCTTTAAATAATCCCTCACCTTAGAGGTAGCCTGAATTATAGCAAATAAGTATTAATAAAGTACACACACATACACAAACACACACAGATTATTGGCTTACCCTGCATCAGAGCTGTTTCCACACAGTAGGGCATCCAAAAGACCCTCCAGAAAATAATGATACCCTGTTTAGGAAAGAGTAAGTCATATGAAGAGTATTTGCATTACACTGCAAAATGAAAGCAAGATGAGGCCCCAACTTTTAGGATTCATAGAATGATTTAAAATATGTTATATAATTCCCTGAAAGACATTGGGATTTGCCATTTCATTTTTCCCTCAAAATACTAGATATTATAGTAAGGGGATTGATTACTTAAGAGAAGAAAGCATTTGTTCTTTATGAGTATAAAATTAGCAATAATTTAGGTGCTAACCTAAAAATTTAAAAAGCATCAAATGTTTTTTTCTATTACCCTCGTGAAAAATAAAAATTTCATTCTGTAAAAATAGATAAGCATGACAGAGATTCCTTTGTTTTTCAAAATAGCCACATATTTGAAAACAAAGGGATTATATATTTTCTCTCTACTATGTTTTTAAACACTATTTATAAATGTTTAACAACTGATTATGATTTGCATTCTATCAACGTCCAGATATATTCTGCTTACAGTAAAGGTGCATAAAACAGGCCAGCTACTAAAAGAAATGAAACAAAAAATAATGTTAAATAGTAAAGCTAAAATAATTACTAGAGGTGAATACTATAGTATCTCAAAGCTTTCTTTTGCTGGCAAATTCTTTAGATTCTTTTAATATCCAGTTGAAGTGTCACTTCTGTGAATTGTTCCTTGATATTCTCTATTTCCTGCCCACTAAAGATTGGCAAAATTAAGAACTCCTCTCACTGTGTTACCAGTAATATGTAGCTACTTATATTATTATTAAACTCATTGTCCTATATTGTAATTATTTGTTTATAAAAATTATTACTCCTTGAAAGAAAGTCTAATCATTGATTATTTCCATATTACTATTGTTGGGACTCAGGAGTCTATCAATAAATTTTATTGAATAAATAAGGACAGGGAAGACAAAAAGAGAAATGTAAGGAATTAAATCATCATTTGAAAAATGTATTCGAATATAATTGACAATGTTACATTAGTTTCAGATGTACAACATAGTGATTCCATAAGTGTATACACTATGCTGTGTTCACAAGTGTAGCTACCTTCTGTCCTGATATATTGCTATTATGATATCATTGACTGTATTACTTATGTGGTGACTTTTATTTCTGTGACTTATTCATTCCGAAATTGGAAGCCTATATCTCCCACTCCCTTTCACCCATTTTGCCCAACCTGCCACTCCTACCCTTCTAGCAACCATCAGTTTATTCTCTGTATTTATGCTTTTTGTTTATTTATTAATTTGTCATTGTTTTTGTTTTTGTTGTTTTTTTTTAGATTTCACTTATGTGTGAAATCAGATGGTATTTGTTTTCCTCAGTCTGATTTATTTCACTTAGCATAATACCCTCTAATTGCACTATTGAGTACATACTCAAAGAAAGTGAAAACACTAATTTGAAAAGATATATGCATCCCTATGCTTATTGAAGCATTATTTATAGTAGCCAAGATATGGAAGCAGCCCAAGTGTCCATCAATAGATGAATGGATAAGGAAGATGTGTTGTGTGTATACACACACACACACGCACACACACACAATGGAAATATTACACAGCTATAAAAAAAGGATGAGATCGTGGCATTTAAATAATCATTTTTTTAAGAAAAAAAATTTTGGATTTTGTAAAAAGAAATATTTCCTAGATGTTAAATTTTCAGAGAAATTTGTTCTATGCATAATTCTATAAGGTATACAAAAACCACATAATGGGAAATAACTTTCATTTCCAATGTCTTACTTCTTTGAACATCGACAAGAAAATTTAGACAGAATTCCTTAATTTTTAATTAAAATTAAATGAAGTGAAAAATATGAGAGTTTCTGGATGAATTCTTGATATCAGGTATTTATAAATGAAGTTTTAACCATTAAAGTCAATGATCTAGAAGCTTAATCTGAAGAAAATACAACTTTCAGTCATAATATTTATCTTTAATTTTAATAAATTTAATTTTCTATTACTTTCAAAGACAAACATTTTATTTGTATTTGCATTTAATTAATTAATTTATTTATACAAAATATTTAATATAATTTATTGTCAAGTTAGCTAACATACAGTGTATATATACAGTGTGCTCTTGGTTTGGGGAGTAGAATCCCGTGATTCATCACTTACATACAACACCCAGTGCTCATCCCAACAAGTGCCCTCCTCAATGCCCATCACCCATTTTCCCCTCTCCCCTGTCCCCCCATCAGCCCTCAGTTTGTTGTCTGTATTTAAGAGTCTCTTATGGTTTGCCTCCCTCTCTGTTTGAAACTATTTTCCCCCTTCCCTTCTCCCATGTATTTGTATTTGCATTTGACTTAAAACAATCTATTCAACAAATGGATTATCGTTAGGCAAAATGATAAGTATGGATTTTTAGAGCTGAAAATAAATCTGATATTTATGATTTCTTTTACTTTGACTCTAAGAGAAATGGAGTCCAAGTACATATTCACTAGAGAATAAACCTTAGATGACATCTTCATAGTCAGTTCCTTGATCTTAGCCAAGAGAAAAAAATAACAGATTTCAGGGAGTTGATGACAGCAGTAGACTTATTGGCATCATATGAGTGAATAAAGAACAATTTTATGTATTGCTTTGACACACAAATTCTTAACCTAGAGGTTTCCAACATGTGCAAATTACTTGTTGGCATATCACTAATGTCATGAAAGAGTTAATCTGTATGAATCAAGGTATTTTATATATCTACAATTATAAAAAGATACTGATTTGTTTTTAAAATTATGCTGTCATTACTTTAAGAATTATCCAACTACCAGTAATTTTTTTATGACTAAGTCTACTTGTTCCACACAACCAATCACTAAGGTTTTCTTTCTTTGATTTTTTTGTTAAGAATTACTCATCACCTTCAAATAATAAAGATAAACACCCATCTAAAGTCTAAGTTTCATATATTTAATATTTTTCTTTAAAAAGGACATTCCTTTTTCCTGTGAATCATGTTCTGTCTCTGCTCTTGTAACATTGCTACTGGTGAATACTAAAACCAAATAAAAGAGAAAATTTTACTTACTTTCTTTGCAGCTGAATTCCTTAGTCTCCCATATAATGATATAACACACAATGGCACTTGGAGTCAAAATTAGAATAGTTATCAATAAAATAATTAAAGGTATGTGCAAACCAATGGTCAGGTGATTACGAGATCACAACCCGCTGTGCAATCATTTTAAGAAAATCTTTCATGCCTTGGTGGAAGGCAGGTCAACAATGAAAAAATAAATCTACATAACAATTCTTACTTGAATCTTGAATATACGATTTCCAGTCAAACTCAGTGTGAGTTTCATTGACAAGTGTGCCATTGTAATTCATGGTTACATTCTTCTCTATAGTGTGTTCCTCCAGGGAAGCATTGGTGGGAGGCCATTGCACACATTTATTCCGCAGGTTGCCCATGAACAGCTGCAGCCCAATCAGTGCAAACACGCTCAGACAGAACACAGTCAGGATCATGACATCGGAGAGCTTCTTCACTGACTGGATCAGGGCCCCCACGATGGTCTTCAGGCCTTAAAGAAAGAAGGCTATAACTATGGAGACTTAGAACATTGGAAATAACAAAAGGCCCACACAGTTTTCTTGAAAACATAGATTCCATGCATAAATTTGAAAATAATTGCAATGCCAGTGGAAGAACAACACTTCCTGGGAGGCTGAAGTGCTAAGGAAATGAACTCCAGAAACATAAAGATCCAAACAACAAAATGAAGATCATCTTCCATTATGTCGAGAGAGAATAATGGGAGGTTTATGATCTTCATGAAGGGTTTTGTATTTCTCCATTTTGCTAATGAAACTCACCCCATACTTTCATTAGGGTTAGTTATCCATTTTAAAACAAGTTACCTGAATACATATTTTACAATGCCTATTTATAAGTAGGAAAAGTTTTGCTATAACTCGGGAGGAGGTTTAGGATATAATTGGACTTGAAGATAATAAATCCTCCGTACAGACTCATGCTATTCTTCATTATCTTATTTCCTTGCCTTATAAAGCATTATTAGGATTTACATTGTACATACAATATCATCAATACCTACAATGAACAAGAAATTACAAATTGGTACATTCAGTTGGGACCAAATCCCTGGTACAACTGACAATGGAGAGAAAAATACATGACATCTCTAAGGGCAAATCACACATGGACTATATACTGCATTATCTCATGCTAAACTCCTACGCTGATAAAAAGTGAAAAAACATAAAAACTTATGTCCAATGATAAGAATCATTTCCTATAAAACACTTGATTTTGATAATGATTTTGATTATTTTATTATGACTCCTGAATTTCTGTAATGTTGACTGTCAAGCAAAGAAGATGTTGCTGAAAAGACATAATGGATAGGCCCCGGATGTTTAACCTAGCTCTCACCTGGAATGACTGAAATTGTTTTCAGGGCTCGGAGAACTCTGAATGTTCTCAGCGCTGAGACATTGCCCAGGTCCACGAACTCTGTCACGTATCTGTAATAGGGAGTTCACACACAGACACAATAACAGGATACAAAGAAAGAGCTGTAGGTACAAGGAGCCTTATGGTTCACACCAATCACTCCTTACCTGGAGTTACAGAAATAGTTTTCAAAGCTCTCAAGACTCTGAAAGTTCGAAGAGCTGAAAAATTGCCTAGGCTTACAAATTCTGTTACATACCTGTAGAATTAAATCAGAGTTATTCAAGATTTAGGCAGGATTTATATTATTTGCTTGGGTCTTTTATAAAGACCTTCTTGGTGATTCTAAATGATAATATCGTATGTAGCAATTTAGAAATTAGAGTCAACTGCTATGGTTTTCTTTACTCACATCATTTAAGGCCGTTTGCTGTACGTAAACTTCATAAAGTGTATAATCCTGTTGCTACGTTGGCTAGCAATATAATCAACAGCTTGTGTAACTGAGGAGAATTAAATCAATAGAAAATTAAATCTTGGCTGTTGTTTCAGGGTTTCAGTTAGAATGAACTATGTGAAATCACCTAAGAGAAATTTAGGCAGGAAAAGGCAGATTGCCTTACTAACTATCTGGACATGGAAAGGTTTTCCTAGTGTAACTCCTAAGTGAAAGTTAGGCAAGTTCAGAACAAGATCTTATGATCTGCTGTTATTGCTACTTTGTTTTCAAAAAACAGTTGTCCCAATATGCTGTCTTTTGAACGGTGCCCCGAGGGAATGGTGAAGAGTTGGCTCATCTGGACGAGACATGGAATTAAAGATGAGACAGGCAGCATTTGTAGACCTCCGTATGTCATTCCTACTTCTGATCCTATCTACCTCGCTGTGCCTGTAGGAGGCCAAGAAGTCAGCTCCTGAAGGAACGCTGAGGGCAAGTGGGCATGGGCCACCATCCTCCACACATATTTCACCTACTTCCGAATGGCCTTCGATTCCTTTTCTGAATCTCTTCTTCCTTGGGAAAGTTTACCACAAGAAAAAACAAGGACAGGGATGAAGAAATTGTGCATATTACCGAGTGTATCTGGATGGAAGATGAGGATAGGAAGGTTTATGTAGAGGGTAATGAGATGAAGAAAATCATAAAGGGAAAGAGGAGAAGAAGAAATGGGATCAGGTGAGGAATAGGAAGAGACAGAATGTGTCTGCTCATAAGTCTTAAAGATCAATTTGCTGATGAAATAATAATTTACTATATTAAATACATAATATATTAAGGACCTCATTTGTTCTATTAGTTTGATCTGTCAGAAATTTTGGATGCTCAGAGATAGTTATATTATTCTACCAAACTAATAAAAGAAGACAGAGAGAATACGTAACACGGGTAAGCTCAGTGAAAATTTGTGCAGCCAACAGAGTGGTTTCTGACTCTAATTTTTAAAAGCCATTTTCACATATGTATTCTGAATACACCTGTGCCTTCAAATTGTGTGCATGTGGGAGGGACTTGTGTGTCTGTTGAACAAGTGGCATGTGTGAAATCTGCTGACATATTTCTTACATGTGGAAATTGTAACTTCAACCGCTGCAGAGGCTGTGTGCCCAAGTGAAATGTCACTTGGACCTCTGTTGTGCTAAACAAAATCAGGAGCTTAAATGTATACATCACACCAAAATATTTTTCGGTTAAAGCAAGCTTAGTCTTTAAAAACATAAGCACTCATAGAAAGCCCAACCATATTCTGCCTTGAAGATTCAAAAAGGCACTTACGCAAATGTAATGACAGTGAAGTCGAGCCAGTTCCATGGGTCCCGAAGGAAAGTAAAATCTTCTAAACAGAAACCCCTTGCAATAATTTTTATAAGTGATTCAAAAGTATATATTCCTGTGAAGGTGTACCTGGAGGCAAGCATCCAAAAAAGACTTGATAAAGCAATAATTTTCTTTTATAGCATATCAATTTCTTATCACTCTGTCAGTGGAAGAGATGAACATTAAAAAAGGGAATCTAAGTAGGTGGATGTTATTTTCATGAAAATAAAACATATCCCTAAATTTAAATTCCTTCCCTCCCATATGAAGGGTTGTTTTTTGAGGGTCCTAAAAGTGGAGTGAGAAATACAAGCTGTATGAAGTCTATGTGGCTACTGCTTGAAATGTCTTGGTATTGACATAAGTGAATAGAACCTCCTGAGAATTATCCAGTACATTCATGTAATGGAGTAGCCAATCAATACTATTGCAGAAGCATAAAATGATATTCCTTTAGAAAGTAAAAAACTAATTTCAATCATGTTTAATGAATGAGAGAACATTGACAAATTAGCAAGTCTTGTGGTTTTCCCTTTCTAGAAGATAAGACAGTTCACTAACTTGGAAAAAGGATTTTGTTAACATCCGATAGGATAATTCTAGGGTCTTATGAGGTAAAATTTAATTTAGAATAAAATGTTGGGCTAATTCAGAAATGTACATGTTTCCAAAGTTTTAACCTTCTACTCAGAAGTTAGAGAACAAAATTACAGAAACCAGTGGGACTGAAGACCTATGGGTCTAACATGTTAACTTCAACACCTTAGGAATTCTTTGTATATAAATTTTATTACATCCTGTTTGGATCTCTGTTTCTTTTATAATTGGTTCCAACCTGGAAGTGTCCAGGTAGAGAAGAGGCTCTTGGGAATACCCTCGTGGTTTTGTTTTCAGGGTCAGCAGCCACAGAGCAAAAGAGGTTACAACCTGGGCAGGATGAAGAGCCCTGGCAGAAATTAACACAAATCCAGCCTCTCTGCCATAGAGGTAACCCAGAACAGAGTCATCAGTGCAGTTAGTAATGCTTTAAGTTTCCACAAACACTACCCTTTCACTTCAGTTAGTTTAACCCTCAGTTTAAATGGAATTTTCAAGTTGTAAAACCCCAAATTTGGGGATTTTTTTTTCAGTGAATTTTTTGATGACAGTACTTGAAACTGATTTAGGCCTGACAAGAAGTAGATGTGCCTGATGGAAATGAAAACCCAATGAGGATCAACATTGTCTTCTCACGGCATGTGTAACATTCCCTTGTAAATTCTGAACTCATTGAATTCATCTGGAAATTTAATTGGAGTCAAGGTTTACCATATTGGCTCTCTTCTGCAATTGCTTTCATCACATTTGCTTTGGCCACTGTAGATCCTAAAGGAAATACGGTGAGTGTCTGAGAATATTGGCCTTCTGATAACCATCATATACAGGTGAAAGACAGATATTAGATCCAACAACACCACCAGGCCTGAAAGCAAATGTCATTTGTCTTCCTGCTTTGTACTTGTGCCTAGAGATGGCTTTAATAAAAATATTCTTCAGTTTTATTTAGAAGGTACACTGAGGCATAGTTTCAAAATCTGTATCTATATATAGATATAAATATACATGTCTATATGTCTACATATCTATATAGTCATATTTATAACACACACATACACATAGTAGGTGGTTTCAACATAAATTGAACTTACTCTACATTCTTTGTCCAGTCAGGAGGATTACTCATTGTCATAAACACACAGTTCGTCAAAATAGTGCACATAATTAGCATGCTGAATAATGTAGATTATTGTTAAGGAACACGCAAAAGAAAATCCAAATTCATGTATTATATTATATAAAACAAACATTGAAAGATTAAACTGCAGTTTAGCCAGGATACAGTGACTAATACACTGTGGGTAATTATCTAATTTCTTCAAATTTCAGTTTTGTCATTTGCAAAATGTAGGTAATAATATCAACCTTCAGAGTAGTACTATAGATTAAGTGAGATAGTGTACAGTGTGTTGTATAGATTGAGATAATGTATAATGTTTATATAAGTATGAAGTATTGTTTTAATACTATTACTGAACCAATATATTTGCCTCCCAGAGGAGTTTAGTGGGAAAGCTGTGCAAAGTAGAGTAGTACAGTTTTTGGGCAGAGAAGCCTGATTTGAATTAATTCAGGTGGCTAAAATAGCAAATTGTTAAGGAAGGCACATATAAGCAATACTGTAATTTCTTAAGTACATATTATATATATATATATATTTTGTGTGTGTAAAAAAACCCCATGTAGTCAGAGTACAGCATGGTCCTGGGTCAGGTTGCTCTATTTTGACTGAGTTTGAACAAGTTCAGCAGCACTGAATACAAGTAGAAGTGAAAATCCCCAAAGGCCAGGACTTAATGTGACATGAATGTAATTAAAATTCAACATAAAAGTGATCTTGGGCAATTCACTCAGCCACTCTTGCCACGGAATCTTATGTCTCCAGTGACTTTCATACAAGGTAGCTAATCAAGTGTAGACTTGGCCGGCTTCAGGTGCAGATGAAATTTGTTAAAATGTGGAAGGTTCTTGGAACAGGCCTATATATTAGTAAATATCATCCAAGTGTTAGCTAAAACAAATGACTAAGACATAACAGAGCTGAAAGGGACCTTGAAAAAAACAACTAGTCTAATCACTACATTTCAGAAATCAAAGAAATAAGGCCCAAGCTCTAGGGAAATTAGATAACTTGGCTGAGGACTAGAACACAAGTTTCCTGCCTTCATATCCAATATTCTTTCCACTACAGTTAACTGCCCAAATAAAAATTTTCCAGAAGTGAAAAAGGAAGTTTTCATCAAATGACCACATGATGGCACTAGGAATACAAACTAGGATAAGGTAACCTCCATAAACATAAGAACCTTGAACATATTATTTGTTTCAAATCTTCTAATAATTAAAAATGGCATATTTATGCCACTAAGGAATCTCTTGCCATCAGGTTAAAAGTAGAAATGGCCTTTTCAGTTTTATAATCTTTTTTTTAAAAAAATCAGGTATCATGCATTTATGAAAATTACAACAGTAGTTCTACATTTATCATCACCAAAGCCATCAAATGAGACATAACCAGAAATAAAGTTTTTGCCAATGATATGAATACCTAAATTTAGTTGGAGTCCTTTTTAACACCAATGGAAATTGCAAAGTCAAATCCCTAAAGATCGTTTGGTAATATAATCTCAGCTTCTTTCATTAACTCCCAGAGTCGTTACTAAGCAATCCGTTTTACATGACAGAGTCATAATTCAATGACTTACATTTGAAATTCAGCCAATATTTCCATATTTCCTCATGAATTTCATTTGGAAAGTTCAAGAATTAACTAAGTATTGGCCAAAGCCGCCTGAAATTCTCCCATAGAAAATATACTTAAAGGTTTATTCTAAGGTAAACTAAAATGTTTTATCTAATAGGTATGTCTAAACTTGGCTCTAGAAATATATTTCTCTGTTATTATATCATTACTTATTGCAAATTCTAGATAATCACAAATTTTGTGGTAAAGATGGTAAAGATACATATGGCCATCTAAAATTAGATTTGTAAGACTCAATCCATACAAGTATTTTTAGGAAGATACATATATCTGTATATAAAGTGTTAAAGGCTAGGTATAATATATATTTGAAAGATAAATATATATGTGCATATGTATATATGCATATATATAATGTTAAAGACTTTGTAAGTTTCAGTGACATATCTATGACCAATAAACTGTAAGAATAAGGCTTATATGACAAAAGATACAAAATGAGAGTAATAAAAGCCACAGAACATGGACATTTCCCAAGCTAATTTTATATTTAGCTACAAAGCACTTATAGATTACACACATAGTTACTATGGATCATTTCAAAAGGATATGAATGTACCAAAATCTTAATAGCTATTTTCCTAAGAGGATTGAAGGGAGTTAAAATGTACAGGGCAGAGGTGGCACTGAACCGGAAGATGGCCTTCCCTTTATTCAATACTATAAAAGTCTGTAAGACAGGAACACAACATACAAGTATAAAAGTATAAACCATTTAAACTCTATTGCCTACTTCTGTTATTTGTCATAATGAATTATTCCAATGTTGCAGCTTTTAAAGTACACCATGCAGACAAACGGTTACTTTTACAGGACTGTTAGAGTCCTTTAGAGAGGACATTCAATGGTGTCATCTACCTTTTACCTGATACTTACCTGCAATTTTATCATACATAAGGTATTTGGTCAAGAGAATTGGTTTATTTTGTTAATATCTTAAACATCTGACTTGAATGAAAGTCTTAAATCGGTGCGTATTTTATTTCTTTCTAAAATTCTTAAGACACTACATTTCTTTATAGTGATTTCAGCTTTCCCAATTCGAATATCTTGAAAATTAATCCTATAGAATGCAAAATCATTCAATAGAACTAGTACTTTTTTCAAAGTTATTTTTAACCATTTATTCTTAAAATAAATCTTATCATCTATTGGTAATAGGAAATAAAAACAGCCACCATAAGACCCGCTCTTGAGCTAGATGGACACAATCCAATAATTGATTTTTGGAAGCCAAGCTCCTTGGAGAGTATCTGTTGACTGGGAGTGCTAAATTCTGTATTGGGATTTCTGAGTTAGCTGACACATTGAATTCTAATCCCAATTGACTGCTCATCTCATGTAGTGCTTTTTTAGTATGAAGGAAAAGCTCAAAGCCCCTGAAGAATTTAGGATCCATGAACGTGAATGGAATTGCATTCCAAATATTAGATATATTTGAGAGCAATTAGCAATGTTCAGGCAAAAAAAAATAAAGTAACAATACACAATAGCATAAATAACATAATGAAGGATTCTGACTCAGTGTTTCTTAAGGCATTTACTAATAATAACATAACATAAAATTTACCCTCCTAATCATTTCTAAATGTATTGTTTGGTACTGATTTTTAAAAAGAATGTATTATATGGCTTATTATAGTAAAGTACCTTAGCATCTTTTAAATATAATTAGTTCAATAAAAATTTCATTACTACAACTCCTCAGGATAACATTCACTGCATGAAGTGACTTCAAAACCGAAGAAAAAGTTCAAAATTGGTGGTGGAGGAGAAAAGGCTGATAAGTAGCGTCTAGTTTGAAACAGTCTTCTCTTTACAACCCAAGACTGTAGAAAATTTGATTTTGTGCCTCCGAACATATTTCAAAACATAACATTTTGACTGGTTCAGGAATGAAATTCTATATATGAAATATCACTTTAAAGATACATTTATATGAGTCTAACTCTTCATACATTAGTGCTGGTCATAATTATCACTTAGCTTTTCATATATAGTTACCAAACTCAGTAACATTTATTGAGCCCCTATATGATAAGGTGTTAATATTATGAGCATTGCAAACACCTGGACGGTAGTATGGAACTAGTTTTAGGTCCAACTATTAACTTAGTTTATTCCAGTGCAAATAATGTATATTAACTAATTAGCACAATACTTGCAAAGCTCTTTGCTAGAGTTTACACAGAAAACAAAGACATGTAAGTCATGACCCCACGAAGTATATATAGTAGTGAATGTTCAACTATCTCAGCTAAAAGAAGAAAGTCTAGAAGGATAATTTATGTAGAGCAAAGCTGTCCATTAGAAATATTATGTGAATTACAAATTTGAGTCCATACGTGATTTTAAATATTCTGATAGCTGTATTTTTAAAAAGTAAATAAGCAGGTGAAATTAATAATTTTTAACCTAATATATCCATTATATTATCATTTTGTGCAACCAATATTAGAAAATTTGAGATATTTTACATCCTTCTTTTCATACCAATTCTAAGTCTTTGAAGTCTGTACTCACCACATTTAAAGCACTAGACCCACACTGGGGCAATGTCTACTGCATTTGGCAGCACAGACCTAGATGTAAACCATGCATTGTAGTGCTAGTTCAGACTCTCTTCAGCAAGGTAAAAATCAATTCTGATTTTGTTTTATTTTATTTTATATTTTATTTTATTTTTTAAAACTTTTTTTAACATTTATTTATTTTTGAGACAGAGAGAGAGCATGAACAGGGGAGGGTCAGAGAAAGAGGGAGACACAGAATCTGAAAAAGGGTCCAGGCTCTGAGCTGTCAGCACAGAGCCCAACGCCGGGCTCGAACCCACGGACTGTGAGATCATGACCTGAGCCGAAGTCGGACTTAACCGCCTGAGCTACCCAGGCGCCTCTCAATTCTGATTTTTTTTTTTTTAATTTTTTTTTTTAACGTTTATTTATTTTTGAGACAGAGACAGAGCATGAACGGGGGAGGGGCAGAGAGAGAGGGAGACACAGAATCGGAAGCAGGCTCCAGGCTCTGAGCCATCAGCCCAGAGCCCGACGCGGGGCTCGAACTCGCAGACCGCGAGATCGTGACCTGGCTGAAGTCGGACGCTTAACCGACTGAGCCACCCAGGCGCCCCTCAATTCTGATTTTAAAGGCAAACCAAGAAAAACAGGCAAACACCCTGCTATTCAACAGCTTGACAATCTGGAAAGTAACAGTAGGAAAATATAAGTAGATTTTTTTTTTAAAACTTAAGTAGTTATTAAGAGTGTAGACTCTGGAGTCAGGGGTCTGGCTCAAGTGTGGCTCCATAGCCTTCCAGCAGTGGGATCCTAGACAAGTTACTTCATTTCCGTGACTCATTTGCCTCATTTGAAAAAATGGGAATAAATATACTTAGCTCACAAAGTTGTTGTGATTCCAATTCAGTAGAGATTCTGATGCCTAGTATTGTGTATTTTTAGTAAATAACTCAGGTGATTCTTCAATAGCAGGGCTGTGAATCTGTGTTTGTTAACAGGTAATTTTTAAAATTGCCCGAATTGTCAATGATTATGTTGTATGCATGCGTTAAAATCCTTCCCCCTGACCTATAATAACAATATATAATAATAACAATTATAACAGTTTGGTAGGAATTGCTATTTATGAATCTGTGCTTGTTACTATCTAGTGATTTTGTTTCTGAGTTTTTATTTTATTTTATTTTAACATGAAATTTATTGTCAAATTGGCTTCCATACAACACCCAGTGCTCCTCCTAACAGGTGCCCTCCTCAATGCCCATCACCCACTTTCAGCTACCTCCCACCCCCCCCATAAACCCTCATTCTCATTTTTTAAAAAATGTTTAATGTTTATTTATTTTTGAGAGAGAGAGAGAGAAAGGGAGAGAATGATTAGGGAAGGGGCAGAGAGAGAGGGAGACATAGAATCCAAAGCAGGCTCCAGGTTCTGAGCTGTCAGCACAGAGCCTGATGCGGGGCTTAAACTCACAAACTATGAGATCATGACCTAAGCTGAAGTCGGCTGCTTAACCAACTGAGACACCCAGGCGCCCCTATTCTCAGTTTTTAAGAGTCTCTTATGGTTTGGCTCTCGTCCTCTCTTTTTTTTTTTTTTTCCTTTCCCTCCCCCATGGTCTTCTGTTAAGTTTCTCAGGATCTACACTATGACCCAGCAATAGCACTGCTAGGAATTTACCCAAGGGATACAGGAGTGCTGATGCATAGGGGCACTTGTACCCCAATGTTTATAGCAGCGCTTTCAACAACAGCCAAATTATGGAAAGAGCCTAAATATCCATCAACTGATGAATGGATAAAGAAATTGTGGTTTATATACACAATGGAATACTACTTGGCAATGAGTTTTTAGATAGTTGATTTGTTTATAATTTTTTATCCAAGGTGGACATTGAATTTAACAAGCCATACTTTTCCAGTCTCCTTTTCTTTTTTCTTTTCTTTTCTTTTTTCTTTTCTTTTCTTTTCTTTTCTTTTCTTTTCTTTTCTTCTTTTCTTTTCTTTTCAAAGTTTATTATTTTTATTTATGTTGAGTGAGAGATAGAGAGCAAGAGGGGGAGGGGCAGAGAGAGAGGGAGACAGAATCTCAAGTAGGCACTGCACTGTCAGCACCGAGCTTGACACTGGGCTCGAACCCACGAACTATGAGACCATTACCTTAGCTGAAGTCAAGAGTCAGATGTTTAACCGACTGAGCCGCCCAGGCACCCCTCCAGTCTCTTTTTCTGAAGATGTCCACTACCTTTTCTTTCAATCTAGGGGCCATGTTACTTAAAATAAATAGTTCAAATTTAAGGTCCAATTTCATATTTATCTAAACATTATCAAAAAATTACCAAATAACAGGACTGCCTCTAAATATACAGCATTTGCCTGCCCTTAAAATAAACACAGTGGCAAAAGTAACAGAGGAAGGTTAGCAATGATCATGAACAAGAGAAAATGTAGAAAACACTATTGGTTGATTGAATTTATGCGTTAGCTTCAAAATTTAAAACAAGCAATTTCAACTTGTATATATACTGGGCTCCAAAAATATATTTGGAAAACAATTATTTGAAACTTTGAATATATTTTCCCACAGAAGAATATATACAAATACATACATAGACACATATACATGTATATTTACATACACTCAAAAGCCGATGTAACTCTTAATGAAATGGAATTCTGTATTAATGGTACTGTGAAACTTTATCACTGTGTATAAGAAAATGTGACTCTGCAAATGGCGAAAGAATTCCAAGTTGGGCTGCAACTAGCCGTCACCCCTTGGCTCTGTCTTCCGCGAGAAGTGGAATCAACCTAAGCTGCTGATTTGAGAATGGGTTCTAGAAAGAGAACTATGTGGCAGAGGAGATACGTTTCAGAAGTTTGGGGTATAAAGAACTTCATAGAAAGTCAAGAGATTTCTATTAGTGTGCAGCTCTGGGAACATTTCTCATCTGGATCAATGCCATGACATCTAATTGTTCTTTTTCTCTTGTGGGTGTTCTAAACGATCTTACTTACTTCTCTGTCTATTTTGTGATAACCTCTAGATTCAGGCCAAGATTTTCCTCCTTTTCTGGCTCACTGGGGAAGGGGAAGTTTTCATACAGGTTTACCACCTGACTGAAGGGAGCATGTAATATTTAATAATTATTTTCTCGGGGTGCCTGGGTGGCTCAGTAAGTTAAGGGCCCAACTTTGGCTCAGGTCATGATCTCACAGTTCGTGAGTGCAAGCCCCAGTCGGACTCTGTGCTGACAGATCAGAGCCTGAATCCTGCTCCAGATTCCATGTCTTCCCTTCTCTTCGCCCCTCCCCCTCTCAAGCTCTGTCTCTCCCTCTCTCAAAAATAGGTAAACATTAAAAGAAATTTTTTTCACTCCTGGTCTTATTCTATTTTTCCCTTTAGGCTAGGGATAATCAGCTTAAAGAATAGCCTGTGGCACCTGTCCGCCTGTGGCCCACCCAAGCTTCAATATCTGGCCTTCACCTGATTACACATGTGGTCTTTAAGCCAGGGATCACAAGCCAAAATGCCCACTGAGGCTGGGTGGTGGGAGGTCCCTATCAATTTTTGATGTGCGAATCAGTGATGCCACATATTATAAGAGAAATCCTAAATATACATGATTATAAATGCATGCATGTATGCATGAATGTGTGTGTGTAATCTCTTGGTTTATACATCTTGGAAACTAATTCAAAATAAACATTATTGCATGAGTCTAGCAAAATCTATCTGTGGGCTCAATATCTCACAGTCAGTCAGTTTTTTAAAAAAAATCTCTGCTTTAAGCCCATGCAAAACAGAAGAAGAATTTGTACCCAGGAAAGAGTCTGTAAAATTGCTTGTCCCTTGGCTTTAGCTCCATGGAATAATGGGGGTGGGGCCAGTGCAGGAGATGACCCTACAGGAGATGCCCAGCTGGGCTCTTATCAGCCAGGTTACAGCTGCCTCTGCTTCTGCCTCAGAGAAGAAAAACTATAACACAGGCGCAAATAAAATCTGGGGGTCAAATATTTCCCAGTCCGTATCTTTAGCCTATACCATGGCTGTGGTACCTTATTATATGCTCAATTTTTCTTTGACTAGAGGGGACTAATTTGAGGTCCAGTTTTATCACAGACTTGCTATGTGAGAACTATGAGCAAACTGTTCCCTGCTGATTTCTACATCTGAATAGAGAAGATGTGAGTGCCCATAATCAATTCTAAAGTGCCATATAAATACAAGAATTAAAGGGTTAAAAGTGTGTGTTTGTCTGGTTCTCAAATACATACATATACTAACACTTGAGCATTTGAAAGCAAGATCAATTTTTATATTGGAAGTTTGTTGCTCCATCTTTCCTCCCAAATTTCATATTCAGAAAACAATGCCATCAGCTTCTTCTTGTCTGACACTTGGGCACCTCCAAAATAGATTCAGCTCCCACCTATTATTCTGTCTTCATTGTAAAACATCTAGACTAAACCTTCATCAAGACTCCCAACTTGATTGGGGTACCTGGGTGACTCAGTTGGTTAAGCATCTGGCTTCAGCTCAGGTCATGATCTCACAGTTCATGACTTAGAACCCCGCAATGGGTTCTGTGCTGACAGCTCAGAGCCTGGAGTCTGCTCCGGATTCTGTGTCTCCCTCTCTCTCTGCCCCTCCCCTGCTTGTGCTCTCTCTCTCTCAAAAATAAGGAAACATTACAAAAATTTTTTTAAAAAAGACTACCAACTTGATCTTTAAAAACATAAAGTGGACCATGTGACTCCTCTACCCAAAGCCTACTTAGAATTCATTTTGCCCTTAACCTTCAAACTCTTTAATATGCACTACAAAGTACTTTTTTTCTAACCCTGGCCCACCTGCCCAACCACATCTTATTCTCTTACTACTTATTATAGAGGCACATAATTTAAGTTTCCTGAATCTGTCCTCTTTGGAAAAAAAATAAAAGGTATTTATCACCCTATATTATCTGGTGGGAAATATAATTGTCTAATTATTTTTGAACTTGATCCAAACCTACCGTATCTCAGAATTTTGGTTTTTACCAAGGCAGGGGATGTCCCTGATTGAGAAGAAATAGTGAAGTGACAAGTCAGGTTTGGGAAATACTGCCAACTGAAGAGATGAGGAGTCCAGCTTGCAAAGTGGCATGAGTAGAGGGCAGGAACAGCAGTGATGGGCTTATATGTATTCCATAACAGACTTCTCTTTTCCATTGGTATTATCAGTGCAAAGACTGCAAACCAGAAGCAGCATGGCAATGGGCCACGGAAGCTGACAGATCTGTTTTAAATCTAGTGTCTGTTACTTAATAGCTTTTGTGATCTTAGGCAAATTACTTCACCTCAGTTTCATTATTTTAAAATAAAGACAAGGGTTATCTGGGAAGGACATGGGGATTAAATAAGAACTGTAAATATCCTGATACATAGTGCATAGAGTACAGAGCCATTATTTTTGCCTGCCTGGCACGCCTTCTTCTGTGGTCTACACCTCTTCCTTTGAGAGAACACCTCTCCACTGCCTGCCCACATGACTTGGGTGGAGCCGACCCACCCCTTAGCATGTTGACCACCCCTTAGGTCAACATGTGGCACTAACCTGGTCAATGAGATCATCACATACCCTAGGCTACAGTAATTGATTCAGAGGAGGTCATGTGAACTAACTACAACCAATTCCAGGACTTCTGCTAGAGCTTTTGAAGAAAAGTGAGCTCTTTTTCTTGGGGTTATTAGGCTGTAAGCTGTTAGCTTGGTGCCACTGGTGGCTATTTCTGTCATCTTGTGGGAAGAGCCAGCCTGTGAATGCAGCCAGCATAGGAAAAAGTAGAGCCAAAAATAAAAAAGAACTGAGTCCTGACATTGTTCTTTCAGGTGCTGGATCCTTTGATATTAACATGAGATTTACCCCACAAATACATTTATTGATTGATTAATTAGTTAGCTTCTTTGTTTTCAGAAACTAGTTTTTGTTAGATTTTTATCACTCTCAGTTGAAGGGTTTCTTACTAATATAGCTGGTACTTAATAAATGCTAGCCATTATTTTACTACCACCATCATCTGGGATTGTTTCTGAGACAGAGATGGGGAGATGACAAAGAAGAACGGGGCATAAGGAAGAAATAATGGATGAGGAGGAGAAAGATTTGGAAGTCAACTATAGTGCCTTGGATGTAAGAGAGAGCCTTGGATGACTGCTAATTCTAAAAGACCTAATGATGTGCCAAAAAAAATACATTAATTGGGGGGCTGTCCATAGGACGATTTATGGAATCATAAGCTTTTACTTACCATCTACTTTTCTGATTTTCCATTCAATTACTTTTACAAGAAAACTCCCTGATTTCAGTTAAAAACAAAGCAAACAACTCTCTCTACCCAATATAACAATTTAAAACTCCTGCAGCAACAACAGACTAGGCATTTATTTGAAATCACAAGTTCATATATGACTCTTCATGCAGCTCCAATGAAGAGGAAGTAGGCATCTTTTTAAAAAGAGCTGATAAAAAGGGAGGATAAGGTGTTCATAAATGGCCCGTAAAATAATAAAGGAAAGAATACATTTTTAAACGGATACATTTCTACATTCCATAATTAATAAACATCCATTTTCACCACAGATCTAAAATACTTCATTCTATTTCCAGTACCCTGTCACAAAGGATATTTTCTTCCATGGTACTAGTGAGTCATCTGTAATTTTAAGAAGAACATGAGAAGAAAGAAGTTTTCTGTAATAAAGAGTAGGTGAAGAATTTCAATGTATAGCCAAATGGTGCAAAATTAACCCAAGCTATGAAATAAAAAACTGTGGAAAAAAGAACCATAGGGAAAAAAAAAAAGTTTTGTTCATAAGCTAAATGTGCCCTGCCACATAGCTAAAGTAAATAAACAAACAAAAGGAACACTGCCTGAAATCATGTTTTGAAGACCACTGGACCAGAGCTAAGATGGTATGGAAAATTCTGTGACTGTATTCTGACAGCATTGTTATTTTAGTTTTTAGTTCTTACCTTGGACTGCTGAAGGATTAAAACATCAGAGGGTCTGGAAATGCTTCCATGCATCAGGAATGTTCATGAGATGGTCGCTACTATTTCTTTAGTTATTACTATAATATCACTGACCGTGAAATAAACTACTTTAACAATTTTAGTAGAACTTTCGAACATTATATAATGTGCACAATTTAAACTAGGGCAAAGAAGATAAAAATATGTGGGCATATGCCATCTGAAAATACACCATCAGCAATGACATTTCCATAAGCTCACTGACATTGTCTTTTTAGAAGATCACAGAGGGTTTTAGTGTGGCTTACACATATATTTCTTTTATGGATACCACTGTACTTTAAAATATAACATAAAGAATAGGTTCTGCAGCCATTTTTATAGTAGGCTTGCTTTGTTTATTCTGTATATTAATAAGAAAGAAACTAGACTTTGTACATAGATATAAATGGCACATTATTTATTGTACCTCAGTAAAACCTTAGGGAAGTAAGTCACTGGCCTACTGATATTTGCATATTCCAGCTCATTCAGGAATAGAATAAAATCCACATCCCCAATATGAGTAATAGTTTTTTTCTAGTGACATTTTTCCTGAAAAACTTTTTTTCTAGGGACATTTCCACCATTAAGCGCTTTATCTATGCCAGGAGTATTGTGTGTATGTGTGATCCACTGTTTTAATGAAGGCCACTCTGCTGATCTCAGATTTCCAAGTCATAAGACAAAACTAGTCATCAAACATCAAAAGAAATATTCATAATTATTCCAACTTTAATCAGAGCAAACTAATTCAGAATTTAAGACTATTCCTCGATACTGAAATAACCCAATTATGGAAGAAAATGTAAGACTAGAAAACAAGTAATGGCAACCATAGTCTCAAAATATGAAAATGCAAAAGAAGGACATTTTAAACACATAGCTTAGTCATGTGTCCTAAACACACAGCTTAGTCATGTGTCCTAAGCTTGCAATGTTACTTTTTAAGGATTCCAGTCCTCCAGAATGTTTCATTTGTATTGCACTTTGAATGGCTTACACTGGAAGACTTGCTGGATGTCAGCCCAGTGTTAAGGCAATAGATGTGCCTTGCCTTGGGGAAAACTCCTTCCTGATAACAATATTTCTCTTATCAGGTTGTTCTGCTTGCACAATGTGATTTGTTCCAAAATGCCACAATGTTTTTCCTTCCTCACACAATGTGCATTTGAAGATAAGGATGGATGGTGTTAGAGGCAAGTAGGAATGTGAACCGAACAAAGTTTGTAAGGGTTACTTCAGCACAAGAATCTGGCTGGCTTCCTTCAGAGTTGGTCTTCAGAGTTGGTCTTTAATCCTCAGTTTGAAGACCTTTCTTTTAACTATTTGAAAGGGCCTGCATAATTTTCTTTTCCATCTGACCTCTTTGTTATAAGCCAATTGTTGGCTGTTTGGGGACACTCCCTCAAGACAACAACTTTTATTGGTCTGAAAACTCTTTAATTTAAAGGACAGATTGAGTGGATAATCTGGTTTCCACATAAAGAATCACTGCCCCTGTCAACATGTATTAGCTTGGCCTTTCTCAAAGCATTCGTTTATTGTTCTATACGTAAGGACACCGTACATGAGCTGGGATGCTAGATATCAGCCCTGTTTGATGAAGGGGTAGACTCTGGGTAGCTTTAATAATTTTTAGATAGTAATTACTACCAGAGAGGTGGGACATAGATGTCAGGGGGTAGCAAAAGCCCTGCTAAGGATGAAGTCCAGTAACCCATGATAACAGCACCTCTAAACAGGCTGCTTCAATAATGAAGCAATTTTAAATATGTTAAAATGTTTGTCTGATTATCTGCATTGTCACCTTCCTTATACAAATAAACCCTTCATCATTTGATTAATTTGGATTTTAGTTTTTGCAGACATTACATTAAATTAATTTCCAAAGGACTGATTTAATGATAAAGTGCAACTTATAATTTAAATGGTAGTTATGAAATGGATAAAATCTTACCTGCTAAGATTTAACAATAGTATGTTAAAAAGGAAAGTTGAATAAAAGATAATGAAATCTATGGGAGATGATTCTTTATCTCTTTCTTTAGTGTATAATGGGCAAACCAGTTTTTAAGAAGGGAAAGTAAGTTATGCTGAAATTGGTTATAGCCTGAAAAGTTAAAAAAAAATCTGAACACAGTGAAAATTTTACCTGTGAAACTGCAGCAGTCAATAAGAAGTGATTTGCAAAACGGTCTCAAATGCACATATTAAAATTGTTAAGCTTATACATTTAATAAGGACTACTTGATACAGGCTGTGCCAGCAACCAAAAGAGTTCCTAAAAGTTTTGGGGGTATTTTAAGGCCTATGCCCAACTGAAAAATTTTACCTGCCCAATTGCAATCTTTTTACCCTACCCTTCTACCAAGAGTTCACAAACATATTGTGTCCAGTGAAAAAGATAATAAAATGTTGCAAATTAACTAGTCATAAGTTTAATCTAAAATTAATACAATAAACTTTTTCAATTTTATCTTTTTCTATGCTTTCCTTCTTGGTTTGGTGTAATCATAGTCATAATGAAAGGTTGGGTGCTTAATACAAGGTATTCATTTCAAGCATAAATAGAAAACGCAAGCATTTAAGTATTGTTTTATAGGTTCTTCAGAATACAATATTTATGTTAATCTTACCAGTATCAATATACCTCCACCAAAATATTGAATACTTTTTTGAAATAAAAATATTGTAAGCAAAATTTTATTTTATGTGTTAATAATACTGAGAAAAAATGGTTGAATAGCTGTCATTATTTAAATCTTGATTTAACACTTTGTGATACAGAAATTCAGTTGTTACATAATTCAGTTGATTGAGATACTGAGTTTTGATGGCTGTCACTGCTAAAAATGATACTTCCCAAAGACACATGGATCCAAATGGAAAAAGCACATTATTAGTTACTAAAACTGTAGTTTGTAGAGGAATGTTCTTTTCCAAGTAGAGAAAAGTTTCTGCAAGAAGTTGAGTTATTATATATAACATAATTTAGAAATTGAAAACCTTGTGGCGTCAAATTTTGTTCTATGAGAAATTAATACTAATATTTTAAAAGTCTTTATCTGTCCCTAAATAAAAGTTTAGGGATAACTTGGGATAATTTTAGGATTTTCAAGTACAGAAAACACACAAAATTGCATAGTGAATACAATCTCTGGGGAGATTTAATTTGTTAAATTAGCTGCCTGCCTACAACATACATTTATGTTCAGGTATTTGTTGTGGTGCATCTGGGACAGCTTCATCTGTTATGACATAATCAATTTGTTTTTCATGGATGTATATGCATAAAACACACATAAATGTATTTTATTTCTTAAACAGAAGGATACTTAAGACTTTCTGCTAATTTGGCATGTTTCGGTGCTATAACAGTCCAAGGTACTCAGTAGGCAATTAGGAGTAAAATATGCCCAATAAAAAACACTCACTTTTTTATTGATATAGTACGGGTCCAGGTCCTCCAGCGGCTCTGACACCATCTCTGGAGGGATGTCTCCATAAATAAAAGGAAGGTTCTTTCCAGCTTCCAAGTCACTATTTGGCTTTGGGCCATTTTCATCATCATCTTTCTTGTCTGGTTTGGGATTCTTAGCCTTTTCTTCTGCAATGCGTCTTTCAATAGCCGCAAGAGATTCTCTGGTGAAGAAGTTGAAGCTGTCAGGTCCTGGTGGTACAAGCACTGTTTGCTCCATCTTGTCATCCTGCACATTTTAATTACCATTTACTCTGCATATGAAAGTCCTAAAAAAAAAAAAAAAAGGATGCAGATATTCTAAGAAGATTAAGAGAAGATTTTAGTACCTATAAACTCTGGTCATGACATATGAACCAGATGATTAAAATTTTTGTTCCCATTTAAATTAAAATGAAATTCCTAGGGGTGCCTGGGTGGCTCAGTAGGTTAAGGGTCCAATTTCAGCTCAGGTCATGATCCTAAGGTCTGTGTTGACAACTCAGAGCACGAAGACCGCTTCAGATTCTGTGTCTCCTCCTCTCTCTGTCTCTCCCTGCTCATGCTCTGTCCCTGCCTCTCTCAAAAATGGATAAACATTTTAAAAATATTTAAAAAAGTGTAATTCCTAAATAGGATTTTTTGTGTGTGTTGTAAGAACATTTAACACAAGATGTACCCTTTGAACAAATTTTTAAGCGTGCGAGATAGAATTGTTAACTACAGGCATACAGTTGTATAGCAGATATAGAACTTATTCATCCTGCATAACTGAAACTTTATACCCATTGAATGTCAACTTTCTACCCGCCCCCGCCCCCCCTCCAGCAACCACCACTCTACTTACTGCTTCAATGGCTTTGGCCTAACAGATGTCCTTTCTAGCTCAGGTTTTGTTAAATGTCCCAAGTTTATTAATTCTTGTGCTTTGCCGATACAGTAATTGTGCCATAACTTAAGGAAGTGATTCAACTATAGCCTTAATTAAAGTACATTAGGCTAAATACCATCATGTCCCTAATGGACCATTTACTCTGGGAGCTACCCAGACGAGGATATATCCCCCATAGGGGCAATGGATAGCTTAGGAACAGGATGAAGTGGAAAGGGAGATATCTCTGAGAGGGTATATCATCCAACCCTCTAGTCCTAACAAGTGGCTCCTGACCAAGCTGGTCAAAACAGTTGGCTCCAGCCACCTTTTTTTTTTTTTTTAATGTTTATTCATTTTTGAGACAGCATGAGTGGGGGAGGGGCAGAGTGAGAGAGGGGGACAGAAGACTCAAAGCGAGCTCTGAGCTGACAGCACAGAGCCTGACGCAGGGCTTGAACTCGTGAACTTTAAGATCATGACCTCAGCCGAAGTCAGACACTCAGCCAGGTGCCCCACTGCAGCCAGCCTTAATAACCAATCAAATAGTCACTGCTGCCTGAGTCACAGACCTGAGTCTTCATCTAATCTGAGATTGAGACAGCTGGAATTGTGGCTGACTTATGACATTAGCCATGCGAGGGCTGGCTTATTTGAACACAGACAGAGACGGTTCAGTGTTGGACAAATGCCATTTATGTGGCTAGGAATGAGAGAAAGACTAGGCTGGAAAAAAAATTCCTAGATTAGGCCTCAGATGGGAAAAGATAGCTATACATATAGGAGACAGCAGGATTCTCCTGTTTCAGGAAAAAATTATCAGAAAGAAGCCAGGGTGCCAACAAAAACGGAAGTGTTTTTCTTCACTAAAGCAATAATGCTATTCTTGCTGATTCTATAGTCCTATACAGCTAAACATATTATTAGCACCCGAGGCAAAACTCTCAACTCCATGCAGCAGAGTCAGATCTGATCTGATGCCAGGAGCCAAATCCCAAATGTATTGTTTCAAGGTATATTTAATATGAGCTCAAATTTCACAGATATTACTGAGCCAAAACTTCCCAGAGCCTAAGCTACCACTTGGATATGAGTTTTATTTGGACACTGTGTTAACTCATTAAGGTCAACAAGCTATGATACAGTTAATTGCAGCTTTGGTGAATATAAGCCACTATAATAAAATTGCAGCCATAACTGTTTGGTGAGGAGTCCTAGAGGGACCTCAAATTTCACTGAAGGAAGTCCCCACTGCTGTGAGGTTTATAACAATAGTTTTCAGTGGATGACCAGAAACAAGTGGGACATTTAAGTCTAAATTTGTATCCTCAGTGTATTAAGTGAGCTAATAAAACTTTCAGAGTTTCTTGCAGTCTACCTGTAATCAGCTTAGGGGCTGGAAGAATAGAAAAATTAAATCAGTAAATTTAAATCAATGGAAAAGGAATATCGAACCTTAAAGTTTTACTTCTCTGATGAGGCATCAGGAAAACACTGGTAGTTATTTACGTGGAAATAAAAGTTTAGGGATAACAAGTATGGTGCATTTTCTCATTAGGGAAGTATTATGACATAGATGTATATATGGTTTTTATTTTTAACTAGTTTTCTGATAGAAAATGTGTGTAATGATATAAACTCAAAACATTTAAAAGGAAATACAATGCAAACTCCCTTCCACCCGTTCTCCAACAGTCAATTCCTGTTCCCAGAGGTAAACACTGTTATCATCTTCATATATTTTTCCAGGTATGTAATAAGTAATCACTAATCACATGAGTGTATGTGTACTCATACATTCTCTTTTTTTTTTTAACATTTATTTTGAGAGACAGAGAGAGAGACAGAGACAGAGACAGGGACAGGGTATGAGCAGAGGAGGGGCAGAGAGAGAGGGAGACACAGAATCCAAAGCAGGCTCCAGGCTCTGGGCTGTTAGCACAGAGCCCAATGCAGGACTCGAACCCACAACCGCAAGATCATGACCTGAGCTGAAGTCAGATGCCTAACTGACTGAGCCACCCAGGTGTCCCCACATTTTCTATTTAAAAGTATATAGACATAGTGTCTTAGGATACAACTCCTTTGCATCTTCCATTTTTCACTTAAAAATATATATTAGAGTTCATTCCTTATCAATTTTCATAGATTCAACCATCTGTATCAGCTACCTGGTTTTCCATTGTTTGCATGCACTGTAATTTATTGAATGAACCACCCAGTTATGGGTATTCAGGTTGTTTCCAATACTTTGCTATTCTAAATAAAGCTGCAGTTAATAAATTTTATACACATATTTTCACATATACGTGGACATATTTATGGTATCAATTTCTAAAAAATGGACTTGGTTGTGCAAAAAACTGGATCTTTAATTTTGATATTATTGCAAAATTACTCACTTTGAAGTATTGATTCTCCTGATGACAATATAATGTGGTGCCTATTTGTCTACAGCTTCCCCACATAATGTGTTATTTTATTTTCAATATTTTCAATCTGATTGAAACAAAAATGGGATCTCAGTATAGTTTTAATTTGCATTTGGCTTACTCTGAGACCAGTTGAACTTTTTTTTTCATATGGTTAAGAGCTGTATTTTTTATTTTCTTTTGTATGACTTCCTATTTACATAACAGTCCATGTTATCATTTTTTTTCCTTTTTAATCTATATCAAATTTTTAGATATGACATCAGCAATTTAATGTTGGGCCTTTAAAAAAACTATATTTTTCTGAGTTTGTGGTGTTTTTGTGCTACAAGGATGTCCCTTCTCACTCTCCTTTTCAACATTATACCACAAGTCTTTTTTTTTTTTTTCAACGTTTATTTATTTTTGGGAGAGAGAGAGACAGACCATGAACGGGGGAGGGGCAGAGAGAGAGGGAGACACAGAATCGGAAACAGGCTCCAGGCTCCGAGCCATCAGCCCAGAGCCTGACGCGGGGCTCGAACTCCCAGACCGCGAGATCGTGACCTGGCTGAAGTCGGACGCTTAACTGACTGCGCCACCCAGGCGCCCCATACTACAAGTCTTAATAACTGCAATTAAGACAAGAAAAGATGTACAGATTAAGAAGGAATAAATAAAATTTGTTTGCTGATAACAAATTGTCTATGTGGAAAACCCAAAAGAAAAAATTAAAAAAAACCCTGAAACTAAAGGGAATTACAGCAAGTTTGCAGGATACAAGAGCAATATGCAAAAGTAAATTGCTTTCCTATACACAGCAATGAACAAGTAGAATGTCTGTATGAGGAAACTACAAAACTAATAAAAACAATCAAAGAAGAGCTAAATAAATGGAGATATTCCCTGCTCATGGAGAGGAAAACTCAGTAATATCAAAATGTCAGTTTTCCCAACTTAATTTCTGTTGGTCTATTGATCTATTGATCAAAGCAATCTCAATAAAAATTCCAGCAAATTGTTTTTTTGGATATTGACAAACTGATTCTTATGTTTATTTGGAGAAGCAAAAGACAGGATAGGCAACACAATATTGAAGGAGAAGAAAAAACTTGGATGACCAACAGAACCCGACTTCAGGACTTACTATAACACTAGAGTAATCAAGTAGTGTGGTGTTGGTGCAAGAATTGACCAACAGGTCAACAGTACAGAACAGAAAGCTCAGGAATAAACCCATATTACTTGAGTCAACTGATCTTTGATAAAGGAGCAAAAGCAATATTATGGAGCAAAGATAGTTTTTTTCCAATGAATGGTGCTGGAACAACTGGATGGCAAAAACATGAATCTAGACACAGACCTTACACTCTTCACAGAAACAAACTCAAAATGGACCAAAGACCTAAATGTGAAATGCAAAACTATAGAACTCCTAGAAAAGAACATAGAAGAAAATTTAGATGACCTTTGGTTTGGCAATGACTTTTAGATAAACACAACAAGCATGATCCATGAAAAAAAAAATTGATAAACTGGATTTCATTAAAATTAAAAAAAAAAACAAACTTCTGCTCTGTTAATGTTTTATTTATTTTTGGGACAGAGAGAGACAGAGCATGAACGGGGGAGGGGCAGAGAGAGAGGGAGACACAGAATCTGAAACAGGCTCCAGGCTCTGAGCCATCAGCCCAGAGCCTGACGCGGGGCTCGAACTCACGGACCGCGAGATTGTGACCTGGCTGAAGTCGGACGCTTAACCGACTGCGCCACCCAGGCGCCCCAACTTCTGCTCTGTTAAAGACAATATCAGGAGAATGAAAAAAAAACAAGCCACAGACTGGGAGAAAATATTTGCAAAAGACAAAGCAGATAAAGGACTTTTACCCAAGATATACAGAGAAGCTCCCGTTTGGGCCCTGGCTCCATATAATGGTGGAGATGATTTCAATTTTTTTAGGGCAGGGGCAATCATTTCTTTCTTTTTTTCTTTTTGTACTTTTTATTTTTTTTGATGTTTATTTATGTTTGAGAGCGAGAGGGAGAGAGGGAGGGAGAGAGAGCGAGCATGAGCAGGGGAGGGGCCGAGAGGATTCAGGGGCCAAAATCTGAAACAGGCTCCAAGCTCTGAGCTGTCACCACAGAGCCCAATGCGGGGCCCAAACTCATGAACCAGGAGAACATGACCTGAGCTGAAGTTGGACGCTCAACCAACTGAGCCACCCAGGCGCCCCCAGGGGCAATCACTTCTGAGGCATGAGTAGACTTAGCAGCATTTCAAAACTGAAGGGTTATACTGTGTTCCTGTGTCTGAAATTCTTCCTGCTGGTACCACCAAGCTACAACTAAGGAGAAACACATTTCATGGCTTCCCTAGCTTCAACCCCTTCACAGGTTTGTTTAGAAACTGTTTTTAATTTAACTGCACTAGAAATAATGTCAATACATTTTGGTTCAAAGGAAAAAATATATATAAAGAACTCTTAAAACTCTACAATAAGAAAACAATCAACATGATTTAAAAAATGATCAAAGACCTTAATGGACACTTTACCAAATAACATATATAGATGGCACACAAGCATAAGAAAAGATGCTCCATATCATATGTCATCAGAAAATGCATATTAAAATAGCAATGAAATACTACCCCTACCTATTAGAATGGCCAAAATCTAAAATACTGATAACACAAAATGCCGACAAGAATGTGGAGTAATAGAACTCTCATTCGTTGTCATCTGGAATGCTAAATGGTATAGTCACTTTGGAAGATGGTTTGCCAACTTCTTACAAAACAAAACTTACTCTTAGCAAGTAATCTAGCAATTGCCCTCCTTGGTATTTACCCAAATGAGTTGAAATCTTATGTCTACACAAACCCCCCCACACAAATGTTTATAGCAGCTTTATTAATAAAAATTGCCAAAATGTGGAAGCAATCAAGATGTCCTTCATAGGTAAATGGATCAATAAATGGTGGTATGTCCTGACAATGGAATACTATTTAGCACTAAAAAGAAATGAGCTATCCAGCCACAAAATGAGATGGAGGAAACTTAAATGCATATTACTAAGAGGAAAAGCCAATCAGAAAAAGCTACATAATGCATGAATCCAATTATATGACAGTCTGGAAAAGGCAAAATTATGGAGACAATAAAAAGATCAGTGGTTGGCAGGGGTTAGTGAGGAAAGAACCATGAATAAATGAAGCACAGAGGATTTTTAGGGCAGTGAAACTTTTCTGTATAATACTATAATGATAGATGCATGTCACTATACATTGTCCAAACACACAGAATGTTCAAGACCAAGAGTGAGCCATAATGTAAACTGTGTACTTGGGGTGATAATAATGTGTTAATGTAAATTCATCAATTACAACAAAAGGTACCATTCTGGTGTAGGACGCTGTCTGTCCTACACTAAAACGAGGGCTGGGCATATGTGGGACCTTTGTACTTTTTGCTCAATTTTTCTGTAAACCTAAAAAATAGTTTATTTAAAAGGGGAAAAATACAATTAATAAGTATTTCATATATACAGTGTAAGAATTTTTTTAAATCTTTAAAAAGACAAAAAAAGTATAAATGGATGGAAAGACATATGCTTTTCTTAGATAGAAATACAATATAATAAAGATATAAAATTTTCCTGAGGTAATTAATAAATTAAATATAGCCTTCACAAAAATAACAAGAAAATTTTAGAATTATGCAAACTTGGAAAAATAAATTAAAAAAATAACCAGAATGTTCTTAATTAACTTTGCTTTCAAATTCCTCTTTATTGTAAGAGCTGTGTAAGAGAAAGTGTTTACAATTTCCAAATGATAGATTTCTTCCACTAATTTGTTTACTTATGTTTAGTTTTATTGTATTATAATCCAATAATGTAGTTTGTACCATTTCTGCTCTTTGGAATTTACTGAGATGTCTTTTTGTCCTAATAAAGGTTTGGACACAGAATGACTTTCAAAGAACACAGAAAAATTTTATTTATTTTAAAGCTATAGAGTTTAGTATATCTCAATTAAATTTACCTTGTTTAGACCTTCTATATCTGTACATATTTTTGTTCTATTTGATCTATTTTGAGTTTGGAGTTTGGGAAATTAAAGTCTGTTTTTTATGTGTTTCTGTTTATTCTTATACTCCCTGTGACTTTTGTTTTACGAATTTTAATACTGTGTTATTTGGTGTGTAGACATTGTTCCGGATCAGGTCTTTGGAGTGGATTGAACCCTTTCCTACCTTAAATAGTCCTCACCTCACTTTACTATCTTTCCCTCTGAGGACAACTTTGCTGTCATGTAATGACTCCTACTTTCTTCTTGTTTGCATTCATCTGGTATGTCGCTGTCCATCCATTTTGTTTCATCCTTTCCATTTTACTGCTTTAGTGACTTCCTTAATATGTATATATTTGGATTTTATATATAGGCATATTTTAACTACATATGATCATTGTGGACAATCACTGGCCTTCAAAGGGAATGCTGTGTTAGAGATCATTGCCCATCAAGTTGTGTAGATGGAACAGAAAGTTACTAAAAGCCTTCATATTTTCCAGAAATAGCCCATCTGAGAAAAGCCCTCCAGGCAAATCCTCCTAATTATTGGCTGTGAGTTCCAACTGGAGAAGTAAACGACCAGGAAGATAGAAGAAAAATGTTTTACACTGACAAATATGATCACTTGAACTATAATATATTAATTATAAATTAGTTAAGACACTAGAATTACATTTATATATCAGCAATTTCATGCATATTGTAATGACATCGTCACACTGAGACTAATGAAAGGGTTTTTGCGACTCTAAGTAGACCTTATATTCAAGTATCTATTTAAAAATAAACCTTATATTAATTATAGGAAGAAAGCTTTTTAAAATTATAACCTACCTACCCCTTGTTTATTTATGTAATATCTAAAAACTATCAGATATAATTCAATATTAATATTTTGTCAGTAACACTATGGAAAAAAGTTCTAAATTATATTTGGAATTTGTACATACTTTGCTAAAAAATATAAAAATAAATCATGAGCTGGGGTGCCTAGGTGGCTCAGTCAGTTAAGTATCCGACTCTTGGTTTTGGCTCAGGTCATGACCTCATGGTTCAGGGGTGCAAGCCCCTGTGTGGGGTTCTGTGCTGACCAAGCAGGGCCTGCTTGAGATTCTCTCTCCTTTTCTCTCTGCCCCTCTCCAGCTCATGCACACATGCTCTCTCTCTCTTTCTCTCTCTCTCTCAAATAAAACAAAATAAACTTTAAAAATCAATCAATCAATCAATCATGAGTTTTCCATTTACACTTGAAAAGGAACTTCAGTCTTTAGTGCAAACATTCATAACTGAATACTTTAAATGATCCTAATTTATGAAACTATACATAATCCAATATGGAAGGGAGGAACCTCACAGAATCTGTGGTTTTGGCTTACACCTTTCTCTTTACAAGAGAAACAGCATTTAAATATATCTTTGAGTTGACAGAGAAGGCATTGCTAACTTTCAAAAGAGGTAAGACCATATAACTTTCTTGGTGTAAAGACTGCAACGAGACATACATGCATTTTCAAGAGGAATATGGATATGCATTTAGACAAAATAAAAAAAAGAACAAAAAAACGAGGTAACCATACAGCAAAAAATAAAAAGAAGTGCATGTCAATAGTCAGCAAATCTGAAAGAACAACAACCAAAAAAAAAAAAATGTTGGGAATAAGTGTAGTGGGCAACAGAAAAATGGAAGAAGAATGATTCTTTAGGAAGATAAGCAAAACAAGAGCAAAAGCCAGTTAGATAAGAGATCCTGAAGGAGATAAGAAAATCTAAAAAATAAATAAATAAATAAATAAATAAATAAATAAATGGAAGCCAGAGGCTGTGGAAAAGAGGCAGTAACAGAACAAAGTAGAATTTGTCACTGGAAAGAAATAGTAAAGTGATAGCCCTCTATTAATTAATGTGGGTGAAAGAAGGATAAGGGGAAAATTTATTACAATGTAGAAATAATAAATAAAAGATGATATCATCTGATGATCTGAAACTGATATGAAAAAGGGAAGCTAAATCAGTAGAGTTAGAATTACATTTTAGTAATGCCACACATTCTTAGAGGGCTTTGTAAAATATTTATACTGAGATAGCTTGGACTTGGGGGACAATGTGGTTTTGGTTACCTTTGCAGTGCAGATAGAGGTGCTTCATTTAAAGTAAGCTTAACTCATGAAGTCTCGTAGTTCCAACTTCTTTGGCATCTGCATTTTTCCAACCGAACAGAAATGTCTACAATAGGTCAGAATGAAGCATTTCATCTTCACAGTGGCATTTCACCCAAAAGCCTTAAACATGAAGGCAATCTTATACTTGCTTTGTATTTGAAAAAAATTGGCCTTCTATAGGTTAATGGCTATGTAACTTCTTTTGGAAAGCACCTCTAATCATGACCATGTGGGCCTGGCTGCGAAGGTCTGCTTAACTCTGGAGTTTGGCCTGCAGGCTTTTTTGGGCTTTCACACAAAGCTACACCCTCCAAACAAACTTCTATGAGGTATAAAAGTGGTGTTTTGTTACTTATCTGTCTTAGTCTCCTGTTTAATTTTTCTCTTGGTTCAGAATGTGGGTGAGAAAGAAAGATGCTATTTAATGTTCCCCCCAAGAGACTGCTAATGCCCACAACTGTGCATTCTAATGTCGTCGTGGGTTTAGGTGAAAATAGCATAACTGTTAACTTCTGATGAGATATTTTTGCTTCCACAATGTCCTTAAATTCTATGTTGCTTTTTTTAAAGCCTAAAAGTAACCCCCTCTCTACTGCCTGCCCCCCCTGCCACCAACGTGCTGTGACAGTTCTCTATCTTCTCCAAGCTTCCACTGCTTCCATTATGAGTTATTAAATTAATTACTACTATTTTGTGCTTTATCTGGCCCTGGTAAGAATTTACAAGGAAAAAAAATCAATTGGCCAATTGATGAGTGAACTAAGCATACAAATATTTATGTTTTCTCAGGTTTTAGCTTTTAAGTTTTTCTTTACAGACAGAATACATATAATCCCTAATGTAATAGTATTTTGATGCTGATATGGAACAAAGTCACTGGAGGCTACAAGACAGGCTTTCAGGCAGAGATTATTTACTTAGTTTGCTTCAACCTCTGAACTTCCGTAAGGTTAACTAAGGTATTTTAAGAGAATCAAAGAGGGGTGCCTGGGTGGCGCAGTCGGTTAAGCGTCCGACTTCAGCCAGGTCACGATCTCGCGGTCCGTGAGTTCGAGCCCCGCGTCGGGCTCTGGGCTGATGGCTCGGAGCCTGGAGCCCGTTTCCGATTCTGTGTCTCCCTCTCTCTCTGCCCCTCCCCCGTTCATGCTCTGTCTCTCTCTGTCCCCAAAAAAATAAATAAACGTTGAAAAAAAAAATTAAAAAAAAAAAAGAGAATCAAAGAGAAGTAAATCATAAAATTAAGAAATAGCAAATATTTAGAGATCATCCAATAAGCAAAATTAACTTTTCTAATTTTGGAATTTATGTGTTTCTTACTTCCAAAATAAATATATGACATGTCCAGGGTCACACAGCTTATTGGCAGAACTGGAATCACAATTTTTAATTCCTGATTCCCAAACCCATGCCTGTCTATTTTTAGCAGTTATGAAATAATTTTCAAGAACTTACATGATTTTAAACTTCAGTAAAGTATATACAAATATAATACTAGTAGCCACATTATACTAACATTTGCTCAAATTATATTCCTGGGAGACCCCCAAAACAAAGCTAGTAAATAAAGTATTTTGGCATAAATGGAGACTATCTTAGATATTCTGAAGAACAAAAGACATTTAAAAAAAGGTGATTGTAATAGTTAAGTTTAGAAACCATACCATAAAGGTTTAAAACCTGACCAACTATATTTCTTCAGTCAATTTATATTTTACTTCAATAACTTTTTTATGTTTTGCTAAACCCGGTTACTTTCTAGAATTCATCTGCCCCACTTCAATTTCCCCAAAGGTTTCTGAACACCACAGTTATAATTATACAACATTTATGTATCTTGATCACCTTATACTATATAATTTGAGGTGGAAAAAATTCATAATACAATTCTGTCCCTAATGTGGTTTGATTTTCATGCTGAGGAGAAAAGAGACAGCCTCCTGCCGAAATGACTGTCAGCTCCTGTACCATCCCATTACTATTCTGGGCACATAAACCATCTGGGCATGGAAAGTCATGAAGACTCTCAGTTGATTTTGCTACCCACTTTACAAAAGAATGTTACTGCCAATAATAATAAAAATAACTAGGTAAAATGTTATTTTTACAGTTGTGATCTCACATAGCTCTTTTTTTTAACACCCAAGAAGGAAATTGGTTTTTACATAGAATTTCACCAGCTTATAAAATATTGTCTTACAAATTTCTTTTCTAGAAATAGTCTGTTTGGTATGTGTATAATAAAAGTATTTTATTTGATTTTTAATAATATCCATTTTTAGTATTATAATTGGGATTCACTAAACAACATATTTCATCCATGTGATTAAAATACTTACATTCTTTAAAAAGTTTGTAATCCATCTCTAAATTTTCATGCTATATGCAGATTACACTTAAAATAAGGTCACATATCTAACATACATTGACATCTACATTGTATATTTTGAGAGTACTTTTCAGGATATTTTAATATTAAACCATGAGTTACAAGATTCACTCAATCCACTAGTGTCTTGGTCGATTCAATATCAATAAAGTACTTTGTTCAAATGGACATCATTTACTACTCTGTTGAATAGATGATCTATATTTAGATCAGATGTTAAAGCGAAGTTAACACAAAGAGTGGAATTAAAAAGCGTCATACATCAAACTAAAATAAAACTATATTCTAGGGATGTCTAGAATCAAGAAATATATAATGCATTGTTTTTTTATTAATAAAACCGTGCAATTATTGGGCATTTTTCTTCATTGTATAACTATTGAATTAAATGTTTAGAAAAACAAAATTGGACCTAATGTTCCAATCCCATCAATTAGAGTTAACTTTGATTATAATCCTAGTCTGGCAATATGTTTGAGGCAGTATTTAATGAATCAAAAAACAAAACACATTGACTCATTCAAATCAGTTCCCATAATGTGCTTGACCAAACATATACTGTTGTAGCCCCAACGCTTATATTCCTGTTCCACAGAGAACTTTCCTACTCAAATTTAGCTCTAATAGATACTATCCTGTCTTTAATCCTATCGTCCTTTGCTCTATGGTAAATTTTATTAGACAAAATAGTTCACTGGGTCCAGTTGCATGGGCAATTGCTATCTCCATACTATGCTTTTAACTATACCATCAATTTATTTCTTAAATTCCAGAAACCATTCAACTACTACCCATTACAGGACATATCTTGCACTTACCCATCTGGGTAAACAGATGCATTGATGGTAGGAAATAAGGCATGTATGTGTCTTAGACATGCACTGAGAGCCTTAGCCTTTAGAAACTGGTTACGTGGTGGCAACGTTTATTGAAATATAAATTTGTGTGCGCTCTCTCTCTCTATATATATACACACGTATATATAGATACACACACACACACACATATATATATACATATATATGTGTGTGTGTGTGTGTGTGTGTGTGTGTGTGTATTTATCATTTCAAGCAAATTGAATTGTAAGGTCTTTATTACCTCATGAATTTTAGTAGAGCAGTAAACAGAAGCTGCTTGAAGTCCATGATTTCTTCTTTCTTGGTGAACTCTTACAAATATGATGTTAGAAGTCCCAAGAACAGGGAGATGGGGGAGGGAGTTGCTGCACTGAACAGTCAGAGTCTCTAGATGGGGAAGGGGATGGCAATGCTTTAGACAGGCAAAAAAAATCTCAGTGGGGGCAGCTGGAAGGGGAGATCCTTGACGGGGAAAATCTTAGTCTTGCCCAAAACTCCTCTTTACATTAAGCATTGCCCACAGCAGCAGACCTAACGGACCTGAAGGGGTGAACAGGGTGCCTCAATTGTATTCAACTGTGGTAGAAGTGCGATCATCTGCTTCCCCTAAGAGAATCCCCTAAGGGAATCTCCACCAACTGCCTTGCGACTTGCAGCCCATCCAGGTCAGTGGTGTTCCTAGAATGTACTTCCTTGCCCCATTGTCCCTTGACCCAGTGACTTGCTTTGTCCAGTGGAAGGTGAGAAGACCAACGATCTTCAACCACACAGAAGCTTTCCAGGCAATGCTGTGGTTCCACTCAGCCTTATTCTTTTGTTTGTTTTTTTAACGTTTATTTTTGAGAAAGAGAGAGAAAGAGAGAGATTGTGTGTGTGAGTGGGAGAGGGACAGAGAGAGAAAAAGAAAGAGAGAGAGAGAGGAGAGAGAGAGAGAGAAAGAGAGAGAGAGAGAGAGAGAGAGAGAGAGAGAGAATCTGAAGCAGGCTCCAGGCTCTGAGCTGTCAGCACAGAGCCTGATGCTAGGGTCAGACCCATGAGACGTGAGATCATGACCTGAGTGAAGTCGGACGCTTAACTAACTGAGCCACCCAGGGGCTCCACATCCAGTCCTATTCTTTTCCCTCTGTCCTGAGAATGGCACGTTTCAAATAGAGGTTGCTCCTTCAGCCTGTGTCCTGGAACAGGAAGATACATGGACAGAACTGCCAGAACAACCCAGGAGCCACTAACAAGTTTGTAAATCCCTGAAACTTCATGGTGATATAACACAGCAAATCTGACTAATCTGTCAGTGAAAGCCACTAATCAATGACCAGATTGCTAAGCTTTTTCAACAAATGATACAGAAACATATCTCTCAAACTCAACTTTTGACTGAGATTCACACTTGCTCTAGTTTAATAGGTTCTGTCTACAGTTCAGTCTTGAAGAACATAAATATCATTAGGGCTTTTTGTTTGTTTTGCCTTGTCTTGTTTTCCCTCAGAGAGAAGATAGTCATAAAAAGTAGGATGGTGGATAGCCCACATTATAAACCTCGTGAAATTCAAGATCTCTTCTTCATCATCATACTCAGGCTAACTTAAGGGTATTCTCTGGCACGACTTTAATTAGTTTGTGTTAAGAATATAGCAATAGCCTTAATTATAAACAAATTATTTAAATTAAAATCTCCTAGTAAATAAGTCTTTTATGTTTGAAAATAAATACTCTTGTTTTGTTGGGTGAGTCGTCCGGCCACAGAGGTTTGGGAAGATAAAGAGAGTAGCAGTCTCATTGGGCTGTGTCTGTGGTTGCAGATTTGGAGATACTGAGTGTGACGTGAAAGCACTGAAAATCTCCCACGCCTGTGTGTCATGGAAAGAGGGAGGCACTGCCTGAGCCCAGGTTATACATGGTGGGTTTTGAACAAAGTGGACCATGGAGGGAGCAGAAGTACAGTGGCCAGTGCTGTTCATGTGCTCACCCTTCCCTTTCTCCTTGCTCATTTTTTTTCTCTTCCAAGTCTCCCTGATGCTCCACTTCCTTCCTTTTCCTCAGCCCCTCATGTCACTTCTGTTGCTCATCTTTCCCACACACCTCACCCTTCCCTTCTGTTTGTAGTGAGGTCAGGAGTCCCTTCAATGTTTTTCGAAAACCACTGTCGAAAAGTATTTTAATATAAATCTCACAAAGATCCAGACGGAATGAATGCCATTATTCTTGCCGCTCTCTCTCAGGCAACGCAAGTCATTTGTGCCCATGGTGCCAGTAAAGGTGGGAGTTATGTAGCTATAAGTAGCAGCCAGGGAAATAGTGATCGAGTCAGCATTTTTCCTTTGCTATGGGACAATAATGGGAGAGAGAAGAAAAATCAGGCTTACTCGGTACAATTCCTGTTGAGGGGTAAAGAGGTCAACACTAGCATTTTAGCACAAGATGTTGGGGGAAAAACTGTCATGCTCCCTCTTTGCCAATATCTACTTTGATAACCATGTCACTGAAATAATGCAATATTTTCAATCAATATGTAAATTCTTCCAGGTCTCATGGCATGCGTGATTAGACTTTGGTAGCATCTTTACTGAATGTCTAGGCATTAGCGTGTTTGAAAACTCATAGTTTTGGGGCGCCTGGGCGGCTCAGTTGGCTAAGCATCCATCTTTTGATTTTGGTTCAGGTCATGATCTCATGGTTCATGAGATTGAGCCCTGAATCTCTCGTGGAGCCTGCTTGGGATTCTCTCTTCTACCCCTCCCAAGCTCGTTCTCTTTCTCTCTTTCTCTCTCTCTCAAAATAAATAAACTTAAAAAAAAAACTCATGCTTTTTATTTTTTATGGCTTTCCCGCTTGATTTTTATGTGCTTTGTCTAAACAACCCAGGGTGTAAAACAGTTCAAAAGAAGTTCTTGAACTGCGGTAGTCAGAAGCATGTTTAAATGGTGTTATACAGAAAATGTCCTAGAGGGTGGAATTCTGCTCAGGGAGTTCCTCTTTAGCATAAACTCAACTTGCAGTTACTCTTCAAGGGAATTCATATGAAACCACCTCATCACAAAGTCAAAGTGCCCAGAGCACAGCTGACGTATGGAGAAATACAGCACAGAACCAGGAGCAGCTGGGTTGAGGAAGGGCAGAACTCCCTGGGAAAGAATGAGAGAAAGACACGGAGGAAAAGGGGAGAGCAGAGCAGTCCACACAAACTAATCACCCCGAGGCACGAGTACCTGGTGTTTCACACTTCCACTTTTCGAAATAGCTTCAAGACAAAGGCAACCTTATGAGAAATTGAGCCCAGAAGTTATCAGAGCTGCAGAAATTCAATTGATAAAGACTGTTTGTATGAACTCTGAACACTGAACAATTATAGGCAAAGTAATAATATTATCTGCAACTGTTGATATGAACTCTTGTTCAAAGAAGAACCATCATTGGTACAAGGTAAGCTGAAAGAACTTGTAGAAAATAGATCTTGAAAGATGAAAGACAGAGATAACTTCCTGATTCAAAAACTCACTATATTGAACTTTCTGTATATGCCATTTGTCATCTATCCTATAAAATTTGCTTAACTTATTACACATAGTACTTCTGTTAACTGTTTGTAGTCTGTAGCGTGAATTCAGTCATTCTCACTATATTCCCTCTTTGGAATACTGGTCTGGGTTGAAGTGGCACTCTAGGTATCGCTATAGTTTTATTTAGATTGAGTGTCCTCCAGCTGACGAGTATCACAGATTTATAGAGTGGACACTACCAGATGTCCAGCACGTCTGTCACAGTGGAGCCCTAGCCAGGTCTATTCCTGTCTTGTTTGTAACACATGGTATGTGCAATCAGTGTTATTCTTTCCTCATATATTTACTGAATGCATACCACATACCATATATTTACTGAACTCAGGGCTGTGAAGGATATAAGTTGGGAGGGGGAAAAGAACAATATTGGAAATAATGGAATGTAAGCAAATTCCTTTTACAAGCCGCTTTATGAAATAGACGGTAGGCCACATGGGGAATTAGGTATTTATGATCTTAATGGATTCATTGTTTTAGTCCCAGAGAAGAGGAAAATGGACATGGAACACTGAAGCACTGAAAATTGGACACCTTTCTTAACCCCACAAGTCAAGTCAATGTGTGTGTATGTGCAGTGAACCGCAATGCTGTTCTGAATTATTATCAGTAAACCATGTTTTAATAATTGGGCAACCATTGTGTCATCTGTATTCACCGTCTCACACAAAATTATGAGGCCAGAGTGATTTTCCTCTAATCTAGATGCACATTTTAATGTTCATATCATTTAAAGATATTTTTGGCACATCAGTCTGAATGTTAATAAACATGTGAGACAAGAAAACATAAAGTTCAATGCATGTCCTACATTCTTTCCACCTAACCACTCTTTGTGGTTATCACTACCTTTCTGTCAGATGTCAGTGATGAAGAACCAGAAGGAGATAGTTAAAACAAAAAATTCTTAAAAAAAAAAGCCATACTTTTTGGATCCATTTCTGTTCTTCCATCTCAAAATGTTTTCTAACATTCCTTAGGTACTGAGAACAATTTCCTTTTTGTTATCTTCATAGCAGGTGGCAGCTGAAGTTGTTTAAATATATGCATTGTTAAATAAAACCTTATAAGTAATTTAAACACTATTGTTACATTCCACTAAAGCTTACATTCAAATTATTTTTCCTTCTGCTTAAATTCCCAACTATTTCTTGCCTGCTACTCCACTCTGACCCCCAGTCAAGTCTCAAATCCCCTGGGCAAGCAGGGCATTATTGTTGTTAAAATGTTATAGAATTGGTCTACAAAAATGCTAGATTTGCAGCGATAGCTACTGTTCTTTCTAGGTGGAGTGCTGGATGGGGGAAACATAATTGTGTCCAGAGACCAACTTTCTAAACTGATTGGAGGTAAAGAGAGCCAACTCCAGCTCAAACCATGGAGGATAGTAGTAACCACCATGATAACTTAAGAAGAAGGTTGCCAGAAAGAAAAAATGACACCCAGATTTGAACACAGATAAATAACAGACTCTCTCTCTCTCTCTCTCTCTCTCTCTCTCTCTTTCTCTTTGAGAGAGAGAAAGTGCACGAGTCGGGGAGAGGGGCAGAGGGAGACAGAATCTTAACAAGACTCCATGCTCAGTGCGGAGCCTGACTCAGGGCTCGATCCTATGACCCTGGGATCGTGACCTGAGCCAAAACCAAAAGCTGGACGCTCAACAGACTGAACCACCCAGGAGCCTGTAAAGTCTCTCTTTTTTAATATAAGCATATCCTATACAACATTTGGGGCATACTTATATAAAAAATTATTCATTGTTTATCTGAAATTCATACTTAACTGGGCATTCTGTATTTTTGAAGAAATTTTTAGCTGCTGTGCTAAAAATTCATTTTTAGCATTGCCTAAAATTCATTTAGTGAACATTTTCAGTTACCAAGCAATCCCTTTTAAAAGACAAGTATCTCTAGTAAGTATGAGTTGTTCATACATCAGCATGAATTAATTTAAAGAGACTGCTTGTTTCTCAATGTCTAATTCATTTCTCTGCATCAAAGTGACTTAATCCATCAGATTGAGGATCTCAGGATTCTTTTTTGGTGGGAAGAGGTACAGTGTGGGGTGGGGTGGGAACTGTTAATTTTAGTGGAAGGATACTCTGGATGAACTAATTTTAGTGGGGATTCTCTGATAAAAAAAGTCAAACACCAGGGAGAAAGAATGGAATGGGAGTAGAGAATAAGGTAGCAGTCCCAGACAGAACTCATTTATTCTAGATTGTTCTTGAAGACAGTCCTTAACTGATGAGGGGAATCAGTAGTGGGCTTTATTTTTCACAAGTGGATAATGGTTAAATGTTAAAACAGTCACGAGCAGATTTTCATCAATGGGGGAAAGATGGCAGTAAAAATAAAACAGCAAGACAGATCAAGTTTACTAATTTCATGATGGCCTCACTATGTGTAAATCATGGTGGTTAAATGAATAATATTGGCCTCTATTTTTAACAAAAATCTCAAATAGAAGGTTCTGACAAGAAAGTTCATGCATAGATAATATGTACTTCCTCCCATGCTATATAGTCACATCTCTTCCATTAAAAAGAGGATGAACTATCCTCAAAGGTTTGGGTAGTGCATCTTTCCACATCAGTGACTTGTCGCCTTTGTTGATTTTATCACTTTCCTCTTGACTCAAGAGGTCATATACGTACACATTCAAGAACAGAAGAGAAGGTAATTCAGATCACTAAGGAAGAAACTGCTGAACATGAATAGCCGTAATAACAAGGAGGAAAGTGCTCTTAAACATTTGTGTGAGTCACACACCTCTAAGAGGTAAAGCAATTATACACTGCCTAGTCTTAGATTATACGCTGCCTACAGTCTTCGAGGTGATGCAGTGCATTCCAAGCAAAAGGGAAGGGATGAGTAAGAATCCTGCAACATTTAGCTCTTCTTGAACAGTCTGGCTCTAATGCTATCCCCGGTCACCGCAGTCCTGGTGAGTCCTTTACCACTCACTAGGCACAAGACAGATATTTTCTTGTAAAATGTTACTAATATGTTATACATCTACCTAGCTACAAAGCCCTTTTGCCTCTGGTAACACCCAGAAGAGTAACATACTTAATAGGCCCTCCAAAACTTTTGGTTAATTGAATAATTGTCAATTAAAATTCATATTTTAAAGCAAAATCTCCTATACTCTGAACTGCAAAATTTAATATTTTATATTACATTATGAGTTGGGCTCTGGACAATATGATGGTCCTTCCACCTAACACTCTACCCAGAAAGGAATAGTAGCTGTCACCACAAATATTTGATGTATTAGATTATATTTATTTATATTGTTATTTGTTACTCCTAACTAGATAATCTATATTTAAAATTTCATTTTCCTAAGATTTCTGCTTCAAAATAACAGCATTTACCAAAATTAATTCAAGCTACAATCACATTCTTTTTCAGTTACTAGCATTTTATTGAACTATAATCTTCATGAAACTTGACAGGACATATGGACCAACCTGCACTGTATTTTCATTTTTTGCTCTCTCTTGAACAATGACTTTTATGGGGAAGAGAGCTGAACAGCTGCCTGACTTATGGGGAAAGTTCTGTAACACACAGCTTTGCAGCAGAGTACTAATGCAGTATAGAGATGCGGCGGAAAAGCTGGAAATCAAATCATTTCTTTCTGGAACAGCCCTGCTTGCTGTCAGCTGAGATGAAAAAGAACTTTCCTTTCCTCTCCCCTCCCCTCCCCTCCCCTCCCCTCCCCTCCCCCCCTCCTCTCCCTTCTCTCCCTTCACCTCTCCCCCTTCCCCTCATCTCCATTCCCTTCCCCTCTTTTTCTTTTCTTTTTTCTTTTCTTTTCTTTTCTTTCTTTCTTTCTTTCTTTCTTTCTTTCTTTCTTTCTTTCTTTCTTTCTTTCTTTCTTTCTTTCAATGCCTAACTAATCTAACTTACTTCCTTCAAACATTGGCTACAAGGAAAGGTATTTACCTCAGGAAATTGTTTAGCAATGTTTAGAAACCAGACCATAGCACTTTTAAACATTTTTATCTATCTAGTAACCAAAGTAGAGGGTCCTTACAGGATGGACTTAGATACTACTGATTTGAATAAAGAAAATACTGGTAAGTTTATTGAATGCTTTATTTAGTTTCAGGTTCATTTTGAGTTTAGAAACAGAGTTATGAAAACATAGGGGTTATGTAGCACTGGTAGAGGACATTCACTGAGCTGTAAGGAAGGGACAGACTGGCCTGTTACACTGGCAGGCATTACTCAGCACTTCGGGCATTTTCATAAACTGATACATTTTGCTGGCTGCATAGGCAAGTCAGGACCCCTTGCACTGCTGGTAGAAAAGACAACTTCAGCAGCGAAGAAAAAGGCAAATCATGCAAATATCCAACGAGAACTAAATCAACTAAATCTCTTGGGTCCTTTGTTCTCCTCCAACTCCCCTAGAAATATAAGCATAATCATTCTGACATATTGGGGAACCAAAATGTGTGCTACAGTGTGTTGAGTAAACGTGTTTTTGAATGAATGAATAAATGAATGAACTTGCAAGCAAAGGCTTACCCTCGGCAGTCTGCTCAGTGCACAGGTCATAAGAAGTGCAAAGCCACCCTTCTACATCTCAGGCTAACCGTCAAGCTATCATAAACTAAGAGAACACCAACATATAGCCACAGTGAAAAATTTCAGAGTTTTATTCAGATAAAACTTGCCCTTTCTCTGAAATCCAAGAATGTAACATAACATTACATTAAGTGAAGATATGTAGACAACTAAAATAATATGGCACATCGCTCTTTGTTCTAATAGACACTGAACTTTGAGGACGTAAACCGTTCGTTGAATTTATAAAAATCATCTTGGGGAGCTTTTAGAAAATACACAGTCTCAGACCCCACACTAGAATTTGTTTCAGAGGTCTGAAATTGGGCTCAGCATCTGTATTTAAATCACCTGCCCAGGTGATTAGGATGTGTAGAGCTTGTACCTGATCAATGGGCAAGTGTTGAGAAACACTAGCACAGAAAAATAGATGAGGCACAGTATCCTTTACAAATATCAAAAACAAGCTTTTGGTACCAAATAAATTGATTTAATTCATGCACATATTGGTTTGTTAATAAGAGATGAATCCAAGATACAATTAATTTAAATGTTGGAAGGGGTCATTTCTGACCTGGAGATTATTTTCTCAACCATGAAATTTCATGATGAAATCGCAGGACTTACAATTTCTTGGTTCAAATTTTGGTTTTAATCCTTAATAGAATTGTGACATTAAAATAGTTTCTTGACCTCCTTCAGCTCAGCTTCAATTCTATCATTTATAAAATGTGGATAATTCTTACAGTAACACACTGTAGGTGCTTATGCAGTCCTCACTCCTTTTTGGAAATTGCCCCCTGTGTAACCCATGCTGAAAGATGAACCTAGACAGACATGTTCATACCACCTGACTCTCCCATTCCTTTCCCATGGCCATAGCCTGGTAGGTTAAATGAGGACGCTGATCTCAGGGGAGCCAATGCATAAGCTTCACTGAGCCAACAGGATTCTCCTTCTGGAGAATGTTTAAATTGGAGTAAGACTGACTGAGTGAGTCAGAATGTTATGGGAACCTGAACTGTGTGATCCAGAGTTGAGGCTGGGAAGCAATGCCTGGCCATGAACAAGCTGGGGATACCAGCCAAAACAGCAGAAAAGAGATAAGCAGAAACAAGAAGTAAGTGCACTAGCAAAGACTTGGCCATTTTGATTTGGTTCCTGACTCAGTTCCAGTTCAGCCTCTTCATTGGCTGAGGTATGTTTTGGTCAATGGGATTTTCAATAAATTGCCTGTTTTGGGGCACCTGGGTGGCTCAGTCAGTTAGACATCTGACTCTTGATATGACTCAGGTCATGATCTCATGGTTTGTGATATTGAGCCCCACGCTGGGCTTGCCCTGACAATGTGGATCCTGCTTGAGATCCTCTCTCCCTCTCTCTCTGCCCCTCCCCATGGTTGCAAAAGATCTCTCTCTCCCTCTTAAAATAAATAAATAAACTTAAAAAACAAATAACTCTATTTTACTTATATGAGCTTAAATATGGTTTTAATCCTTGCAAATAAATGTTTCCTGACATAGATATACAGTTTGCACATAAAGGTTTCTTAACATTCTATTTTAACTGCCTAGCCTACAGAGGAGAACAGGAAAGTATGGCAAAGTTTAGTGTCACAGATGATGGAGGGACCGGCCTCAGCCAGATAGTTTGTAGGAGGTTTGAGATCTGGATCCATGTCTACTGTTTCACTGTTCAGTGTTCTTGTTTTAGAACCAGAAATTCAGGCAGCAAGGCTGATGTTTTATTAGAAACATTTATTGTCCTGACTGATCATGTCACTGAGCAATCCCATTTTATTCATAAAAGTGGACTAAAAGAATCTTCCAGTGCAATACCTTCCTCAAAAAAATTTGGTCTTCACCATAATCTCAAGCACTTGAACAAGTACCTATTTGGAATGTCAGAGCTATAAGTTGTAAAAGATGGATAAAAATTGTGACCAGAAAAAAAGGCAGTCATTATTATTACACCTAAAGCATTAAAAAAAAATAAAGACATTTGGAGAATGACTGATATTTTTTCTTTTAATTTTTTTAATGGTTATTTATTTTTGAGAGAGATAGACAGAATGCAAGCAGGGAAGGGGCAGAGAGTGAAGAAGACACAGAATCTGAAGCAGGCTCCGGGCTCCAAGCTATCAGCACAGAGCCGGACCAGGGGCTCAAACTCACAAACTGCGAGATCGTGGCCTGAGCCAAAGTGAGATGCTTAACTGACTGAGCCACCCAGGCACCCCGAGAAAGATTGATTTTGAGTAAAATTGTATACTGATAGGTCTGACACAGTGGGCTACCTCTAAAAGGAATCTCTCAACCACTTAATGAGGTGAGAGGTTGAAAGCGTCCTTTTAAATGATCAACTTAGACCTCTTAGAACATCTATCAGAAAGAACAAGTTTTAGTGCAGTTAACACAAAGTTTGTGCCCAGAATATTAAATCGAGCCAAACTTATTTTCCACATAAAGTCACAGTTTTATATATCATTATATAATCTTTTGGCAGAAATAAGGAATAACATTCAGAATGTGGCACTTCAAAATTCAAAAGATCTTAGCATAAAAATACCTAGTGTTTTAGATGTTTCAAAGTAGGGCCAAATGTAGAAAATAAGTTGGATATGATAAAAATACCAGAAATTTCTATTCAGTTGGCATAGACACACGGTTGCTAGGCATATACAGTAGAATGGAATTCAACAAAAAAAGGATCACTAAATACCAATCAATCAATATCAATCAATCACTAAAACTATTAAATCGCATAGCTATGCTCAGTTACATGCTACAGGACATAGGGCTATAAGAGATTTGCAGGATGCTCCCCTTTAATTATCAACTTCCCTGTGCAGACAATGGGGTCTATCCATTAATTCACCATGTCCCTTCCCCTGCCCCTCTAGCTGTTAGAAGCACAAGCTAAACTCAAGATCAAACAAAAATCACTATTAACTTTTCAGCGTTTAACAACATCTACTTTACCATTCTTTTTAACTCTTTCCTCTTTATTATCCTGATTTATATCGTACTTGATTTTGTAAGTCAGATCAAATCATTTTTAGAAGAAATGAACCAAAAAAAGCCCCCACCTCTCCCTTGCTACAGTTTATGCCCATTTCCAGTGATTTGACTTTCTACTGAGATAAAAAAAAAATCCAGTCACACACTATCCACGTGACAAACCTGCACACACGTGCAGGCAGTTATTGTGTCTCTCCTCTAAACTGAAAAAAATTTCACTCCAGTGTCATGGATACTATATAATTACTTGCATTACGCATTTGTTCCTTTCCAATTTCTGCCCAACTTCACTGATCTGCTTAGACACTGTAATAGAAGAATGACAATAAGGATAGCATAAAGATAATGCCTGACTTTTACATTCAGTTCCCTTAGTACAAATTACCGTATAGAAGTTGTTTAGTAATAGAATATCTCTATTTAGGCTGTGTCTCTGTATAAATCAATTTAATACTTTTTAAAAAGGATTTAAACAATAAAATTGAACTTTATATACAAATATATCCTATGATTCTCCTATTCTTCCTGCAATTAATCAGAAACAACAAATATTATTGACTTCCTTTAAACACAAGGGCCTTCTTGATTCCACCAGAATTAATTTTTCCACCATCCTGTTATCTGTTTACTTTGTTCTTGATTCAAAATATACTACATTATGGTTAAACTTAACACTAGAGTTTCTCTCGCCTTAACTAGTTTCTAAAAGTTTCAAAGTTATTCTGGTTCCTACTCCTATATCCCTCAGAGCTATTAATATCATTTACTCCATGCCACTTAGAGTTTTATTCTCAATTTCAACATTGAGATCAGTGAAAAGTTATTAAACTGTAATAGCCTTTGGATTGATTTCAATAGGGTATAGTTAATATATTTCTCCAGGATGTCATGGAATCAGCGTTAATCATCTTGAATCACTTGAAATTACCCTAACAGCAATATTATATAGACCAATTGCTGCAGGAAATCAGGTTCAGAACTATTTTAAAGGTTCTAAGAATTTGTAATGCCAACTCCAGCTTTGGATTTCTGTTATATGCTTACTTTACACGTGTTCATACACCAACCTCTTTTTATATTTTATATATGCCACTATGTAGTAAAATACAAATTCTTTCATAGAAGGCTTTTTCCATCAACAGACAATGAAAGTTCAACTTTTTCACGTGCTGGTCCTTCCTAATTCTGATCTAAAAGTTAGGGATTAATGATGAAAGATACATTTTTATAAGTAGAGCATTATACCCTTCAAGTCAACAATATGGATGAGATTTGTAAGGCTTTTACTCATTAAAGTTACATGAAAGATAAATCTTATTCTCTTCATTTATAATTATAAAAGCCAGTAAGTAAATTTACATACTTGAATATTAAAACTATTTGCCAACCAGTTTTTCTGTTTCTACATTTTAGGATGCTAACATTTAAAAGCTTTTTTTTTTTTGGGGGGGGGGGGGGACAGAGAGAGACAGAGCATGAACGGGGGAGGGGCAGAGAGAGAGGGAGACACAG